>NW_004443971.1:13645123-13672666 GCF_000243295.1 Trichechus manatus latirostris
GGAATGGCCCAGGGAGAAGCCCCTTGGGAAGTGGGAAGGAGGGGAAAGCAAAAGATATGAATAGAACATTGCACTTGGATCAGACTGGTTTCTGAGGCTTCATTTCTCATCAAGAATTCTAATGAGCTGAAATCCCTGACTAGCAAATGTGCCCGTGTGTACACGGGTCTAGCAGCCAGAGAGCCCCCAAAGTGTTAAAGCTTCTCAGGTAAGGTGAGAACACTCGTTCCGTCTTTAAACACACCTGCTTCTTATTTACAGTTCCTCCCCAGGAGCAGCTCCCGGACACTGGGTTCAATTCTGACCCGCAACCACGTCTCCCAGGAGAAGTGGTGTATCTCTTAACCATGCAGCTGCTGCTGGCTGGTCAGGAGTCTCCATTCGGTTTTTCTCAGCTCTCACAGACCACCTTATTCCCTAGTAGCTGTGACAATGACAGTTCCCGGGCTGCGACAAAGTTGATCTATTTTCTAATCTAATCAGAATGCAAGCGATCAATGGCTGTCCCAGATAGGGGCGACTTGCTCCTGAGCAATGTCAGTACCTATTAGGGAAGCTGATGAAACTCTGCACAGCTGGTGGCAAGAGGGACGCAGTCACCAGTGAGACACCACTCACCTCCCATTTCCACGTGCTGGGGCTTTGCCTCCACCTGACCCTCCCCTCCCAGCATGGACAGCCTCCATCCCGCTCGACATTCAGAGCCCCGCCTGCCTCTCCCCACCACAGCAGGCAGCCCCTCCACCTCCAGGCCCCCTGCCCTCTCCTCCCTCACACAGCCCTGCAGGAGTCCCGGCTGCCCAGCGCGGTTCTGTGCCACGCCGCTGGGTAGACTTCGGGTTCTGAAACTCTTACTGCATTGGTAGTCTGCTCTGCAAACCTGCCTTAAAGGAAAGGGCACCTTCAACAGCACCGGAACTCCCTACTTCTGATAGTCCAGAATCCAGTGAAGGAGCTCAACAGAACTAAAAATCGAGGTTTTTGTTGAGGAAGATCCTCTTGCAGCCGTGAGGCAGAGCTCAGGACCCCACACCAGCTGGTGCTCCGCAGGAATGCAGTTTAGTCTGCTGTCTGGGTGTTGAGAGCCATGTAGGCCACACTCGAGGAGGCTGAGGAAAGGCAGCAGAGGAAACCTATGAGGCAGCAGCTCTCTTTCCTATTAAAACAATTTGTCCAAAGGCTGCCTGCAACAGAGTGCTTTCTATCCATTTCCCCATAAGCTCCAATTCCCACCTCTGCAGGTTTTAATATTCTTACCAAGCCATTAGGAGGGAAAGCAATTGCAAAACCATTCAATTACCCTTAATATTAAATTCACTTTCCAACAAGGAGAAGTCAACCTTGACATGCTGATGTTAAACAGTTTGAATCCAGAAGAAAACAAGAATTTTTGCTCTTAAATTTTTGAAGTTAGAAACAGCAGAAATTCCGAGTTTTAAGAAATGTTCTTAAACTTCTGAGGAATGAATAAATCACAGAATTTTAAGCCTAGAAGGGGTCTTAAGGATTACCCAGTCCAATCGTATTTCACAGACTTGCCCAAGGTCATACAGCTAATAAGGGGAAGAGATGGCCCTGAAATCCAGATGTTCCGACTCTTGTCCTTTCACGCTGCCTTATCCTGCCCTGAAAGCTGCCTTGCTTATTGGGTCAGGGGAATGCACATGCTTTGAGGGGCCAAGAACCTTCTTTAAAAACTGGCATGGTGACCACGGTCTATAGATCTAGTTAACTGGGCCTGGATTAGGGACCGCTTTTGCTTGATATCTACGTGAGCAGACTTAAGTGTGATGCCAAATTAACAACGGGTGCTCAGTGAAACCCCTGATAATACCTCAGAGGGCAGGAGCCAAAAAAAAAAACAAAAAACAAAAAACTACCAAACCCGTTGCCGTTGAGTCGATTCCGACTCATAGCAACCCTACAGGACAGAGGAGAACTGCCCCATAGGGTTTCCAAGGAGCAGCTGGTAGATTTGAACTACCGACCTTTTGGTTAGCAGCTGAGCTCTTAACCACTGTGCCACCAGGGCTCCATGAGAGCAAGCCACCAGGCCTCAAGTACAGTGTCACCTCACTGTTAAGATCCAGTGGAACCAGTGGCTCACTTGCGGGGCTGGAACTAGGCATTCCCCCTTTCTCTTGGCTCAGTCACTGGATCCCTTAGGCTTTCTTTTCTCAGGTGCAAAATAGCCTGGAAGCTGAAGAACTGGCCACACTGTAAGCAGTTCTCGCTTCTCCATGCCCCTTCTGCTCATCCTGCACCCATCTCATAACGAGACGGCAACATGGCCAGGAGCACCTCCTGTACAGTGTCCCGGATGGAAACTCCTCTGCCAGAAGCCCAGGAGGGGCTGCAGCGCGGCCTAACAGAGGGTTTGCAGTCCCTGGATGGTGCAGATGGTGATGTGCTCAGCTGCTAATCAAAAGGCTGGAGGTTCAAGTCTTCCCAGAGGTACCTTTGAAGAAAGTCCTGGCAATCTACTTCTGACAAATCCATTATTGTAAACTCTATGGAGCACAGTTCTACTCTGACACACATAGGGTCACCATGAAGTCAGAGTCACCTCGACAGCAACTGGATAACAAAGTGCATGGCTTTGAGTTTCTTCTTCTTTCCTCATCTCTAGCTCAGTTAAAAGCCAGGGAGAAACAGTCAGTAGCTCACACACACTTTTGTAGGCTCTACAAAGACGTTTTTGCCTCCTTGCTTCCTGGGTGGAGCTGTATAGTAAGCACGCACTTAGTCTGGGGCGGGGGAGTGGGTAAAATCCAAAACAGAGGTCAGAAACCTCACCAGTGGCCTCAGACAGCAACAGATGCATCCAAGTCTCTGTAAAAATGGGGTGGGAGCTGGGATACAAAAAGATAGGGGGGATCCAGGAACTGTCAAATGAGACTACCCCAATAGAGAATTCAGGGCACTGAGTAAGCCCAAGCATGTCTGTTTTTCTGATTCTTTAGAGGTGACACCCTGAGATCTGCTTAAGCCTGTTACAGAGGCCTGGCTGGGACTAGGGGTCATCATGCCCTGGAGCTATCTGGAAAGGGATAAGCAGCCCTTGAAAGACAAACAGGTGAAGCAGTACAAATTCAGCCAGAGAATCTCCTGATTAGCCAATCCTGACTCCCAAAGGCGTGGCTTGGTTTTGAAAAATATCAAATTCGTGACAACAGAGGGTGTGAGGCTGTACCTAGAACCTTCTCTTCCCCATCCTGATATTTCAGGTGAAGACTTTAAAGTGATATACCTTAGCCCCAAGGTGTCGGCCATGCCTGCAGCTACTCATTCAGTTCAAGCTACGTGGGGTGCTCATGAGTACCCAAAACAGCAGGTGAGGCTGAGAGGCTTATGGCCCCTGAAGAGACCAACAGCGGGTGACTGGCAGGGTAACGCAAGAGAAAGCAGACCTGCCGATGCCAACACCTCCGGAGAATGGCTGGCTGGTAGAGGCCTACAACCACTACTTTGGAGGGCTTCCAGTCAAAACCGAGTTGTGAAGAAATGGTATTTTATTCTCTGAAAGACCAGAATTCAGAGTTCATTTGTCCATTAAAATTAATAGCATAAGAGAGAGTGCCTCAAATTTCCTAGGACGGTTTACACTTTCGTGAGTTCTCAGCCATAGAATCCAGTATTCCTGAGATTGAAAAGCTTGTAAATTTCTCGGTCCACAAGGCAAACTTTCTAGCAAGAAAAGGCAGCATTACATGAAAGGGCCGTGTGAAGCAGCAGGGGTGGAACACCAAACCAAGAGTTTTGAGAACTTGCCTCCAACACTTTTGCAAGGCACAAGCAGGTCGAAGGGAACTCTGTAACCCCTTTGCCTGGTCCATCTACTGGAAAAGGGTCATCATGTTTTCCTGATAATCCAATTTTCTTTTCCTGAGAAAGAGGCAGCAGCCCCCTCAACCCCCAATACCTACGAAGTGCTAGGAGAATTGGTCAACGCCTTGTGTTGATGTCCTCTCTCCCGTGGATGAAGGAAATGCTTACAGTGGAAGATACAAAAGTCCTTATGCTAATGTGGCATTCCCTGAGAACCAAGCTTACAGTGCTCCCACGAGAATACAAAATCCCAAAATAGCAGTAGCTTTCCTTGAAAAATGGCTGGAAATGGAAGAGAGAGTTTTGTATACTCTAAAAATCAGATTTTTCCAGAGGAGACATATCTCCTGTTCTGGGACTGGGGTCTAGAACCGTAGTGCACATGTTTCAGAGAGCCATGGCGAAGTACACTGTCACTGTAACCTGGGAAGAACTTAAAAACGGACAGAGGTAGTAGACATGAGAGAAGGGGTCACTCTGAGCACTGGATACCTCCGGCAATCCTAAAACGATGAGGACTTAAACGACCTGCACGCTCAAAATGAACCGACCAAGGGACAAGACTCTCCCAGAAAGCAAGTACAGTATTACTACTGGGTTACTGTCAAGAACTAATGGCATAATTTTGCACTGAACTTGTAGAATATTCTGTCCGGGACTGGGCATGATATTTTAAAGGAAGATGCCTAAACTGAGACAGGCAGGAAAGGCATACCATGTGAGGAACGATGGAAAGGACTAGGGATACTGCAGATAGAAGATGAAGGGGAGATCACCATCTGCACACATCAGCAGGACTGGGGAGGAGCAACCAGGGCTAGATTGGGGCCACTGGGAGAGCCCACAGGCACACTTCAGCTCACGCTGCCAAAACTGTCTGGTTATTAGAGTTGCCCCACCTTCCCGTAATAAATGCACAGCTGCAGGGGCTTTCTAATCATGGGTTGTAGCTGCAGTTAACAGGGGTCTCTGTGATGCAACAATGGGAAGCCAACCTGTGGGCCTTGCCACTCTAAGTTCCCATGACTCTCACAAATGGGTTGAAAGTATTTCATCCCTTTAAACCTCTCTTAAGAAGTCATTTCTCCTATTGCTTCTAAGAAAGCAAACGTTTCTCTCCTAAATCCAGCTACCAGAAATAATCAAATTCACCACCATTCTCACAGCCAATGCATCTCATGTGCAGCCATCACCTATCTGTCAGTGGAGGCTTGTGTGTTGCGATGATGATGAACAGGTTTCAGTAGAACTTCCAGACTAAAACAGACTAGGAAGAAAGGCCTGGCAATCGACTTTCGAAAATCAGCCAATGAAAACCCTATGGATCACAATGGTCCAATCTGCAACCAATCATGGGGATGGTGCAGGACCTGGCAGCACTTCGCTCTGCACGGAGTCACCAAGAGTAGGAGGCTGATCTGATGGCAGCTAACAACGCACACAGCACAGTGGGCTGCCATCTTCTGTCGTCTTTGTCACAATGTTGCAAGTGTCCTCAGACGCTCTCCTTACACCATATATGTCTTTCCAACCTGCTTCCACTCCCTGGTCCATCTCCCACAATCCAGCCTCTCCACCTCCGTGCCTATAGTCGCAGTGACTCCATGTCTCATCAGAACAGTATCAGGGTGAAGAGAGGAAAACAAGGTCAAAGAGAGGTGAGCTGGAATGGGGTATTCAGAGCCTAGATTTTCTAATAAAGAAAATCACTCTGTAGGGAAACAAGTGGGAGGTGAGAACAACAGGCTGACACTTAACGCCAAGGCCCGGCTTTTCATGGGGAGGGCAGGAGGTGGTGCTGCCACCAAAGCCATTCTTCCATTCCCCAGAGTGCCCCAGGAGAAAGGCCTTCCCACAGTGGCCAAAGACAGCTGAGGCCAGGTGCTCTGTTCTAGCTTTTACACCATGAGATGAGGTTGGGAGGGTGAGAAGGAAGAGTAAGAGAATAGAAAGGAAAGGAATAAAGGAGGCCAGGGCGCCTGAGCCTTGGGGAAAGGGCCAGGCGCAAGGGAGGAATAGAGGTGAAGACTAATCAGGGACGTGGATAGAAAAAAATCAACGTAACACCAGCAGGGAGTTAGAGGAAAGTCAGTTCCTGAGAGGTGAAGAACAGAGCCTGGATGCAGCATCACCGTCACCTTTGAAATTGAGTTATCAGAGGACACTGGGTCAGTGCAAAGGGCGGTGGGCCTCACGTGTTTGGACCAAATCCAATGCGGACAAAGTAGCTGAGCAGCAGGAAGTTGGGGGGTCCATAGCTGAGCCTGGTGTACTCCCCAAGGCCTTCTCCAGATGGCTTGAATGATCACAATCATGCTTCAATTAAAACTGTCATAAAACTCAGGGGCTGTGGGCATGGGAGGACCGGGCGCTGAGAGTGCAAGAAAATGTACAGTGCAGAGGAGGTGACTGCAGGGGGGTCAGAGGAGTGTCCTTCCACCAAAACATTCACCTCTTTTGGTTGGAAGGCAATGGCTGGAAGAGGGGGTTGGGGCAGCATATGCTGTCCCTTCCCCAGAGTCGGGAGCCTAGTCTACTTGGACAGTTTGCTGATGACTCTGATGAGGGCACCATTTTCGTCTTTCAGTCTCTGGTTGTCGGATTTCAGTTCTGTTAACACCTGTAGAGGTGACACAGGGAAAGGTGTGTTAGAGCCTGGCAAGGTAACCTCCATGACCCCTCTCTGAGCAGGCCAGGACGCCCGGGGGCAGAACCTTCTCAGACAGCTTCCGTAATGTAGTGCCACTGCCCCTTATCCCAGGGATGAAATTCTCTGGGATCCTCCTATTTGTCGAGTTGGTAATGTTATTATTTAGGGAGACCACAGCCCCCTCCATCTTTTGAACTAACATATTAAGTAACGGCATGTTATTTCTTTGAATGTGGACTTCATGTTCCACACTGTGTATCCTTTGATTCTACCTAATCACTATTTTAAATTATTCCTGCCCTTGAACTGACCTCTAGCCTAGAGAAATTAGGGAATGCAATATGGGCTGGTGGGGACAGGGGGAAGGAGTTCAGAAAGGACTGGGGGCCATCTAATACGAGTTAAAAGAGGACACTGCTTCACACCCTGTCAAAAACAAAAATGCAGAGCAGTGGGGGGCAGGACTCAGCTCTTCTCCCATAGCACAAGATGGTTTAAGTGCTCCTCCTTCCGGGTGCCTTCGGGGATATAATCCACCAACATTCTCGCTGTGCACATCTACTGCACGTATGACATACTGCACATATCTACTTTCAACCACGAAAACCCAGGGGGCTTATGGATGCTGTCACCACAGAGCTGTGAGGCACAGAGAGCACCAGCCCCCCAGTGAGAGTTCCCAAGCAATACCCAGAGGTCTTATCAGCAGTTTTAGGGGAAGATGATGTAATTCCAGGCAGTAGGGGCCTTTGGGGAAGGAGGGAGCGGAGATTTCAATTCTGTCACTTCTGCCATCTTGGAACCTTACACACAGTGCTGCCCAACTTGAGGAGTTAAGGAACAGCAGCAGCCCCAGCCCCACCTGGACCTTCAAGTCTTTATGTGTGACCAGGCACTCTGACAGGTAAGTTGTGCATCTGAAAAACCCTAGTGGGATGTTAGTAAGGTACAGTTTATGGGTGGGCCCTGTTGGCAGCAAGAAAGGTATAGGTTAGAGGGTAAGTTCATCTTCACCGTCAAGGCTACGAAGTCTATGTCCACACCTCAATACAGATGTCCTTTGACTGATTAATCTCTCAGGTATCAGGACCTGTGGAGCAGGCAATGCCTCTGGTAAACGGTCACCTGGGCTGAGGGGTCAGGAGGCCCATTTAACTCTAGTTCTGGCTCTGCTTACCCACTTACGGCATCTAACTGTACCTTAATGAATATAATCTTTGCTTCCTCTCTCAGGGAAGAAATAAATTATACACGTATGTGTACGCACATAATTATGCTTAGAAAGCAACACATCACAGATATGCAAAGAATTTTTATCAGGGGAATGAAAAGAAAAAAATTAATTGAACATCTACACTGTGGAAGGCACTGTGCTAGAGGGTCTCACTTCTACAGTCTCATTAGCACCTGATAAAGCTGTTTCCTTATTCCTACAAATGAGGAAACAAAGGGTTTCACAACTCATCCAAGGCACCCAGCTATTAAATGGCGCAGCCGACACTGAACCCAGGTGTGCTGGACTCTGTCGCTCATTTTCATTTCTTGGCAAGGTAACAGAGGTGGGGTGGGGGCGGAAAACAGGAACACTGGAAGTCTAGCACCAGCATTGTCGATCATGACCTATTACTTTAGGCAAATCACTTGATCGCTCTGGGTTTCCGCTTCTGCATCGATAAAACAACAACAATTCTGCCCTACCCCACGTGAAGCAGGGACTCGGCGAGGCCCACAGGAGGTAGCAGATGTGGACGCGTGTTGACATACACGATATGCTGTGGGATACTGAGTATTCCTACTAGCTCTAGCAGTTTTCCCTTGAATGTGGGAGGGCAGGCAAGGGAATCTGAGAACTCATTAAGAAGATTTTAATCCAGAAAATACCAAAATAAAGTTTCAGCCCTTTGACTTTGCTTCTCCTACCTCAACCCTACCAAAGCCGCTCTGGTTGCCCTCTCTGTCACACCTCCACACCTCCCCCCCACCCGCCCTAACTTAGCACAGACTTTCGTAAGTGAGAGCTGTTATTGTGGTTATTAATTACTGAAGGCATGAGATCTAGTTTTGCCCCAGATCCTATGGTATCTTGCACAAAGAGAGAAACTAAAAATAACTGGGATCTTTTGGAGGCCCTAGCTCACCCCGGGTGGGCCAGACTGAGTGCTCTATCCAAAACTCATGAAAAGATTTTCAGAAAAAGTCAGCCCAGGGTAGCCTCAAAATGCATCACCTTCCCATCTGCTCTCCAATCCCCATCCTGGGGCCTGCAGCTGGGGTATCAGTGAGACGCTGAAAGCTGTATTTCCATGATGGGGTTCCACAGGCAGGAGAGAAGCTATATATGGCAATGGATTATATTTCACCGCTAGCAGCTCATCAAATCAGAATTGAACTGCTTCCCCTTCCCCTCCCCCCTCTTTTTTTTTTAATGTACCAAACAACTCCTTGAGCCTTGGGTGATTTATTTCCACATTAAGAACTCAATTCCTTGGAAAAAAAATTGGACAAGGCAATTTCCCAGCTGCAACATGCTACAGTTGACATCTTCAGGGAGTGTCAAAAAGTACAAAAAATGGAATGTAGAAATCAAGGAGGGGGGGCCTTATAAACTTCACTCTCAAAAGAGAGAGGGGGGATGAACAGTGTTATCTGAGATTCACTTTAAGTTAGAGAATGATTAAACAAGAACATCTGGCATAACACTACACAAACATGAGCCTTAACAAAGCTTTATGATTTCAACTCTCTGGACCTCAGCTTTTTAATTTTAAATTTCCAGCTTTCTACTGTTTGATGTTAAGGTGTCTTGGAAAAATAAAATTAAGCTGATGCTTTCTCAAGTAGCACTTCTTACAAGCCTTTCATCAGCAGTGAGTTAAAGAGGAAGAGACTCTGAGGGTCCTGCAGCCACAGGGTGAGGGGCTCAGAAGGGGCCTTCCCTGAGCTGCCTTGCTCAGAACTACCTGGGAAGTGGGAAGGGCATCCCCATTTACATTTTGTTTGTATGTGGCTTGCACTACACACTGAGAGACAAGACAATTTCTCCAGGGGACAATTTGGGGGGAAAAAAAAAAGAAAAGGGCCAAATCTCTTGACCACACTGCCAGTTTGGCTTAGTTACCTCATCGTTCTCTAGAGCAGGGTTGGCAAGCTTTTCCTGTAAAGGGCCAGATAGGGAGTACTGGAGGCTTTGCAGGTCAGAAGGTCTTTGTCACAGTGACTCAACTCTGCTGTTGTAGTGCAGAAGCACCCACAGACATAACGATAATATGGAAACAAATGAGCACGGCTCAGTTCCAATAAAACTTTATTTATAAACACTGAAATTTGAATTTCAGATATCATTTCCATGTGTCATAAAGTTTTATTCTTCTTTTGATTTTTTAAAAACCTATTTGTATGGCTCACAGGTGTTACCGGTGGGCCAGAGCTTGCTGACCCGTGACACGAAGGATCATGTACCAGGCAGTGGCTTCCTTTACAGCAGCAAAATCGGGTGGCAGGTAAGTGGCTCTTTGGAAGTTAACCTTCAGCAGGGAAGTCAGAGCACTGAGAAAGCAGAAGGCTGTACTGCATCCCTCAGCAGTCATGCTGGGGCACACTGTAGTGGCTCAACAGATCCTTCTTGAGTTGTTTAGGCTGTACGCTTAACAAACGGCTCAGACTCTATGCCAACTACGCACACAGCTTACATCACAGTGGTTAAGTGCTTGGGCTCTGGAACCTAACATATTTGGTTTGAATTTTGGTTCTGTCACTTACTCTCTAAGTGACCTTCGACAAATTACTTAATCTGAGACCCAGTTTATTCCATATGTAAGATAAAGCATATAAAGCACTTAGCACAGACTTCCATAAATGACAACTGTTATCACGGTTATTAATTACTGAAGGCCTCAGATCTAGTTTTGCCCCAGATCCTATAGTATCTTGCACAAAGAGAGAAACTAAAAATAACTGGGATATCTTTTGGGGCGCCCTAGCTCACCCCAACTCAAATTTCCCAGGCATCTTGGGGCTTATTTTAGGGTGCCGAGTTTGGCCCTAACTGCGGCACTCACTGAGGAGGGTGGTGGAGTTGCTTGCTGGAGCCAGGCCACAGTGACATGTCTCTTCCTGCTTGTGATAGCATCTGCAGCAGGCTATTAGCTCAGCCCGCACGGTAATTCGGGTGCTTCAGATCTAGTGGGTATTCATTGTCAGCTACTGACCCCCAAGGCAAACGCAAACAGGCAGAAAAAGGAATGGGCCCCGGTCAGGACCAATTAGACTGGTGCTGAAAATTAAAAACTCATTTCAGAGAGAGAAACTGCTCAGCAGTGGTGACCCCATCACACCGTCCTGAGATGGGAAAACAAGTGATCTATGAGCCTGTCTCTCAGACCCACAGCAGAGAAAGGCTTCGTTTACTCACACGCTGCAAATCCCTGCTCTCTGCTCCAACGCCTGTCACTTCCTTTGCAAAGCCAGCTCCATCCGGGGGGCCTGGCTGTGTGAGGGTCTTATTTATCCAGGCTGTGTTCTGCCTCACAGCTCACATACTCACAGGGGAAACATACCCAGGGCCCAGAGATTTGTGACAGGGACGAGAGCAATGCCTCCTGAGGAGGGACAGGAAAGCAAAGCTGACTATGGGAAGGAGGCAAAGACTGCTCATCCAGGTCTCCTCACACGGTGGGGAGGAGGATGTTTCTGCTGGTAGGAGCTGGGCCAGAACAGCGCTAGCCTTCGGTCCTAGTCCTCCCCATCCAGCAAGGCTGTCAGACGTGGACATTCAGATCTCTGGCATCCAAAGGGCAGTGGTTCGCAACCCTGGCACAGAAGAATCAACAGGGAGCTCTGAATAAATACTGATGCCTGGGTCTCAACTGAGGCCATTTCAATCTGATTTTGGGGGGTGGGCACAGGCACTGGGATGTTGTTTCAAGCTCCCAGGTGCTTCTAACGTGCAGCCAGGGTTGAGAGCTTCTAGCCTAGGTAACCCCAGGCCCAACCCACAATTTGGAGTCCAGGACCAAACCCAAATGCTCCAGGGACCAGGTTGTGCTTGCATCGCTGTTGACTGAGAAAGCACTATCTCAGTTTTGCAACGACCCCACCAAAGAATTGCGTGTGCATATACATACACGGGGGTCCTGGTGGCACAGTGATTAAGCGTTTGGCTGCTAACCAAAAGGTCAGCAGTTTGAACCCACCTTGGAAACCCTACCGGGCAGTTCTACTCTGTCCTACAGGGTCGCTATGAGTTGGCTGCAACTCGACAGCAATGGGTTTGGTTTTTGCACATGTACACAGGCATGTGCATACATACCCACCGTGTATGCCTATGTGCACACGTAACAGAGTGAGCAAATACACACTCAGTTTCCAAGGGAAGAGAAGGTAGTGTGGTCATCTTCCCAAATACACTGCTAGCCCAGCTGAGGTCTCCCCTACTGCTGCCCTTGACCTAGGATGTTAAATCCCAGCTTATGGTCTCAGCCCTGGCTCCTTCCATCTCCATATGACCAACCTCTAGAGGAACCTGCCTGTGGAGGCCCTGGTGGAACGGGGCTGAGCACAGAGCACCTGAGACCAACACGAGGCGTGAACCTGCCTGGAGCAGTGGAGGAGGGAAGTGAGGTGGAGAGGAGGGGCAGGGGCTAGAGGTCGTGGGTTTCCGAGGACTCCACGGACTCCGAGAGTCTGGCCACCACTCGGGTCAGGGCCCTGTTTTCAGCCTGCAGTTGCTCGTTCATCTGCTTCAAGGTCTGAATCTGTTTTAGCTGGTGGAGGTTCTGTAGAGAGTGAGACGTGGAGGGAAAAGACAGACAAGACAGACAGACAAGACAGACCAGAGGAGATAAAAGTAGGACAAAGAAATCACGTGACTTTTTGTTTTTGTTTTTAGTTTGCATGCAAGCAAGGAACTGAGAAAGGCAGGCTGATGACAGTGACTGGGAGGGAAGGATGGAGAAAAGCACCGAGAGGGGAGAGCTGTGTCTGTGATTCTTGGCTAAGGTCTGAATATGCTGAAGGTCACCATATCAGTACAACCACTGAGCAGCTCAAAAAGCACATCTGGATTGCTTTGGGAAATGACAGCCCGCCATGTGGCTGGGGGCCTTCTGAACTGAAGTTACGTGGTTAAGCCATAGCCTCAGGGACCCTTCTCATCATTGCTGGGATTGGAGCTGAGGACTCAGGGTGCTCCTAAATCCAGCTGCCGTCCTTTTCTCTCCCGGTCTCTCATCTTTCCCCCATATCTGATCCCCTATTCCACCTGTTTTCTTTCTAGGTCCTCCTCTTATGGTGTTTATTTTTCATTGTTAAAAATAAAAAGAAGAAAAATAAGAGGGGTCTGCTGTTTAAATATCTTCATATGGGGGCATGTACTATTTAGAAGGTTGAAGTGATGCACACCAAAATAATACAAGCACTGGCGGCTCTCCGGATGGCCCGCTAACCACTTAGTAAGAAGCTTCATTAGCCTGCTGGTTCCCCCTCTGCAGTCCAGAGGGCTCGTTCGTGGCCCAAGGACTGCTAACTTGCCTCTGACGTGCCGTAGGATCATCTGCATCACTAAATTCATAGCTAACTGCGCTCGCTCTGTCTCAGAGGCCGAGGGCTGCTTAAAGGTGTTCACAAAAAGACTCACAGTCTGGAAATTAGAACCGTGCACAAAAGGTAGACATCATAAATGTCCAACGAAACAGAATTCATTGGATCAATGTGCTAGCCCAGCTCTTAATATATGTCAGTGTTGCAGTGGAACAGAATAACCAGCCCACAGAAAGTCTTCCTAATGCTTCTTATCCCACAAGGGATCAAAGACTTTATTCAATGGAATTATTTCCCAGCCTGCCTGCTCTATTGTCCTTCATAAGTGGCCATCTGCATTGACCCGGAAACTGAGACAATGAGCTCTTTGAGAGGAGGGAAATGATTTTGTTACGTGAATGGGGTTTTATAGGTGAGGGTGGACAATCCTGTAGGTTATAATAACTATAAAAAGTTGCCAGGTACCAGAGAAAAGTCTCTCATACTTTCATGGATGAGAATGACAGGAACGGAAGATTAGTGACGTTAGAATTGTTTAGGTGTGAAGAAGCAAGAAACTGAAAGGTAGTATGAGGGGAAAAACAGTGAAAAGGAAAAAACAAGTGGAGACAAACTGTTGAATTCTCTCTTTCCCCATCGAGGGAGAATGGTCACTTTGCAGAAAAGGTTGGGCAATGTAACCACTAGAGGGTAGGGCCTGGCTTGCCCACTGCATGCATCTCAGCCATGGCAGGACAGAGGACAGAGATCATGGTGCAGCATAGGGAAATATTTAAAGAGATGGGCAGGGGCCAAATTTCCAGACCAAAGGAAAGTCCCTGGCAATCACCCTTTTTTAGTGTTTACCTTGGGCCAGAGCTTTCAACAAAATCATTGTCATTATACAAAGTGGTCCCTGCCTCACAGAATAATATTAAAACATGAGCTATGAAAGAGACTCAATCTAACATGTGAATGCAAACTGACTGAAGCGGAAGACTTTGGAAGTTAGCAGCATGAGGGAGAGAGGCAGGAAACAATCTGGTGGAATGTTCTATAGGAAACAGTACTGAAGACAGGAGTGGCAAAGGGATGAAGAAGGGGGCAGGGCACAGAGCAGGGTGGGCAAGGGCAGAGTTTAGGGGCAGGATCAGGCTAGCGATATTTCCAGAGTAAATAAAATAAAAATTCCAAGACCAAGCTAAAAAGGGATTGGCTGCTGGGTCCCGCCCATGCAAGGACCTGGGAAAGGAAGGATCTGGCAATGAGGCAGATGCTGAATGGAGGATGTTGGGGAGAAGTAATCAGGTCTGATGTGGGCACATCCCAAGACCAGCGACAGACCTAGCAGGGCTCACACTGACATGCACGCCTGCCAGAGGTTGACATATCCTCCCACTCCAATCCAGGATCTGGGTGGAGTTTCTCCTGGGGGAATTCATAAATACTTACCTTTCCAGGTAAAAGCCAGAAAGGCACAACCCACGTCACAACCACAGAGCCCCACACCCACGTGGGTGAGCCCATCTCAGGGCCCCCATTTCACTTTCTGATCCCAGCCCACAGCCTGTGGACAGCACTAGCCTCGCTTTCTATCTTTGAGCACCTACTGGATCTTCAAATTGCTCCCTACTGATTGTTCCAAAAAGGCGGGGGAGTTTGTTATAAACTGCATACACAACCAGCACGGGGACACTGGCCCCAAGCTCTGCTGCTCCAGACTGACAAGACAGTCATCTGTTCTGCTGGCTGCTCACCTAGTACACACAGATTCTGGCTACCAATCCTTCCAGAGACGTTCTTCACCGTAAACTGTTGTCTGCATTGAGGAGCTGGACAGCTAACCAAGCATCTTCTTAGACTCCTTTAGGGTTAGTCGCACCAATTTTATGATGTTTGTATCTGTATATTTGAAGCTTTGCCTCTCAAGAAATGCATTAAAACTCCAAATATACAAACCTAAATTGGCGTGACTGGAGAGGCGCTGACGCTCCTCCCCCTAGTCTTCTAGGGGGCGCTGGGCACTTTACAAACCTGGTATTAAGGCTTTGATTTGAGCAAATGGTCTTTAGGGGCTTTAGAGCTTGCAGGATTTCTTCTCCATTTGCTTTGTAATCGGTAATGGAGAATAATGGCAACTGACTGAATGGGTGGATCTTTTTAAACTAAAAAATCAGTGTCAAATCAGCTTACCTACTCTACTGGCTTGGGGACTAACCAGTCTTGATCTGGCTCCACTTGATAATTCAAAAGAACTGATTTTGAAGTTGGCTGGCAAATGGCTGATGGCTGGGGAGAGCACACACCCTTATGTAATGTAATCTCTATTGAGGAAAGGAAGGAACTCATGACCTAGTTTAGGAAACCATAGCCTGATTGGACAAAGAGAGAGACAGAAATATGTAACTCTTCAACCCACAGCCCTACTTAAGGGGCTCCTATATTTGCCAATTTAGACCTGGAATAGAAATAAAGAAGGAATGTAATTTCTCCACCTTTGGACACTTTCTGGGTCTGTGTGTGTGAGCCTGAGTGGATGTGATACAGAATTCCAGGACTGGTGGGATGGCTTTGGGCTCCTGGCTACTCATTGGAGGGCACCTGCTTTGGCCTCATTTACATGCTCCTCATCAGCATTTAGACCATTTCTTAATGGGCGTCACCAACAGCTGCCTAACAGCAGAGTACAGATGGTATAACTCAGGGGGTTTCAAACACAGGAAAAGGCCCCATGCAAGCAAGGGCTGAGGATATTCATTCATCAAGAACTGTTTAGCTCTACTAACATACTGCTCTAAATGGGAGAGAATGCTTCCGTGTGGTAGGTGAGGTGGGTCTGGAAAAACCAGAAGATGGAGAAGCTTAATGGTTTAGGTCATACT
Organism: Trichechus manatus latirostris; assembly: GCF_000243295.1. NCBI lineage: Eukaryota > Metazoa > Chordata > Mammalia > Sirenia > Trichechidae > Trichechus > Trichechus manatus. Next base: position 13,661,000 of record NW_004443971.1, read on the forward strand.
GTTTTTCATCATCTCAGGAGAATCAACCACTTACTATTTCTGTTCTGAATTAACTTGGAAAATTTAAAGTTGCACTGTTTGAGATGTAAATAGGTACTACTAGAAATTCTATGTGGCTGCTATCAGTTATGGTGGTTAAGGAATGTAGGGGCAGGGCTTGGCATTTCTCCCTCCTTCTGGAAATATAGAGAGTAACAGACTTGCGAGCATTGAATCTTGTGTAAACAATGACCCTGTCAGGTCCGGAAAGTTCTATCAGTAAAGAACCATCCTTTTCAGGCTACTGGAACAATAAACATCTCTCCCAAAGTCTCCAGCTGCATATTAGGGATGCTTGCTCACAGAAAGAGACCTGGGGATCTACCGAATCCTGTCCCTGAGCTTCTGTTTCCCAGGTGGAGAATCCCATGTTTCACCAGATGAACATCATATATCCACTAAAATAAAACCCTTGAAGAAAGAGAAAAAGCTGAGTGAGTGCTAAATGACTGTGGGCATGGGGCATCAGGCACTGTAGGGCTCAGATGCTCCCAAATCACACCCAGGTAGCCACGCTGAGCAGCTCCATATTTTGGTTAGATTTCCAGTTCTTAGCACTCAAAACTGCCCAGGTTGGCAGTCATCCATTAAAATGGCTAATGAGGTGGGGTCAGGGGTCACGGTGAGGAAGAGAGAAGGCAGCAGGCCATGAAGTACATCCGGAGGCCTGAGATTGTTCCAGTGGGAGAGTGGCAGACATTCCTGAGTATTTCAGGGGATAGGACCAGGCAGGCAGTCAACACATGCATAAATCTTCATTCTGCTGCAGAATGACTCCAACTGTATTCTTTCCATCAAGGGGCTGGGACAGGGAAGGGCGTCAGGGAGGAAAGCCTCTGGTCCTGATCAGGTTTCCCCAGGCACCTAATGGGCTCCGCAGAGCTGAGATCAGTCCCATGAGGGTGGAGCACTGCTTGGAAAAACCTTAAAAGTTCATCTCAGGTTTGTCTCCAGCCTGCTGGAGACTTCCCTTTAAATCCCTTAAAGCTACACTTGTTCCTAGAAGGGCTCTGAGGCAGCCACAGTGGATGTTGTGTGAGCTGAGAGACCTATGAAATGGTGAGGAGAGGCGCTCATCCCCTCTTCACACATCATCTCGTCTTGAGGGTGGTGAGTTTGCAGTAAAATTTGGAGGGGGCAGACCAATGCTCAAATATCCAGTCATGGCAGGCATTCAGAGGGCAGGTGTACAAAGAGAGAAAGAAAATCTCTTCATACCTTCATCTCCTCCTCCATTTCTGACATTTTCCGCTCCAAGGCTCTCTTCTCCTGTTTAGAAACAATGAGACTGTTAAAGCATCTAACGGCTTTAGAAGAGAGTCAAAATGCTGTCTCCCAGCTGCCATGTGATCAGCAGCTTCACGGTCAAAGCATTTGTCTACTGACTCAGGCAAACTTTACCCAGGCGATCTGAGCACTGTCTGATCCTGCCACTTCTGGAGCTACTTCACGGATAAATATTACATTATCTAAGTCTCCTCTCAGAAAATCAGAAGATATATGGGGAAATGACTTGTTAATATGCAAACGGGATAAGGCCAGGGCACCCTAAGCTATTCTGTTGAGTTAAAGACTTCATGGAATTTCAAATGACTGCAGTGACCAAAAAGGCATCATGATCTTCAGTAATGCTCCCCCTAAATTCCTAGGGAACTGCTTCTCTCAAGAGGAGGAGCAGATGGTGAGCAGGGAAATAGACATCGCTGTCTATGAAGAAACAGCACCTCTCCCCCTAATCTATTTCTCTCTCCCAGCAATTGAGTTCTGATATAGCCTGAACTCAAAGAGTACTCCTTGATTAGATGAGATACCAAGGAGGTTTGGTTACAGGCCAAGGAAATAAAATATAAAACTAAGCTGCTTTCCAAATTAAACAGACAATAACAGGAGAGATGGGAACACATTATATTCCTAGGGTCAAATTCAAGCTAGGGTTCATCAATAAATCTAATCACATTTTCACAATCAAAGAATGTCAACTCCCAGAAAAATACTCTGAATGCAGTTGGAAGAGGTCAGCAACTGAACCAGAAATCCTCCCATCAGTCAGAGTGAGTAAAAGTCTCTACTGGCTCATGTTTCAAGTCACAAGACGTAAACCTAAACCGATGGCAGAGGGTCCTGCGGAAACTTCCTTTCTGTTCAAGGTGACGGGAAGGGCAGAGAGGTCTCGGACTTGGGTGTGCATGTGATGATTTACGGTAAACCCAAGTATATTTGGGGTGTGTGCATGTGTGCAGGAGGCAGAACAATGTATGAGATGACCTTCCAAGGACCCTTCCCACCCAAGACTGGAATATGTGAAAAGTCCTGACCATCCAAGGATGCCAAAAGGACTCACAATCAAACTGCTGCCCAGAGTCAGACAAAAAGAATTTATTATCAAGCTGGGAATGGAATGTGGCAGAACTCCCACCTTCTAAGATGAACTTTTTCTATTGGCATGAACAACAAAGTCCGGGAAAGTCAGAAGAGAAGAGGAGGTGAAAAGGGGGAAAGAGACACACACATACCCGCTTCTCCATCTCCAGCATCGATGACCGGTCAGAGGTCTTCTCTTGTTTCTGCTGGTGCAAACGGAAGGAAAACAGTTGTTACTTAAGTTGTCTCCGGGCCAGTGGAAAGCCCAGTCTGTCCAGCTTCACCATCAGACATCCAGAAACAGACAGCAGGGCGTTGGGCTTTCATACAGCAGGGGTCCTGAGCAAACAGACTCTCACAGCTCTGTAAGCCTAACATTATCTGCCGCTCTGAAGCTGGCTGAATTCCCACTGGGGAGGGAAGGCAGGTTAAGTGCTGTTCCCTGAAATTTCAAACACATACAAAGATATCACTCCCAGCACACACACCCACCCACACACACATACACCCACCCACACACCCACACACCCACAATTTGCTAAATGTCAACTACCTCTCTACACCTCTCAAAACCTAGAGGAAATGAAAAGTGGCTTTTCTTCTTTAAAAGGCCAGGAACTCCTGAGCTGGAATGTCTCAGGCCCCATGGATTTGGGGTTCATGTTCAGAGGGTACCCATGGTACTCTTCTACAGACTTCCTCTCCCCCTAGTCTTTGTCTGGGGAACTGAGGCTGTTTCTGTTTCACAGAAGTGGTTTTCACATGAGGGTAGGCTCCCTGGGGTTCTAAGGGGCCCATTCATAGCATCTACCCTGGCTTGAACAGAGTAGTTCCATTTTCATCTGTTTTATATATTGGGTTTCCAGGTAAGGTAAGATTTTATTTGAATACAAGATCGTGCAACTTAAAAGAAAGTTAGAAAGTTTATTTTAGATCCTCTTCAACTTTCAATTTAAACTAAATTTTGTAGAGGAGCTAAAAAGATTTAGCCACCATAGCTAAAAAGTAGAATAAACCTCAGGTTATGACCCTGCCTTAAGCAGGGGAATGGAAATAAATCCTCAAGTCCCTTTTGGACTTAGCATTACAGAACTGAGCAGAATTTCTTACATTCAAAAGGCATTTAATAAACATGGGGTAATTATTTTTATTCTAATTTTATTATGCCTAGTGTCAGGCACAGACAACATTTAATAAACACAGAAACTATGCTGGTCTTCTTGCAGAGGTTTTTTTGTTTTGTTTTTTAAATAAGGAATAGCCAGGACTAACAGTAAAACTTGGAATTCTGGCTCCTGTCCTGGGCTTTCACCTTCTGTTCTGAAGGTCATGGCCATCTGCCTTTACACCACATCTACCACAAAGCGGAAGGCAAAGAAAAAATGCAGAAGTAGATCCTGTAGCTTGCTCATATCCCCATGAGTCTCTCTTTCCTAAGCCCAAGAAGCTGTGATGATTTCACCATTTTCAAGGTTCACTTATAAAAAGAATAACCAGCTTTTCTTTTTTTTTTTTTGGTTTTTAACCCCCTTAGAGTATGGGTGGACCTTTTATATAAAAACAATATGTGTGTCCATGTGGTAACCATCTCCACACAAATGTGTGAGGCTGACAGGCCCTCCCTCCACTGCCCTGCCAAAAACTCCATGTTTGGTAAATAGCAGAGACTAGGTTTGTAGCACAGCATTTCTTCTGAATTTTAATAACTTGTATTTGGCAAAATCAAGTATATTCCGATGCACCCAGCAAAGCGGATGGCTGGAAGTAAATGCTTCTCCCCATGGCTGGAAAGGCTGCTTCTATTTTCAGTGCCCTTGGTGCAAGTCAATGTCAGCGGCTTGTTAGTTGCTCACCACTCTGAGCACGGGCTGGCGGAAGAGCCGAGAACCCCTAAAGGTCAGGAAACAAGCTAGCTGTCAGAAGCTTCTGAGGAGACAGTGGGGAGCAAGCGGGAAGGTAAGACTGGGTTCCTTACATGGCTGCTCCTCAATTTCTGTAAAACAGCCCCAGTAATAACTAACGAGAACCAACATAACCTCTGTATCATTGCCAATATGTGGCACTATTCAAAATTCAAAATTAGCCTCAGAGATTTTCTGAGGGTCTACTTGGAAACTCTATGGGGCAGTTCTACTCTGTCCTATAGGGTCACAATGAGTCTGAATCAACTCGACGGCAACAGGTTTTTGGTTTTACTGTGAATAGCACTCAGCTGCTAACCAAAAAAGGTCAGCAGTTCGAACCCACCAGCCACCCCACAGGAGAAAAGACCTGGCGATCTGCTCCCATAAGGATTATTGTCTAGGAAACCCTGTGGGCAGTTCTACTCTCTCATATGGGGTCGCTATGAGTCGGAATTGACTGGATGGCACACAACAGCTGTGAATAGGAACCCCTGGGTGATGTAAATGGTTAAAGCTCTTGGCTGCTAATAGAAAAATCGGAGGTCTGAGTCCACCTGAGGTGCCTCAGAAGAAAGGCCTGGTGATCTACTTTAGAAAAATTACCCATTGAAAACTCTATGGAGCACAGTTCTACTCTGACACACATGGGGTCAATGTGAGCTGGAACTGTTCGCCGTCAACTGGTAAACTGTGAATAAGACATTCTGCCTGGCTCAGTAATGTTGGGACCAAGAGACCTTGGGTCCATCCTCCTATCTTATGGCAGTTATACCTAAGTGAGTGTGTGAGTGTTTTTATTTTAGATTGAGTGACCTACTTTTCTTGTTTCACTAAATCACTTTAAGCCCAGTTGTTATCTGTCTGTGTTACCGTAGATCTCAGAAATTCCCAGTCAAAGAGCCATGTTCAACTACTACAACCAGGCAGAAGGCAATGCCTCTTCCAAACTGACAGGCAAGCTCACAGGGCAGGCCATCCATTCTGTGCCTGGCCAAGCCTTCTCCAGAAAGTGTAGGTGTCCTGGGTGTCTTGCTGGGATTCCATGCAGCTCTATGGTGCTATCTTTCAAGTGCTGGCACTCCCTGGCTCTTCCCATTCCAGAGAGGTTGCAACAACAACATGTTCAGAGTGTACTCAACCCTTTGCCCTCCAAAACCCAATGTACTTGGTGCTGCACAACCCGAGCAACTTAGCCTTTGCCTTTGGATTATATCATACAGCCAGAACTAACGAGCCGCCTCTGGTTTTCATTCCATGTCCTCTCAGTAGAGTCATTTTTACCTCATTTAGCTTTCAGAATTCTTAGTTCCCAGGCATTTCAGGACGGCAATAACTCAATAGGTTTCCTGTTAACTCAGCAATAACCTAAGATAGCACTTCCTTTAGCTTTTGGCTGCAGGGTTTGTTTCACAGGAGATGAGGCTATTACTTCCAGCATCCTCTAAAGCATCATCTAATTAAATCTGACCTGGTGGTAAGAGGAAATGGTTTATCTGTCTTTCGGCCACTAAGGTTCCTTACTCCGAAGCTGAAAGACAGTGGTGGCTTGCGGAGGCACCATATGCAATGGACAGAATCTGCTTTGGGACTTAAGCCTATGTTATTGCACCACCTTTACCCTTGATTTGTTACATGCTCTAAGCAAACCACTCATTGCTCCGGGCCTCTCTGTACTAGGCTTAGCAGTGTCTTGCTTATCCTTCTCCAGTGGCGACGTACAGATACACTGAGCTGAAACATGAAGAACGACTTAGGAGAAACCATCCAGGACTTCCTCCGCAGTGGGGGAGTACGGTACTTGGTAAGGAGATAATCCTTATTAATTATCAGCACTTGGACCATCAGGAGTTGTCCACTGAACTATCAATTTTCAGTTTAAGTTAAACACTAATTGACTGGGTCCTAAAATCAAATCAGGATCTAAGAGGCTTATATCTCACCATCTGAGGAGAGCCGCTCTCGACTGTCTCCCTCCCCGTCTCTAGCTCCCGAGTTTAGTTTGCCCCCTGACACCCTAAGCCCTGCCTCAGCATCTTTTCTCCTCCTCTTCCCCCTTACCTGGGCCATCTTCTCAAGCTTGGATTTTACATCTGCTAACTCTAGCTGGGCCTCCTGAAGTTTTGTTTTCAGTTTTTGGTTTTCGGTTAGGGCACTCTCGTAGAGCTGGCAGGAAGGGAAAGAGAGAATCAGGTCACCTACAAGGCTCGGCTCCCAGAATTAGAACTCACATCTTTTCATCATATGAGAATGCCTCAGGCTCTCTGGTCCAAGCCACCATTGTGTTGTAGAAGGTGAAGATGCAAGGTCTAGGGAACAGAATGCATTCAGCCTACTGGCCTCTAGCTTCTTAAAAGTCCCAGATGCTGAACACACAGAGGACAATAACTTCCACAATGTTAATTGTGGGGGAAAAAGCAGTCATTCTGTTTTCTCTTACATGGCATTTGCAGTGATTAAAAGTGTGGCTCACATGCAGCCATATCAAAGAGAATTATCTTTTTGAGCCAGACTAGTGGGTATGTTAGTTCTGCTTAAGAAAACATTAACAAAACGAATGTTTTCCTAACAAAAACATTTTTTTTTCCTGGTATTTCAAGCACCTGAAAAAGAGGGTTTACAAGCCTGCCCTTGGAGCTGGGTACTCTTCGGCAAGAACCACAGGAAATAAACTGCAAAGTGACTTAAACCTTATCCAAACCCAGATTATTATTATTATTTTGCCACCACCAAGAAGTATTTAGTTGATATTCACAAGACCTTATTAAAAGCATATGTTTGTTAAAAACAACAGGGTCTACGAAATGATTCTCAGGGGCTCACTCACACAGACAGCATTACTTTTATTTCCCTTTTTTGCAATTCTTAATTCCTTGCTTTTTCCAACACCTCTAAATATCACATTCTAAGGCATATATTCACTGCACTAAGAACAATACACAAAGGCACCTTTATTTAGCTGGTGGATAAGAGGTAAACCAGGAAACTTGCAAGGAATTAGTTGTTGCTATTTATCACTTAGGTGCCTGTTCTTTGGCTTCAGCAGAACTGCACTCCTTTTTCTATACTGGTGGAAAAGGCTGAGAGGTTTCCATACTGTAACCCAAAAGTAGGAAAACGAAAAAGGGGCCCTACTCTTTTATAATCCTTGTTGCTGTCCTCTTCCACCCGGCTGGTCAGGCTGGCCAGACGGGCCTCCCGCCGAGCTCTTGCTGAGGCTCGGTCATAGGAATCGCTGCTTGTAGGATTGCTGCCTCCTGATTCCAACCTGTGGGAAATGAAATAAGAGGTAAAAATTGGTATTGAGAACAAAGAAGTGGGTAAAAGTAATACTTAAGGGTAGTCTGTGGCTTCTCTAAGAAGCACTTGAGAGTCCTGGGCAGAAACAAGGCACGCATTCCTTCCTTGAATCTCTCAGCAGCATTTGGGGACCTCACGGCTAAGCTGCGCAGGCGAGCGTGGAGAAGGAGGCTGTCATTTGCCAAGAACGGAGCTTACTTGAAAAATTGGTGGTGGTTTGGATCCATGTGCTGACTTAAATCTTAGAGCTTTTCAAATTAGTTTAGGTTTGAGCAGTTTCCCTCAACACAGTGTGTTTTAAGAGCAAAAGTTTCTTGGACCTCAATGGCTCTTGGAAAATGATTCCAATGAACTGTTAATGAATCAGAAACATATGGACTTGGAGATCTGAGCTGGATGTTGAATGCGGGAGGAATGGAGATGGGGGGGCACCGTATGCACACTCTTTAGATGTACTGCAGGTTTGCTGGGATCCCAAACATTGCAGGGGGACCATCACAGTGCCAAAATAGCTAGTTTTCTTCTTTCTTATCCATATTCCACACGGAGACTGCTATGCCTGTGGTTAGGATTTCTATATCTTCCAGCAATTGAGCAACACTCTAGAGTTGATGGTGGTTTTATTTCTAGTATCAGTAAGTTCATCAGGGGAATGGTCTCTCAGCTGACTACCTGAAAACTGAAGCTTGTTTAAACGTACAACTATCATCCTGATCCTAAACACTGAATTATCCTTTTCTCAGGCTTTACTCTTTTCAGACTAAAATGTGGCATACAGGAAGCTGCTGCGTACAAACCAACCCTGCAGGGTTCCAGCACCTGGGACTAGGATGGTCTCACGAGGCTCAGCTGTGGAACTTTCATCTGATGTCTCTTTGGTAGACATTGCCAAAGTTGGGGCAGTGGGGGGACCAAAATGAGCACTAGAAGAGGTAGACACAGAAAGGGGAGAGGCAAGGTAACTGGCATCTAATGACATTAGTGGTCACTCTTCTCTTACGGAGATGCTGAGTCCCACAGCATTCTCTCTCTCTTGTTTTTGTAAATAGAAATCTCTTTCTTCATTTTCCTGATTACAAAAGCAATACATGTTTGTAAAACAATTTAAGGAGTACTGAAACATCTGAAGTAGAAAGGGAAAGTCATCATATGCTCCTGCCCAAGAAATAACCACAGTTAACAGTTTAGTTCCTATCTTTGCAGGATCTAAAACACATAGATAAATATGTTAAAATATATATTTATATAAATAAAATCAGATAATACGTATTGTTGTCTAGCTCCTCCTCCCCTCTACACTTATCACTATGATTGTGAGCATCTTACCATGGAAGTAAAGAGATTTGTCTTATTTTTTAAAAATGACTGCACAGTCTTCCATTGTGTGGTTGTATGATAATTTATCTAACTAATCCTCTATTGATAGACCTTGATATTGTTTCAAAATTTTTAGCTACTTATAAACAATGCTACAATGAGCAGACTTGTCTATAAATCTTATGCATTTGTCCAATTATTTCCTTAGAATAAAATCTTAGAAGTTGAATTGCTCGTTCAAGGAGTAAATATATTTTAAATGTTGATATATATAGCCATACTGCCTTCCAGAGAGGCTTAATCCTTTCCAATCCACTACAAGAAATATAATATCTTATTGTCATTAATTTTAATATTTTTAAATCATTAGTGAGTTCAACATCTTTGGTTATTTATACTTCTTTGTTTCTGAATTGTTTATTCATAGCCTTTGTCCAGTGGGGTAATCACCCGTTTCTTGTTGTGTCAGGGGAGCCTATTACATAGCAGGACCTTTACGACCGTCTAACATAGGTTGAAAACCCTGGTGGTGTAGTGGGTAAGTGCTACGGCTGCTATCCAAAAGGCTGGCAGTACGAATCCACCACGCGCTCCTTGGAAATCATGTGGAGCAGTTCTACTCTGTCCTAGAGGGTCACTATGAGTTGGAATTGACTCGACAGCAATGGGTTTGGTCAATGGGATAACACAGGTTGCAGAGTCCTGGTGGCACAGTGGTGAAGACCTCAGCTGCTAACCAAAAGGTTGGCAGTTTGAATCCACCAGCCACTCCTTGGAAACCCTATGGCAGCTCTACTCTGTCCTATAGGGTTGCTATGGGTCGGAATTGATTCAATGGCAACAGGTTTGTTTTTTTTGGTTTAACATAGGTTGCAGATATTTTTCCCACTTTACTTTTTTGTCTCTCTTCATGGTATCTTTTACTAGCAGAGATTTTAAATTTTATATAATTTAAATTTGACAATTTTTACCTTTATGGTATCATGTTTGGAAAGGTGTTTCCTATATAAAGATTAAAATATTCTCTTCTACTATTTTTGTGGTAAAACGTTTTTCTCTTAACAGCTGCAATCCATCTGTAATCTATTTTTTTGTACGGCTGGAGGGAAGGCTCTATTTTCCCAAGCAGACAGTCAATTGTCCCAATTATCACTTACTGAACAATCCTTTTCCCCACTGAGTCAAAAAGTCATCTTTTATACATAACTTTTTTGAGGGGTTTTCTATCCATCTCTTTGTTTATTCTTTAACTAGTACCTCACTGTTTTAGTCACTACAGCTTTACAGCAAATTATGAAGTCTGTGGGGAAAGTCTCCTTTCACAAATGACCATTATAATGTAAAAAAGTTCACGAAAGATTAACTATAGCAAATACCACTCTGTACCAATTTTGCAAAACTAAGAAATTTTCTGCTATGTTAGAAGTAAATTATTTATCCCAGCTGGGTGCCTGGTGGGAGGGTAAGCAGAGGAAGAATACATGCAAGCTTGTAAATTTTAGAGTATGTTAGTAAGGTGGAATCAGCTCAATTACCAAACAAATTATAAGAGGAGGAGACTCACTTGCCCTACGCTATGCCATAACTACATCTTCCCCCCAATCTCTTCTCAATTTCTCCATCAAAGGAGAGATTTCAACTTTTGGCTCCATAGTCTCTATGATTTTATTCTTCATGAGGATCAGTTTTGTACCCTTGGACAGTAAGTGAAACATTACAGAGGGTCATCCCCCAAAACTATATGAAAGTCTGAAATTCCTCCTTAATTTTTTGGCAAGTGCCAAACAGGTCTTCAGTTCATTCAACAAATTATTACTGAGCACCATCTCGGCACAGGTGTTGTGTTGGATCGACTATTAAATGACAGTGTCTAACCTCAATCTCAATTCTGATAGCTAATCTACAATAAAGCCCTCCCCGAACTATCAGATTAAGTTAATTGCCTCTCCTCAGTGCTTATAATACCTGTCCAGACAACTGTTTTGGCACTTACCACATTCTATTGAAATTACCTGTCTCTCCAGTCATTTGTAAGCTACTTGAAGGCAAGGATAGTATCTAATTCACTTTGTTTCCCTAGCTCCTGGCATGGGGTGTGGTATACTGGTGCTTCGGAAAGATTAATCCAGTGGAATTATACAAGATGAACTGGAAAGGGGAGAATCTGGAGGCAGGAAGGTGGGTTGAAAAGCTATATTGCATTACTTTAGAGGGAGATAATAAACATCTGAATTATCGTGGTGGCTGTGGAAATGAAAAGGAAGGAGAGGATGCAGAAACATTACTAAACTATTTCAAGCTAAATTTAGTTAGAAATGCATTTACTCACAAGTATTAAGCATGCATATAAAATAGGGAAAGTTCTTACCTAGAAAGTCTTTCATGCTAGAGAAAGAAGGAGACAAAAACAAAAACACAGCATTAGCAAGGGACTTGTTTTTATTATTTCCATTTATAAATGCATTTTTCAAATCAGATGTCTCAACTTCACAGCTGGAGATAGAGGTGCGATTTAAGAAACGCAAATTCAACTGGCTGCACAAAAGAAAGTCAGGCTGCTTAGCTCTAGCTCACACTTTTCTGTATTCCATGACTCACTAGGTTTGAGACTCTGGGGACAGCATCTTTTTAAAGTGGAAGTCAGCAAAATGCAAAGTGATAAAAAACTGGCACTCTCCCCACAAACTAACAAACAAACCTTGTGTTCTTGGAGTGACCATCACTGACTTTCTGTGCAACACAGAGTCTC
>NW_004443971.1:13673184-13682796 GCF_000243295.1 Trichechus manatus latirostris
CATTAAACTGTCCCTGGAAGCCACTGGTACTTCATTCAACACAGCATGAAGGCCCAGTACACCACAGGGCAAGTATGGCATGACAGCATATCTGACTAAAGAGGAACCGAGTAGGGTGACCATGCTTTAAGGTGACCTTTCCCCATGAAATCCTTCTCTCTTTAAATCAGGGGTTACATTAATCAGAATTCTCTTGTGTGCTTTTTCTTTCTTTATTTATTTTCATTTGTTGTTGTAGTTTAAATGAAGTTTTACATTTCAAGTTAGTCTCCACACAAAAATTTATACACTGTTATGTGACCCTAATTGCTCTCCCCATACTGTGACAGCACACTCCTCCTTTCCACACCTGATTTCCCATGTCCATTCAACCAGCTCCTAACCCTCTCTGCCTTCCCGTCTCACCTCCGGAAAGAAGCTGCCCGTTTAGTCTCTTGTATCTACTTGAGCTAAGAGGCACACTGCTCACAAGTATCACTTTATGTCCCACAGTCCAGTCCAATCCCTGTTTGAAGAGTTGGCCTTGGGAATTGTTTTAGTTCTGGGCTGATAGAGAATCCGGGGGCCATGCTTTCCAAGGTTCCTCCAGTCTCATTCAGATCATTAAGTCTGGTCTTCTTACTAGAATTTGAGTTCTGCACCCCAACTTTCTCCTGCTCCATCTGGGACTCTGTTGTGTTCCCTGTCAGGGTGGTCATAGATGGTAGCTGGGCACCATCTAGTTCTTCTGGTCTCAGGCTGATGAAGTCTCTGGTTTATGTGGCCCTTTCTGTCTCTTGGGCTAATACTTTCCGTATGTCTTTGGTATTCTTCATTCTCCTTTACTCCAGGTGGTTGGGACCAAGTGATGCATCTTAGATGGGCGCTTGGAAGCTTTTAAGACCCCAGACGCCACTCACCAAAGCAGGATTCTTGTGTGCTTTTGCAAAGTGGACACATGCTAACTTCAATCTTGGTGATTCTCTTTCAATGGATCTATAGTGGGGCCTTCCCATACGTGCTTTTAAAATGTCTCCCAGGCGATTCTGACGTATAGCTCTGGTTAAGCACTACTGCACTAAACAAAATTTTTTACCGTGAAGACATGCCCCATTTGAGATGGGGCAGTAAGAAAAGTGCGCGGGGTATCTTTCATGCTCATACACTTAGAGTTCTTTGAGAATCCTAAAACTTGCAAATCTGAAATTCAGGACAATTCTGGGTTTACTCCATTTGTCCATTTATATTTATCTCCGGTAAGAGCCATATGCATATCCCACACTCTCAATGACCACTTTAACAACATCAACTAAGGTTTTTTTCTCTTTACTTGAAGGCTTTTTTTAAAAAAAAAAGAAACTGAATTTTAATCAGCTCTCAAGAATTACTTAATATATATGAAAGTACAAAAGCAAAACTGACGCTGGGCTGTTGGCTATGCTCCCTCACTGGCTTTGTGGTAAGGTCCAGCCTGACAGCACCTGGGTGAACTCAAATTCACAACCAGGGAAAACGGAAAACTGGGACATGTCAAAGACAAGCAAATGCCAAGGCTCTGTTGTGTTTAAGAGTTCACTGTGTGTAGAGTCCGATAGGGGTGGAAGAACAAGCAGCATGAGGAAGCCAGGAGAATAATGTGCACATCATTAACAAGCTTGTCAGAAACATCACAGGGAAAACACACAAGTAATTGCTACGACAATAATAGTAGTAACTGGCGGGCTCCAACTAAGAAGGCTTCCTAAAAGAAGGGAATTTTAAGAAGATGGTTTTAGAGAAATACATACATCCACTTACACACATATACACGCACGAACATATATACATTTTTTACAAAAACATTGTTATGGGAGGTTTCCCGAAAGTTTCTTTATCTGAGACTCATTCCTATCTTGTTTCCAGTTATATCCTCAGTGACAGAACATGGTAGGTGCTCAATAAACACTCACTGAACTGAATTTTTAATGTTTCTGGGAAGCAGTGTGATGACCCTGGCTGAACCTAAGTGCTAATTTCTGCTCTGACATCTTCTAGCCATGTGACCTTGGGCAAATTACCAATTACTCTTTTTCTTTTTTTAATTAATTTTTTATCATGCTTTAGGTGAAAGCTTACATAGCAAAAATTAGTTTCCCATTCGACAGTTTGTATATAAAGTGTTCCATGACATTGGGCACATTCCCCACAATGTGTCAGCACTCTTTCCATTTCCGCCCTGGGATCATTTCCTTTTGTCTGCATTTTCTACCCCTTCCTGCTTTCTATTTGTGCTTTTGGGCAAATGTTTTTCTTTTGATCTTATATAATTGATTGTTCTAAGGAACATGTTCCTCTCGGGTGTTATTGTTTATTTTATGGGCTTGTCTATTGTTTGGCTGAAAGGTGGTCTCTGGTAATGGCTTCAGTTCCAGCTCAGAAGGGGGTCTTAGGGCAATAGTCTCAGGGGTTCCTCCAGTCTCTGTCAGACCAGTAAGTATGGTCTTTTCTGTGAATTTGATTTTTTGTTCGACATTTTTCTTCACTCTGTCCGGGATCCTCTGTTGTGATACCAGTCAGAGTAATTGGTAGTAGTAGCAGGCATCATCTAGTTCTTCTGGTCTTGGGGTTGTGCAGGGTGTAGTTCATATGGTCCATTAGTCCTTTGGACTAATTGCTCCCTTGAGTCTTTGGTTTTCTTCACTCTCATTTGCTTTGGACAGGAAGAGACCAATAGTTGTATCTTACACAAAGAATAAAACCACATACACACCAAACCCACTGCTGTTGAGTTGATTCCAACTCATAGTGACCCTACAGGACACAGTAGAACTGCCCAATAGAGTTTCCAAGGAGTAGCTGGTGGATTCGAACTGCCGACCTTTTGATTAGCAGCTGAGCTCTTAACTACCGCGCCACCAGGGCTCCAGTTATATCTTAGATGGCACCAATTACTCATATTGTAAGGATTAAATGGGATAATTATGAGGAAGTACACACTTAAAATGTCCCTCCCCTGCTCCAGCCCCCTTCTACCCTCTTTCATTTTTTATTTATAAGGATACTATGCAGACTGTTGCTGGCAGTTAGAGCATCAGGTTAACTTAAGACCTTTGATCCAAGGAACTGAGTTCACATGCAACCAAAGGAGATAATAATTGAGTTTCTCTCACTACTTCTAGGCAGAACAGACTTCAAACTATATCATCCACATAGGAGAACCATTCTTGACAATCTCTCCAAAGATAGGCTTTCCACACTCTCTCTTAGGTATACAAAAATGACCCATTTATAATCAAACTGGTCTACTTTGTGCCTTTTCTACCTTCTACTGAGATATAAACACATTTCTGCTTGGTGTGCACAGACTGAGGCCTGATGGACTTCCTGACAATTAAATCGTCTTTTTGCTGGCTGTTTTCCTGAAATGTGGTGGCCATACTGAAAACACACACACACACACCCATAGTTTCCTCTTTATAAATACCTAATTTGTTGGGTAAGATTTAAGTTACTTTTTCTGCTTTAAATTCTGCTGTGTAGACTCTGGCAGCTGCCTCTATAGTAAAGAAACAAGCTTTTGTCTTCACTAGAACAGGGAAAATTGGATTTTACCAGGTATCAATCTTAGCTGTTATACACACACACACACGCACAGAAGTATGCTAATCATTTCTATTAATTTAGTCCTAAAATAATGGTGTGTAATTAACCCTTTTCATTGAGAATGTTCTGGAAGCACAATGAAACTATTTATGCCCTGTCATCAGCCCTAAGAAAGTGCTCAGATGTTTGACTGGACAGTATGGCTGTGTATACCGTATGGCCTCCACTGAGGAGGGAGACGTAAAATACAAAGGTTAGTATTACCATGCAGCAGTCAGAAAAAGCCCTTGGGGTTCCTGGATATGTAAACGCAGATTCCACAAGGTTTTTAAGAGGTCTGATTTTTCCACAGATGAGAGCATGTGGCGGGAGGTGATGTGAATGGTGTTCAAACTTGTCATTGCCACACCAGTTCTTGCCCCTACAGGCTTACAGCAGGAGGTGTTTCCTAAAGATAGCCAGCTAAGATGCTGGTGAATGACACTCCCACTTCTGCCTGCCAGGAGGAACTAAAAGCAAATACCACAATCTGTTGTTTATCATCTTTTAAAGGTGTGTTAAGATTCCTTGTTATCTTTTTTTTTTTTTGGTGGGGTGAACTTTTATAAAAACGTGTAGGTGATGAGTGATCTAGGCACAATTCATCTAGATCCAGGTATCAGGGAAAAGAGAGCTTCCAAGTTAATTCTTGATCTTTCCTCACTTCGTCTAACACTCCCCGCTCTCCCTCCAGCTTTCATTTGACTTCTGGAGCTATTTGGAATCCTTGGATTTTTTCTTATTGCCTTCAAGGGCTAGTCTTAGCAATGTCCTAGGAAGGTCAACCCAACCAATTAGGAGAGAGCTCTCTTCATAAAACCTTAGGGATTACCAATATTTGGATATTAATAAGTAACAGTTAATATAATGCAAACAATATTATTTTAAAGAAAGAAGAAAATTGAAATTTCTCAAGAAGACAGTCTTCTCACTGCAATAGACATGGTTTTCTCAAGTTTTTTGGCCTAAGAAGAATGTTCTTATAGGCTGGAAGGCAAGATAGCTTAAAAAAATATACAAGATTTAGTATTTAATTCCCCTTCTGATAAAAGAAAATGGCGTAGGTTTAGATCATACTTCCTGATTTTCAATGGTGGAATACCCCTGGAAACTATTGTTTGGTTTGACTTCTTGATATCCTAGATAATCTGGGGTTTGATGAAAAAACACTGGTTAGATTTAGAGAGAAAAGTGTGGGTTTCTTGAATAAAAGAGCAGGGTGGCTGAATTGGTACAAAGATTTAACTTCAGGTTTTCTTTTTCATCCTGCTGTCACTCAGACTAAGCTCAGGTCACAGTGCCAGTGCTGACACTGCTTGTCTTTCTAAAAAGCTAACTGCCTACACTTTAGGGGGACTACTGAGAAAATATGGAGAGCAAGAGATAAGACAGAGTGAGAGTTCTCCTAAGTGGTCTCAGAGGAACAGTGAGCCAGAAAGTGACATTATAAGAGGCAAGCAGAACCCAAGATGGGGAAATGAATACCGAAGTTTCTCCTAGAGGAATGGATTCTAAGACCTTATCCTGGAGAACAGGAGATAAGGAGTCCTAGAACACAGGGTTTAGGGACGCCAGTCAAATCTATGATTTTCTGGAGGCTAGGAATGCTGTTTCCTCTTACCTATGTTCTGACAGTAGTCACTGAGTGGTGCAAACAGCTAAACACTTGATTACTGGCCAGGTTGGCAGTTCAAACCCACCCAGGGGTACCTCGGAAGACAGGACTGATCTGCTTCTGAAAGGTCACAGACTTGAAAACCCTGTGAAGCAGTTCTACTCAGCACATATGGGGTCACCATAAGTCAGAAACAACTTGATGGCAACTTAACAATAATAACATGTTCTAGAAAAAACCTCATCCTTCGGTTTTCTCTCCTCTATGCGTGCTCTCTCTTTTTTTTTTTTAAATAAAATAGTTATTCTCACTCTACCTTTTAGGTAGGGTCTGAATAGCTAATCTGTAAATGATGACATCAGATATTTTAGAAAAGGCATGAGTCTTCCATCCAATTTGCAGGTTAATATACAAATGTATTATGTCATATGCTCTAATCAGGAAGTTTCAGAGCATCTTTAGTCTTTAAGATTGTTGCTCTACCTTCGATTGAAGACAAATGAATGATAGCCATTAAGAGGAGACTCTCTGGTGAGTCTGAACTAGATAAACACTGTTCAGAGAAGGAATTACTTTCACAGCTTTTATGGCCCTATCAGGGGCAGTAGATATTGTGAATGAGATACTGGAGCAGAAGGGGCTAAAAGCTGCTCAGAAACGAATATGAAGACAGAGAGTAGAGGTAAGAAGAATGATTAGCTAGATGGACAATAGTTTTAAAAATGCCCCCAAAACAAGAAGCAGGCTCCTTCTTTTCATACCTCTTGAAATTCTTCCATAATAATCTCATTGCCTGAGCTCTGTTTCTAATAAAAGAATAGAGTGACGATCACCATTAATTCAGATGGCAGTGGTGGAAAGGGACAGGAACTAGGCTGGTTTTGATTTGTGAAATGTGGAGGGCTCTCAAAACACCAGAGACTAGCTTAGAAAAATCCCCACGAAACCTTTTAACTTTAAAGTTATCAGGAGTTCAGGAAGGCACATAATTAAAACCAAACTCCTTTGTCCAAGTTTAAAATAAAACCGTGGCTCTGTAAAGCTGGGCCCAAGGGAAAGGAATGAGACCAAGTCACATGGCTACTGCCAAAGATAAAACAGGGGCAACTCATGTTCCGTTGGAGTTAGAGCTTGACCCCACAGTGATGGGAAAAAATCTCCTATTTACATTTTCCTTGAAGAGGGACTAACCAGAAGGAACATTTTATAGTTAATGTTCTCATGCACTAGCGGAGCCAGGGAAACAATCTGAGCTATTCTGGGATGGCCCACAGAGAACCAGCCATCCTCTTCAGGGTTCTCAGATTAATGACTGATGATAACCAAGCCAATGATGTGAGTACGGCTGCAGCAAGGATCCTTCAGATCTTGAAGGTCACTGAAAACCTAATCATTATCTGTGTTAATTGCAAAATAATATAATTTTAGAACTTTTTGTGTTTAAGAATCTTTATAGTTCCATATACATGCTTAAGAGAGACAAAGGTTTTCTAGCCTTCTACCTCCAGAAAAGAGTGCCCTTCATAACTCAAACAGATGGGGTTCTTGGGAAACTTTAAAGGAGAGTCTAGCCCTGGTGGTGTACTGACTAAGAGCTTGGCTACTAACCAAAAGGTCAGCAGTTCGAACCCACCAGCTGCTCCCTGGAAACCCTATGGGGCCATTTTCCTCTTTCCTACAGGGTCACTATGAGTCAGAATCAACTAGACGGCAATGAGTTTGGTTTTGGTTATCAGTCTCTAGCTTTGTTTGAAATGGATCTTTCTGAGCCTGTATTGTCCCAGTAATATATCTGGGGATCCTGCACAACTTGGAAATACATACAAGAGTAGGAAAAAAAAAAAAAACCTTCAAGATTTATGCAGATGTGGCATTAGAGGACAGGGATGATGAGGCCTGTATTAGTTTTCTATTGCTGCTGTAACAAATTACCAAAGTGCCTTAAGACAACACCTATTTATTAACTCATAGTTCTGTAGGTCAGAAGTCCAGCACAGCTCTGCTGATTTCTCTGCTTGGGCTGTCACTAGACTAAAATCAAGGTGTCTGCTGGCTGGGTTCTTATTTGGAAGATCTGGGGCAGAATTCGCTTCCAAGCTGATTCAGGTTGTTGGGAGAATCCAGTTCCTTGTGGCTGTAGGCCTTGGGTCCCTGTTTTCTTGCTGGCTGTCAGCTAGTGGCTGCTCACTGCTTGTAGAGGTGCCCACATTCCTTCTCACACGGCCCCCTCCATCTTCAAACCAGCAAAGTCACACAGAATCCTCTTTACACTTGGAATTTCTCTGGCTTCCCCTTGTGCACCAGCTGAGAAAGCTTTCTACTTACAAGCACTCACATGATTAGATCACCTGGCCCACCTGGAAAACTTCCCTGTGGTAAGGTCAACTGTGCCATATAGCAGAACACAACCATCAGAGTGATAGCTCATTATGTTTATGGGTTCTAGGGAGTAGTCTGGGACATCTTTGGGAAGCCATTTTCGAAATTCTGACTAACACAAGGATACTCCTTTAAAAAAAAAATGGTCTAGTTTATAACATCCTCAAAGTAAGAAATATGCATTGTACACAGCCTCTCAGCTGCAGTTGGGTGATTATTAGAATAAAGCCAAAAGCACTGCCTTTGCTGCGAAAAGTGGCATCCATGTGGGCAGACGTACGTATGTGTCAGAGAGTATACTTCTGGCAAAAATTAGCTTCAAAGAGCAAATATTTAATCACAGATATCTTTATCATATTATATTTCTTGATTTTTCTTTACCAATTACTAAATACATATGAAACAGAAACAGCTAAATAGGAAAGTCAAGAAATACAGCACTTATCATGGGTTTATATTATAAATATTTCTGAAAACTCTCATTTGCCAGATTGGAACTACCCTATCAATTTAATATTACATGTAGAAATGAGATTATATAATATCACCTCATATATTTTAGTAAAACTCACTCATATTTTAAAAGAAAATCGCTAAGTTAATTAAATGACATAAAAAGAGATTAATAAGTACATTACATGATAGAAACAGACTCATCTTTTGTTGTACCTAAAACCTTAGCTGGAACCTACTTCTCCATTATGTTACCTAAGTATTATCAGAATTTTAAAACTCGTATTTTCTATGAAGGTCTGTACCTTTTCTCTGTAGATATTCCCAGTTTCTGAAGATTTTCTGAAAGTCACAAAACTAATCTACAAGAAAATGTATGAATATACTAAGGCCTACCTAAAATATCAGAGGCAAGTCATTTTATGTCTAAAGATAATTCATAAACTCTTGCGATCCATAAATACGTTTGCAGACTCAGGTATATTCTCTATCTAGCCTTTCACACACTGCATACTATCCATGTTGAAAATGACCAATAGGAGAATGAGTTGCTATAAAAACTAGTGGCTCTAGCATAGGGGGTCACATCTCTCATATTTAACATTTATTTTTATTTTCCCCATATGGTAGGATTTTAGGTCCACACTGGTATGCACGGCCACCTGAAACCATAGCAGCCCAAGAAATACATTCACATAATTAAAAAAAACAAGTTCAGTGAACATATAAGAAGCCTGAACACGTCCCCAAAAACACTGGTAGAAAATTCTGCATGTAAGTCATAAATTTAAAAAGTCCCTGTTGTTGTTATTATTGGTGTATGACGTCAACCTTAAATGACAGAGTAGGCCTTAAATCCCATTGGTTGACTGAGTTTCATTCTTTTTCGCTAATTCAGTTTCCAGGTTTCTCCCCATTACTCCGTCAAGGCTCTTTAATAGATGTTGTTACCGACTACCGTTGCACCTCTTCAGGCATTAAGCTTCCTTAATGGATTTTTTTATATGGCAAATGTCACAGTCTAGAAACCTACTTGGGTAGCAGTTAATTGTAATTTTATTTGGACTAGGCTGTGAATCAAAACCTTTGTGAAGGGGTTAGCGAGGCTTCCCAGACCTCACTTTTCAAGGAGATAAGTACTCACGACCTTAGTAACGTAAGGTAAGACTTTATTACTAAGTGGGTTCCACATAAAGTCAGGGACTTCCTTTGTTGTTAGTCTTTTCTCTTTCTGTTCCTACAGAAACCAAAATATTAACTCACATATTTAGGAGCCACAGATACACTAGCAAACTGCAATAAACAAGAATCTGAATTGCCTTGGGAAGATCTATGACTGGCCTACGTTTCATAAAAAGGGTTATCTAGTGTGTTGCTGACTCCTTTCCAGATGGCCCAGTGGGATATGAGCAGAGAGATCAAATCTTAAATAGGCAGTGGCGTTCGCCCCTTGTAAGTATTATGTAGCGTCTCTGTGTGTCTAGCTCTGTGAGTAGTATTTAGAAGAATGAAACAGACATTTACAGAAGTCTAAGACATGGTTCCCTGATCTCAAATAGGTCTTC
>NW_004443971.1:13683623-13694345 GCF_000243295.1 Trichechus manatus latirostris
AGACCGCTGGCTCCAGCATTTACTAGTTGTATGATCTTAGATAATTACTTAACTCCTCTCTGCCTCAGCGTCCTCACTGGTAAAAGGGGAGTAATGATACCCAGTGCATAAGGTTATCGGAAGCATTAAATGAGACAGTATCTGTAAGTGCTTGGTTAGAATCTGGCATACTGTAAATATTCTATAAATGTTAGCTACTAATATTAATACAGTTTTTCCTATTTTTCCTCTGTCTCTCTCTGTCTCTTTCATCTCTCCTTGGTCCTTTGGCTCTGCCAATGCTTGCTGGCTGCAAAAGGAATAAGTGCAAACAAATTCCTCAGCACTCAAGTACAGAGTTTTTATTATTTGTAGATTTTTATTACCCGGGCTAATTCCTACTTACCTTTTCTAACCTACAGATATTTAAGGTTATTATTTTATTGTCTAAATAATTATGTCCTCTCCCAGGTAACCAATCATCTGAAATTGAATTTGGAAATCAACAAAAAGATGTGACAAATCCTATATGAAAATGTTGCTTTTATAGCCAACAACGAAGAGGTTGAAGTCTAGACATACTTTTATATCCAATCACTTTATTGGTAGAGCTCCCTGCATTGTGTAACCAAAGAAGGCTGCTGGGTTTTGGAGCTGCAAGGAGAACTAACACCTCAGCTGTGGATAACCACCACCCATTACATAATAAGCTGGTCAAGAACAGAGCCAAAAAGGGGCTGGAAAAAAATAAAAGGCTGATTAAAGCCAACTCTAATCATTTCCCTTTGGCCTTCTGATGATAATTAATGAGACTGAGAAGAAAAAGTAAAAACACAATGCTGAATAATCTGGGAATATTTGGGGGAAAAAAAAAATCCCCGTTTACACAACTGGTTATGTACTGAAAACAAAACTAGAACCCAAACACTTAACCAACTGACCCTTAACTGACCTCCTAAATTTCAGGATCCTTTGAGAACAGAAACTTATCACTGTAATGTAAGGTTGACTACAAGACCTCCAAACAAAGAAACAAGATATAAGACCTGCTGTGTCTCCCACGTGTGACTCCAGTGTAACTGGACCGGAAGGAGCCAAGGGAAGCAGCAGCACACCTCTATCTGCTGGCTGTTACTCCTCCAAGGTTCTATTCTCAGCTCTTTCCTCATGCTACAACTACCCCTTAGACAAGCTTACCACGCCCATGGCTTCAATCATAAGTATCAATATTTTCAGCCTATAATTTTCTCCCAAGCTTCAGACAAACAACTTTCTGGATATCACTCAAAAGTACCTCCAACTCGACATATCCAAAACTGAAACCATCTCCCCACTCTGCACCCTTCTCCCTCCTGTGTTTGCCAACTCAGTTTTTTCATACCATTTTCTACCGAATCACATAAAGACCTGGGAGCCATCCTTGACTCTGTCCTCTGACAGGTTCACCTTGCCCCCGTTTTAGCAGTCCCCTAGTCTTGTCAATTCTACCTCCTAAACAGCCAAATGCTTCTTTGTATTGCCCTGAGAAAGTCTTCTCAGTTCTCATCTGGAATACGACAATCATGGGCCAGCTGATTTTACCACTCTCAGACCTCTCTCTACAATTCAGCCTCCATAGCTTCCAGCGTTATTTTTCTAATACGCAAATCTGATCACAGTAACTTTACTGCAAGTCTTCAATTCTTCTTCTACAGGATAACCCCAAATCCTGAGAATGGCATACTAAGCCCCACATGACCTGGCCCCTGCTATGTCTCCAGTCTCATTTCCTATTATACTCCTAAATATGTTATTTGTCCCAGCCACACTGATCAGCAGCTCTCAAAATAATGCCATACTTTCTCTCTCTCTTTTTTCTTTGTAGTGTGCTGTTTCCTTCTTCTTTGTCTACCTAGCTCCTATTGTTCTTAAAAAAAAAAAATCAGGCTAATACATTCACCACTTGATTGATCTCCTAAAATACCCATACTACATACTTTTATTAGTACATTATTTATTTACCTCCCCAATTAGATTGTCAATTCCTTGAGGGCAGGAAGTGTGTCTTTCTTTTCTGTAGTCCAGGGTGCAGTATAGGGCCTACTACATAGCAGGTGCTCACGGAATTTCAATTTTGGGAGGATTCAAAATGGGGCAGGTGGCCTCGATATCCATTTATCATAGAAGGAGAAAATTAGAGGGATGAGGAGGCCAGGGTTGGCATCTGTGTGTTGTCATCTGGAAACTCCAGGAAAGGAGCTGATGTCTTCAAAACTCCCAGTTTCTCTAGTCAACAAATCGAGACATCAGTTTCCATCTCATCTGGCTCTATGTAGGTCAGGCTTAACTAGCCCAACATCTACCTAGGATTCGTGTAATGGCTCCAAATAGGGGAACTACTTTTTTTCCCACAGGTTCTATTACACTTGCCTAGGGCGGAAAAATTACTGCTTATTGACTTTCTTGAGGGCAATATTAAAAAAACAAAAACAAAAACACCACTACTGGTGGTTTCAATCAGAGAAGGGAAAAAAAAAGGTTAATAGAATGTACCCTTAATTAGCACTGTTCACCCAAATGATTCCCATTCCATGACAATGGATTATAAAATTGAGTAAAAAATGAATCCCAGATTGATAGTATCCCAGATTTAGTATCAGAGGTTCAGAGGATAAGATAATACACTAAATAACTGTTTGATGGTTGCCAGAGGAGGACACAAAGTTCATGTGAAGAAGGATGACCGATATTGACAGCCTGGAAGGCCAAGAGGCAGAATATGCTCCCTGTGAACCACAGATGCCTCCCAGACAAGCTCTCATGAAGGCAGCAATCCTTCATTACCCAATTGTTTATCAAATGTACTCTGATTACTTTGTTAAGACTGGTTAAAAAACAAACCCAAAATGGTTGACTGTTTTCTTTGTGTACGTTAATGGCTGGAGTGAAAAATATTATTATGTAAAATCTTTGTATTTTCTTTTTTAGAAAAAAATCTTTGTTTTCTGTTGAGATGTTAGTCCTGAAGGAGTAGTAACCCAGATTAAATGGGAAAATGCTACTGATCTTGTAAATGCAGATCAAATCCTTTTACCACAAATACTATTTCAAGGAAAACCTGCCTAATTAAAACATTCCCAGGGTTCAGCTGATGACCCACTTATTTCAATAAGTATTCAATATAATAATCAAAGGAGCACTGAAAAATAATTTAGATATTCTCTATATTTGTTTTAGTCACACATGCCCTATATTGAAAAATATTTTGTTAAATTAGTAAATAATAACAAATCCTGACCAACGATTACCTGCCTCTTGCTTTCAAAATGATTTACAAATGTTATACCACCTAAATTGAATAGTTCTAAGTTACAGACTTGGAATGAGTCGGAATTGACTCATGGCAGTGGGTTTGTTTTTTTTGGTTTTAAGTTAATAGAATTCAGAAATTCTAGACGCAGTAGTACACAGTGATGAAAAAGCAAGAGCTAGAGGTGTTTAATGTATTTGTTGTTCAGAATTTTTTTATTTTAATGCTGGAAAATTATAGTTAGAAGGAAGCTTTTCCTGGCATCTCATGTTCTACTTGCTTCATGGTGTAAGAACAGAGGCTGCACCTTCAAATTCTCATAAATTAACTACTAGGCGTGGTTCCCACTAGACATTAGAATGTATCTGGAAGTTGATCTGTTTTCCCTGAGTAACACGTCAAACATGAGCAATTCGGTTACTAAGGCAGCTTCCCAACTTTTAGAGACAAAAGAGACAGTGAGCTACAGTGAAACCTTTAAAGCCAAGAAAATGGTTAATATATATATATTATATATATACATAAGGAGCCAACAGAGACCAAAACTGCAGTATTAGGAGCATACCACTTAAAATACCCATTTTCAATGGAAATATGAGGAGAGGATACCAAAAAGATGGATGGATATTTTCTCTGTTGAAAGAGAGGGGTGTTTTTTTTCTGGGGGGGAAGGGGGTGGTAAAATACACACAAAACATTTGTCATTGTAACCATTTTTAAGTGTGTAATTCAGAAACATCAATGACATTCACTGTGTTGTGCAACCATCACCACTATTGATTTCCCAGTGTTCTTCATCACCCTAAACAGAAACTCAGTGCTCCTTAAGCAATAACTACCCACCTGTCCTCCCCCCAGCCTCTGGTAACCACTAATAAACTTTTGTCTCTATGGATTTGCCTATTCTAGATATTTCATATAAGTAAGATTATTTGTCCTTTTGTGTCTGACTTACTTCACAAAGAAAGGTTCATAGTGTTGTAGCATGTATCAGAATATCATTTCTTTCTGTGGCTGAATAATATTCCATTGTATAGATATACTACATTTTGTTTTTCATTCACCTGTTGATGAATACTTGCATTGTTTTCACCTTTTGACTATTTTTAATAATGTTGCAGTGAACACTGGTATACAAGTATTTGAGTCCCTGCTTTTATGTTTTTTGGGTATATATGTAGGAGTGGAATTGCTGGATCATATATGGTCATTCTATATGTAACTTGTTGAGGAACTGCCAAACTGTTTTCCACATCCACACCAACACTTGTTATTTTCCTTTTTTTTTTAGCCATCTTATAGTGGGTGTGAAGTAGTATCTCACTGTGGTTTCGATTTGCATTTGCCTAATGACTACTGAAGTTGAACATCTTTTTATGTGCTTATTAGCCACCTGTATATCTTCTTTAGAGAAATGTGTATTCAAGTCCTTTGTTCATTTTAAAAATTGGGTTGTTTGTCTTTTTGTTGGTGAGTTGTAGGAGTTCTTTACATATTCTGGATATTAAACCCTTATCATCCAGTAAATTGTCTCTTCATTTTCTTGATAAAGTCCTTTGTTGCACAAAAGTTTTTAATTTTGATGAAGTCCAATTTATCTATTTTTTCTTTTGTTGCTCATGTTTTTGGTGTTATATCTAAGAATTCATTGTCAAAAACTAGGTCCTGAAGCTAATATTCATCTTGCCTTTTGTCTTCTCAAGTTAAAAACAGAACCTGTTTGAGTTGCAGTTTATAGTCTGCCCATACTGCTTCTTGAATGTTTGACTAACAGCAAGGTGGTAAAAATATTCTCTCCATGTGAACAGTCATTGTTTTAGATCATTTTGAGGACATTTTCCTTATAAGGAAGCATTTAATACATAGTCCCTTTAACAACACTAAAAAAAAAGAAAAGAAAAAGACCACAAGCTTTTAAATGCTGGCTCAAAATTTCAATCCTCTGTTTTGAAGAATATAAATCTCTAGCAGAAAACTGTATGCACACATGTCACAGAGGTTTGGATGAGGAGAGTGAGAGTGTTGTCTTGCCCTTAACTTCGAGACACACACAGAAACTTCCCTGTTACTTGAAATGTAAACTTCATTTAAACTACAACAATAAAAAAAAAAAAAACTTCCTTGTATCTTTACTCTCCAGCATCCTTACTATAAAAGGTCCAAGTATTTCTGCCTTCAAGAGAAATTTGAAGACCCTGTAGCTCACAAGGTTCCAGGTTCTATGGGGTCCATGGTCTCAGAGGATATGCTTTGGCTGGAATTTCAGAACGAGGCATGGGAGAGTCAGTCGCGGCCTGTCAATTCCCTCCTGTGATCTGTAGACACAGTCTTCCTCCTTCTTGCAACCTCAGTTTCCAGAGTCTCCATCATGTCTGAATTTCGGACTCCCACAGCTGCTCAAGTTTTAAAATGTCATTATTTGACCCTAGCATGTCTTTAACCTTGACCTTCAAATATTTTGACTTGTACTCCAGTGTTGCTGATTAATATGGATTTCAGAGTCAGAGAGACATGAGCTTGAATCGTGACTCTGCTGCTGGGCAAGCCACTTCTCTTCTATGGTTCTCAGTTTTCTCATACGCAAAATGGGAATAGCAATACCCACCTTTCAGGGTGGCTGAGGATTAAATGAGGTAATGAAAGTAAAGGCTGGCACATGTTAGGTATTTTGGAGATAATGCTCATGTTTTTCTTGAGTGAGACTGGTTAGAACACTGTTCCCCACCTCCTGTCCCCCAATAGAGTCTGTATTACAAAGTAGAAGTGTTAATCCCTGCAACTATCTTTAAGCAGTAGCCAGTTACAACCAGGCGCCAGAAGCCATTTAAGCACCACATCAGAAAACTAGTTGTTAAAGACCAGCTAAAATTAGTTTTTAAAGAGTAATTAGTTGGGACATGAGGGGAAAGGAAATAGACTACAGTGGAATTTTAGTTTTATAGTGAGTCCCAAGTGTTAACAGCCTCTAAATTAATCTTGCATACCTTTCACTCTCTCCAACATTAACGTTATATGCAAAATAATGGAACATGAGTGGTATATGAAAAATCAACGTTCTCTACAGTATGGTCTCAAGCCATTTGGACAATGGAAGTTGGTTATAGTAAGCTGGTGATATTGTGAGAATCCATAGTACCTAACCACTAAATTTGGGAAGAAGCTGCTTATTAAAGCCATCCACATTTGGTTTCCTGTAATCCAATGACACTCAAATTCTCCCCAATGTGACCTCTGTCTAAAAGGCCAGGTAGGGGGTGAAGAGAAGGGTGAAGGTAGAAAGGGTGGACAGCAGATGTTAGGACTAAGAAGAAAGTAGTACCCAACTCCAAATAAGAAATGGGCTCAAACAGAAAGAGAAAAAAGGGGACAGTCACTAAGCAGATATTTGTTGATTGCTCACTGTGTATCCTGCATGGCTTACCTCTATGAATACAGAGGTGAGCAAACGTTATCAAGGGGCTCTTTACGCTAAAAGATACTGCTGCTAAGTTCTATCAAACTTTTATCAGAGGGGAAGAAGCAAAGGGAAACACTAAACAGAGTAAAGGTTCAGTTTTGTGGACTTCAATTGGTAAACATCAAAAATACCCAACAGTTGCTGTGGTTCCTTGGCAAGGTACCAGCCCAAGTGTGGAAGAAATACTCCTGAAACTCAACGATAGTGACATATACATTGGAATCTCTTTGGGCCCTCTCACAGGAAGACCTTATGAATGAAACAGCTTCATAACAAAATTCTTTTTGTATTTTGGTAACTAAACAGACCTGGCTGAGGTCCCAGACCAACATGCCATATACCAAATTCCACTACATGGTAATTTACACTGTGAGAAAGGCACTGAAAATGGATATAAAACAACTCAAAAGTAAAAGAGTAGTCTATTCCAATCTCTTGCAGAATTTCTCCCCACAGCAGGTACCTTTCCGAGGAGCCATAGCTCCCCAAATAAGGAAGCTATGACCTTCCCTCTTCTTACTCTGTATATGTGGTATACCACGATTTACTTCCCTAGGAAGAAACTGCTACCATGCCTACTATTACCTAATATGCCCATCAGGGCTTCTCACCGCTTGCTATTGGTAGCAGTTCTTGCTTTTGTCAGCTTCCTACAGAGGAAGACCCTAACTCAGATGCTAATACCCATATACAAATTACTCCAAAAGAGACATTCACTAAAGAAAATGGAGAAAGTCTCAAGTGGATCTGCCCAGGGACATCACAAACACCTCCATACAGCTGGTTGTCAATGGCCAGGAGTTATTCCTTCGGCTTTGCACATGAAATTTACTGGTGGTAACTGGTGACTGAGGAGTAAAACTCTAAGTGATCATAATCCCTTGCTCTTTTTTTTTTTCTCTCTTTATTGCTCACAGACAGACACGCAAAATAGGCACAGGCACGATCTCTCTCATATACACGCGTACACAAACACCTATGCAGAACTCACACATAACTGAAGTTTAATGTACATAGTTTCACGGCCATTTGGGAGCTTTTTCTCTTGAAATATGCTGACCCATAAAACACAGGAAAGGCAGCAACTAGAGCCAGAGAAATTAAGAAAACCCCGTAAAATACAGTGACGAGGACTCTAAAATCTTACTGTCAAACAGTTTACAACTGATAGTTAAAAGCTAAAAGACAGAAACTGCAGTCTGCCATATTTAAGTCTGCTTTTACTTAAGACTATATTAAGTATTATGAACCATAACCTTTTGCAGAGAAGCTAACAGAGTCTTTACTTGCAAATTTTCCTCTTTCCTCTACTGATTCCCATATGCTTTGAAATGCCTTTGCTCTAAACCTAGCCCTTCAAATCATACACACACACACACATTCTCTACCTTTGACAGAGCTATGAATATATGTAAATAAAAAATGCTGCTTACTCGGGATGTCTTGGCAGTTGGAGAAGGAGATGCTGGGGGAGAATCAGACTGCGATTTCCTATTCCGAGTGAATTCTTTACTTCGGGTATATAAAGAGGACATGTTTCCTCAGGATGTCGATAGACACTTAACCACTGGATTCTTCACACAAAGCTGGGAAACTGCCCCTTTAGGTTACCCTCACAGAATCTTTCCTTTTGCGTTGATTGATGCAAGATGACTTTGGATAGAACTAAATAAAGGATAAAAGCCACCCTGTAAATTATAGTCTTCAGCTCTGAACCAGTCCACAGTTAAGCAGAGTCTGAGAGGCGTGTTCCATCAATATTTTCCATTCAGCTTCAACCACCAGTAATCAGGACCGGCAGCTTAAGGTGCAGGGTGTTATGCTGCACCACACCTTTTATGTCTCAATTGGGTCCTTGATTCTCCCAAAAGGACACTTCTTACTGAGGCTTCCTCCCCAGTAAAACCTGAGTCTAGGCTCCCGGTGACACCAGATTAAATCCCAGAGGAAAGACGACCTTGGATCTTGCCGGAGATGAGCCTGGGAACAACTACTGCCACTTTATCCAGAGGGAAGAAAGACAAATCCTCTGGAAATCATGCTGTCCTGCCTTAGCTGACTCCACGGGGCTGCAAGGGGTTTGGAACTGCCGTGATAAACGCAGGTTAAGCAACTTAAAAAAACAAAAACAAAACAAAATAATACACAAATAAGGAACCAAGAGTTCATGAGAAGGAAGCAGTCAGAGGAAGTTAAGTTTCCCTAAGTCCTCCCAGACGAAGCTGCTTTTACATATAAACACTCACAGTCATACACACATCTTTTCCACTCCCTCTTCTATTTTCTGA
Organism: Trichechus manatus latirostris; assembly: GCF_000243295.1. Taxonomy (NCBI): domain Eukaryota; kingdom Metazoa; phylum Chordata; class Mammalia; order Sirenia; family Trichechidae; genus Trichechus; species Trichechus manatus. The sequence continues at coordinate 13,692,637 of NW_004443971.1, forward strand.
CATTCCAAATCCCTATTCGCTCAGCGAGGAATGCTGGACAGGAGCCAATGGCAAAGATTCACTTTCAACTCAGGATTCGGGTTGCCACTTGTAGGAGGAAAAGAAAGCCTGCCAGCTTCTAGGAAGAAAGGGAGGCTCTCTGGGGGCACGCTCAGGGGCAAAACCCACCCTTTTGGTGTCTACTGTCTCAGAGGAGGCAGCGGTCTCAAAGGCTGATTTCTCTGAACGCATTTCTAAGTATGAGAAGAGGAATTTTTCAACTACTGGATCTCTTAAATAACAAAGCCCAGACAGACACATCAGTCAAAGCACCTTCAGGCCCTTTATGCTCAAGTTTAATGACATGTCATTCCTGCTACACCATGAGGAAGCCTAGCAAATTGAAACTTCGGCCCACTGCAAACGATGCTCTCTATACATTAAAGGCCTTAATGGCTGAGTCTTCCAGGATGCCACAATCAGGGACAAACAAGAAACAGACGGGGGGCAGTGCAAGTGAGGGGAAAGAAAGAAAGGTAAGAAATGAAGACAAAAAACAGACAATAGTGGAACTGTAAGACTACAGGATTCACGGAAAACTAACAACTAAAAAGAAAGAAATTTCTTTACTTGGTGTTGAAGGATTTGGAGAAACACCTCAAATTTAATCTTTTGCACTCTGTTGTCATCACTACACTATCCAACATTTCGAGGCCAAATGCTTCCTAAGCCAACAGGTTGATCCCAAAGTAACAACTCACTTCTCTCTGGGCTCTTGGAAACTCTGTCCAGCCCCCTCTTTCCACATTAAAATTTATACTTTTTCCTTCAAATCTTCCCAACAAGCCATTCTTTCTTCTCTAATTGTCTTGGTATCTTCTTTATTCCTATAATCAGTTTTGTGAAGCTCAATCAAGGAAAGCAATCAGGTACTTGGGGGGTTGGTCTGAGGAATATAGGTTGAAAAGAGTTTATAAAGGGGTCCTGATTCATTCTCAATATAAAAACTCCTAAGAAGACCGATCAATTTTACCACAAACCAGAACTATACTGTGTCTCAAAGGCCTATTATCTTGGGGATTCAGATCTATGAACCCTACATTATGGGTCCTGCTTACATAGTTAATCTCATCTGATAAAAGTGAGACTTTCTCCATTAGAGTCCTACACTTAGAAAATAAATATTGATGTAAGGCTAAACAGCAACATTCCCAAAGCAAGCATGATTTGCTAGTGAAGGATTAGGATACATTGTCAATATGTAGAATTAAAGTCACCAGGTTACATTACTTCTTAAAGGGATGGCAAGGACAGTTCTGATCAGCCACAGTTTCCTGAGCTGTTTCTGTTAAGCTTATATAGTGATTTCATATGGCAACTGAAGAGGGAATGAATGTAAACCCTTATTACTCCCAACTGGCCTCTTCATCTCATCTCCACTAACAACGGCAAGCTCTTTTCTACTGTACAAAGTGTTTTAGCGTACATTATCTCACTGCTCTTCTCAGTCATGCTGAAACGCACGTTCCTATTATCTTACATGGGCAGTGGTGGCTCAGTGGTAGAATTCTTGCTTTCCACGCGGGAGACCTGGGTTTAATTCCCTACCAACGCACCTCGTGCGCAGCCACCACCCGTCTGTCAGTGGAGGCTTGCATGTTGCTCTGATGCTGAACAGGTTTCAGTGGAGCTTCCAGACTAAAGGCAGACTAGAAAGAAAGGTCTGGGTG
>NW_004443971.1:13694701-13696575 GCF_000243295.1 Trichechus manatus latirostris
AGGAAGGGGGATAAATTCTCCAGAAAGTTGAATCTAAGCTCTTTTATTCATTGTTCTTTCATGTATTTAATTTTTTCCTCATCCCAGCCAATAAGCATTCAGTTTCCTTTTTGGCTCAAAAGATATTAACTCCCCTGTGAACATGAAAGAATCCCCCCACCCCAGTGAAAATAAGACCTGAATAGAAATATCCTTGGCTACAGTCTTGCGTCTTTCAGTTATAAAGAGAATCTAGCTTTCAGGTAGTATACCACATTTCCAGTTCCATTCCCAAATTAGGGACCCAGAGATGAAAACCATCTACATTTTTTGTTCACACTGGCCTATCATAAATGAAAACATTCTGGCTAGGGCATACACATCACCACTCAGAAGGCTGCCTCATCAGACAGGCCTTCTGCTCAAAGACAATTAGCGTGGAGAAATATCTGAGAGTAAGAATCACTCCCTTCTTCCTTTCCCAGGAGGGGCTTCTCCAACTGATGATTCAGCCTAGTCTTTCTTAGCAAAGAGCTTTGCAAACAGCCACTTGTTTAGAGCATAATTTATTCTAATAAGCAGGATAAAATGTTGGGTTCATCTGTCTTATTTCTTCCAGGTGAGCTAGAAAGAGAAAAAAAGTCTATAAGCTTTAGGGAGTTATTTATAAATGAATTACAGTTCTGCATACTTAGCTCAATAAAGCCTCCAACAAATATAAGAACTTTCAAATAAAGGGACTACGTGTGCTTATTTGTCTTTAAGATGACACACATCAAATGTGTGAGCAAGCCAATAACATGCCTCATGATTTGAAACCTGAGCATCGACTCTCACTGACTCAACTCTCCCAAACTTAGTAGAGGAAGAAATGAACCAGTTAAAGAATTTCTATCTTTCCACTTTTTATTTTTTAAATCAAGAAAATTAAATAATACGGTTTAAGAATGATGATGTTTGGTGAAATGCCCCCCACCCCCGCCCCCAGTGATGATTCCTAAAGAATAATCACCAATATTTGACACAATGTTTACACTGCTTTGATCAATAAAATCTGATAACACTAGAAGAAGTCACTATTTATTAAACAAAATTTGGGATCTGATGGACAAACACCACTACAAGTCAGGAGAGAATAATTTTTTTTTTTTAAATCATGGTTGATACAATTCCCAGAATCATCTCCAGTGTCAGACTGTCAGAGTTTCACCTTGGAAACACTCAGACTACTCACACACACCTTGAAAATCCTTTGTGTGGTCTATGGCATGAATGGGGGTTCTTCAAATGTCACTAGAGGAAAGTACAGTCCTTACTAGCATCTCAAGAAAGGAATATTTGGAATTTCAAGTCATTTTTGCCTAAATGAAGAACAAGGCCTCCTTGCCCCTCAAACAAACTGACAATTCATTGTCAACAATGTCCATTACCACCTGTTTTCATAATTTGCAAGCGTATAACATTTTGGGCATCAAACATGATACATTTACTAAATTCACACACATACACACAAAAACATTTTTGTTACTCTGCTTGCTGCATTTGTCATTTAGCAGAGACTACTTACTTGCAGAAGGGATGCTGATAATTACCTAAGACAGATGAAAATGATAAAAAAAAGTTTTTCAAAAACTTCATCTAGTAAAGATTTTGAGTAGGGCAAAAACTGAAGACTATATAAGAAAGGCGAGAACATAAAAGCACAGGCAAGGCAATAGACAAGTTAGAAAGAATATCGTTTGTCTTTTGGTTCACAGCAAAACTGATTTTTTTAATTCCTGAGGGTAGAGTATACAAATATAAATATGTGTGGGAAGGAAGGGAGTGGGCTATATCTGTAAAACTTATACCAACTACAAACAATTGCTAAAAATAAACTTCATACCTCTATTAGC
>NW_004443971.1:13698266-13699214 GCF_000243295.1 Trichechus manatus latirostris
TGGGGATTTTACCACAAAATGAATCTCTCATCTTCACTTCTCCTTTAAAATGAATCATTCCAGAGTAAAGAGTCGGCCTTGATTCAACATATAAGAAAATGTACAGCAGAAGCCATGCAATTCTTTAAATTTAATAAAAAGGCTTTTGACATGTGTTCTTTACGAAAAAACAATAAAAGCTAAAAATCAGACCAACGAAACACATCCACTAAATGGCTGTATATACTCTGGTGGGTTTGTTGGGGAGGAGACAGCGCCATTTTGAGGTACAAGTTAGCGTCCCAAGCCAACGCAAGACAAGACATATAAGTTGCCCAGCATGGAACTCACAGTAATTTTTATTAGTTTACAAATGTTTCCAATCTTGTTCTCATATACTCAAATAATCATGCCCTTGTGTTACAAAAGGTTTAAATCTCAGAAACTCGCTTAAGAGTAAGGGATTATATAGGTCTTTTAAGAAAATCATTCTGCAAACCCTGTTCTAGAAATGGTTTATATGAATTTAGAGTTTTGCAATTAAATTTAAATTTAGCAATGGCTAAAAAAGGCAAACAGAAGTGGAAAGCTACCTTCTTTTTACATCAATAACGTATGTAGCTTTTTCTCCCTCACACTTTCTTTGTAGGCCACACAGGATAGAAACTGCAGTGAAGTCAGAAGGGGCAACAGAACCTGACTTTTCAAGGGTGGGAGGTGGGGGTGAGGAAGTATTGCCTGCAGAGACATTTAGAAATATGTGGGGACACTGGTTCTCACAACGATTGGAGGGTGCTACCAGCATTTAGTAGGCCAGGGTCTGGGATGCTGAATGTTCTGCTATGCTCGAGACAGCCCCACATAATGAAGAATTACCTTGCCGAGACGCTCACAATGCCCCGAGGAGAAAAACTGCTTGAATGAATCAGAAGCACTAGCGGGGAAAATTAAATACATATATTTTTTTAT
>NW_004443971.1:13701105-13702183 GCF_000243295.1 Trichechus manatus latirostris
AGTGGTTAAAGTGACTGACTGTTAACCAAAAGGTCAGTGATTCGAAACCACCAGTGGCTCTGTGAAAGAAAGATGTAGCAGTCTGCTCCGTAGAGATTTACAGCCTTGGAAATCCTATGGGGTCGCTATGAGTCAGAATCAACCTGACAGCAGCGGATTTATTGAGAATATGCCCTCCTGGCACTAAAAATATAGTTAGAAACCTGAATCTTAATTTTCTTATAGAAGAGCAGATCTTAGAAGAGTATACAAAAAACCTCCCTGGTCTATAATGAATTTTTTGTTGTCCATGCTTAACTACGTTCCCCTGCTCTAGCTCTGGATGTACGGTATCGTCCCTCCTCGCACACCACCACCATATTATTTTCCTAGGTTTATCAGAAGCCAGGCAAAAATTCCTTTGTGCTACACCTCAGATTCCTTTTGCTTTGCAGATACTGCTGACACAGATAATATAAATGTTTGTCCATATGTTTTATTAGTTGTCTATGGGCCACCTGGAGCCTCTGGGTGGTGCAAACGGTTAATGTGCTTGCTGCTAACCAAAAGGTTAGCAATTCAAATCCACCCAAAGGAACCTTAGAAGAAAGGCCTGATGATCTACTTGCAAAAAATCAGCCACTGAAAACCCTATGGAGCCCAGTTCTACTCTGACACACATAAGATCACCATGAGTCGGAACTGGCTTGATAGCAATTGTTATGTGCCATCTATATGCTTTATCTACATGTAGTCAGTTAAAAATATTTTACATAGTTGAAGATGAAAGAAGCCACTGTGCTACTAGTTTCTAATCCTCTCACTTCCTTTATGCTCAAATTATTCTCTACTGTGCCAACTGACTCCTCCAAACATCCAACTTTTCCACTAGACATTAGTTTGCCCCTTCACTAGGGTTCAGACAGGGGAGGTTTAAGCTTTGGTTCTGGTTGAGAAATAGGGCTATTACTCTGAAGATGACACAAAGTTTCTCCCTGTGGCCAAGACACAGGGTATTAAAAAAAAAAAAAAAAGCCAATCATAAGAGAGAAAAAAAGTTGAAAGCAAAAACATTTCATAGGGAAAGTACTATTTTTTG
>NW_004443971.1:13704549-13705581 GCF_000243295.1 Trichechus manatus latirostris
TCATTACAAAAAAACTGTAACCCCTCCATGATATCAATTTTATACTACCATGTCCTATCTTTCCAACTCTCTCTCATCCCACATGCAACCCTCCAGGAAACGGTGGCTCCACCTTCAAATATATCCAGAATTTTATCAACTCTCAGCACCTTCATTGCTACCACTTGATGCAAAGCCCCTATCATCTCTTGCCTGGATTACTGCAATAGACTCCCAGCCTCTACCTTTGTTTCAGTTTAATCTCAACATAGCAGCTAGAGTGATCCTTTTAAAACTTAAATCAGATCATGTCACACCTTACTCAAAATCCTGCAATGGCTCCCCATTTAACTCAGAATAAATGATAAAGACCTATAGCACACTATGAGACCCTCTCCTACTACTCTCTAACATAATGTCTTATATGTGCAAGTACTTTCCCATAATATGGCCTTTGCTCTACCTGTTCCCTCTGCCTGTATGATAACTGTATGGCTACTTCCCTCAGCTTCGTCAAATCTTCGTTCAAATCTCAACCTATCAATGATATTTACTTAAAACCAAAGAACTCGCTGCTGTTGAGTCAATTCCAACTCATAGTTAGACCCCCCTATTTGATACTACACCCTGTCCTCTCTCCACCCAATCCTCTTTATCCAGCTCTCCTTTTGTTTGTTTTTTAAACCATCAGTGCGGAATATACTATGTATTTTACTTATTATGCTTACTATTTACTGCATGCCTGCTCCTTCCTGCCCCCACTAGAATGTAAGCTTCACAAGGCCCAGATCTTTGTCTATTTTGCTCATTCACGTATGCCTACAACGGTGTCTGGCAAATACTAAGACATACAAATATTTGTTGGATGAATGAGTGAATGCCGATTTTTAATTTACCATGGTACTGCACTGTCGTCAGAGAATGTGGTCCATGTGTGTTTATATCTATTGGATCAAACTGGTTAATTAGGTTGTTCAAATCCTTTATGTCCTTAAGTATTTTTGTCTGTTTGACCTATTGTTTTCTCAGAGAGCTATTTTAAAATCTGCAACT
>NW_004443971.1:13707571-13708664 GCF_000243295.1 Trichechus manatus latirostris
TTCTTTGTAATATCTTTGAGCACTCAATTTCTATGATTGTTTTAAATGTGAGTACCTATCCCTGTAGCATACTTTCAAGTTGTCTCAGCTTAGACCCAGTAAATTGCCTGCCTTCAACCAGACCTTAAGTTGGTAACTCTGGGTTCTCTCTCCTTCTAGGTAGCCCAGTTCTGGTGTTCTGTGATCCCAAGAGGGGTTTGCGCCTGAGTTCTATCTTGTGTGGGTCCCTGTGCTTGCTTGCTTCTGCCTGCCCTTCCCTACTCTGGTCAGGAGCAAGGAGCTTATTTTTTGCTGTGACACTAGTGGGACAAGCTGAACAAACCCAGCTCATCTGCAGATAGTACAGTGTGCTTCTGGTTCCTGATTCATGTTGTAAGTGGACAGGATCCTTACAAAAAATTCTGGTTCCCACTGCCTGTATCCAGTCATAGCTCCCTTACACACTGACTTTTCTCTTCATTACTAGTTCAAAGAGTCTTTCTTGTTTTTGAGTATGGCTGTGTGATTTTTTTTTTTTTTTTAAATAAAAAACTTAAAAAATCTTTACCCATCATTTCCCTGTTTTGGAATGGAAGGGACAGGATCTGCGCGTGCTCATTCTGCCATACTGACCTGGAAATTCCAGCGTGACTTTCACTTTTGAAATAATAGCAGTTCAATTCGCTGACCTCACTAGTCTTGAAATATCAGCAAATATACTCAAAAGTTCAAACTGAGAATCAACTGCCGTGAAAGAAAACTCCCATTATTTGGAATTTGTTTGGATTGAAACAAATGATAAGTATACCGGAAAATCAGAAATGGAAAAAGGATAACTTTTAAAAGTTAAGAAACTTAGGACAGCAGCAGACTTTACTGTAAGCCCTGTGTACAAACACTACTGATTTTTTCCATAAATGGAATCAGACTGAATAAAAGCAGAGGGTGCTTTCCACAGCACCAGGAAGAGCCACTGCAGTCGGCATAGTCCTGTAATAAGCACCAACCTGTACCCATGTACCTGGAAGACAGCCATCAGCATACTTGAAAGAGTGCTGGACTAGGAATTCAAAACTATTCTAGTTCATTCTCTGCCACTAAGTCATTATACAAC
>NW_004443971.1:13710548-13711643 GCF_000243295.1 Trichechus manatus latirostris
TGGATAAGCAAATTATAATACATACACACAATGGAACACGCAATCATAAAGAACAATGATGAATTCACAAAACATCTCACAACATGGATGAATCTGGAGGGCGTTGTGCTGAGGGAATTAAGTCAATCACAAAAGGGTGAATATTATACATGACCACAATTATAAAAACCCAAGAGAAGGTTTACACACAGAAAAAAACAATCTTTGATGGTTATGAGCGAGTGGAGGGGTGGGGAGGGGAAATCACTCACTAGATATTAAACAAGCGTTAACTTTGGTGAAGGGAAAGACAACACACAATATAGGGGAAGTCAGCACAACCTGACCAAGGCAAAGTCATAGAAGCTTCCCGTTGTTTGCTGCTGTTAGGTGCCGTCAAGTCGGTTCCGACTCATAGCGACCCTATGCACCACAGAACGAAACACTGCCTGGTCCTGCGCCATGCTCACAATCGTTGTTATGCCTGAGCCCATTGTTGCAGCCACTGTGTCAATCCATCTCGTTGAGGGTGTTCCTCTTCCTCGCTGACCCTGTACTTCACCAAATATGATATCTTTCTCCAGGGACTGATCCCTCCTGATTAACATGTCCAAAGTATGTGCGATGTAGTTTCGTTATCCTTGCTTCCAAGAAGTCTTCTGGCTGTACTTCTTCCAAGACAGATTTGTTCATTCTTTTGGCAGTCCATGGTATATTCAATATTCTTTGCCAACACCACAATTGAAAGGCATCATTTCTTCTTCAGTCTTCCTTATTCATTGTCCAGCTTTCGCATGCATATGATGAGATTGAAAATACCGTGGCTTAGGTCAGGTGCAGCTTAGTCTTCAAGGTGACATCTTTGCTTTTCAACACTTTAAAGAGGTCTTTTGCAGCAGATTTGCCCGATGCAATGCTAGACACATACAAACAACTTGAAGGACCGAGTTACTGGGGCTGAGGCCTGGGGATCACAGTCTTGGGGGACATCTAGATCAAATGGCATAACACAGTTCATAAAGAAAATGTTGTACATCTTACTTTAGTGAGTAGCATCTGGATCTTAAAAGTTTGCAAGTGGCCATCTAAGATATATGTATTATGTCCTATCACATC
>NW_004443971.1:13713071-13714998 GCF_000243295.1 Trichechus manatus latirostris
TAAGCAAACCAGCAGGCCTTTCTTCTGCGGCATACTTGAGTGGAAATTGTTTGTGCCACCCAAGGACCTTATAAATGTATACAGAGCTACATATATATAATATACCCTATGGTTAAGCCCTCTGCTGGCAATCAAAAGGTTGATGGCTCAAATCCACCAGCTACTCTGTGGGAGCAAAGACCTGGTGATCTGCTACTGTAAAGATTATAGCCTAGGAAACCCTATAGGGCAGTTCTACTCTGTCCTATAGGGTTGCTGTGAGTTGGAATCGACTTGACAGCACACAAGAAGAACAACAACATGATGAAAATCTCTCTACTTTAAGCTCTTTTTAAAATATATATATTTAGGACTGTTTCCTAGAGATAGATTTCCTTAAGCGGAAATTCTAGATCAATTTGAGGCTTTTGACACTACACCCTCTCCTCACTTATGGACATGGTTAGATTCCAAAGACCAGGTTGTTATGTGAAATCGGTGTCATGCAAAAATGGAGAATTACCACATCAGATCACAAAATAGAGGATGACTACATCATTACATAACTGCCACACCACTGAGAATCATGGCCCAGCCAAGGTGACACATAACCCTAACTATCAAAGCCAGTGTTAGTCTCACCTTGCACTTTGGCGTTCATTACTGCCAGATGTACGTCGTTAAGGTGCAAAATAGTCAGATAGTAGATTTTTTACTATTGTTGTAAATGTGAAATGTCATATAATGAGACAGTCAATAAGTGAGGAGAAGGTGTATTGATTTGCATTCACAAAAGGGAAATATGAGATGGCCCCTTTCACTATGTTCTCTTCTAAATTGGGCATTATCTTTTCAAAGTCTTTATGTATTTTGGTTGGTAAAAAAAAATCCTACCTCATTATATTTTTAATTTATAGTTTTGAACACTAGTGATGTTGAACATTTTCCCTATGTTTGTTAACTAGCTGCCTATTTTGAAATACGTAGTATTATAATAATCATTACTATTTAAACCAAATTTATTCCTTGAAGTTCAGTTTGTAGCTTGCAATAAAAAAAAAAAAAAAGTCAACACCTTTAGGAAGTATATTCTGGAAGAAACTTTAAGGAACTAACCTAAACACATAGCTGGAAACAACTTATTTATAGAGCAAGACTGATACAATGCACTGTGTTTTTATTAATGGTAAAGTTTGGCAGCTAGAACTCTCTGTTCTTGACTTTTTCTTGATACTCGTCTGTTACATAGTTTCGTTTTAGTTGTGATATTTTTCTAGGGTGATGATGTAATTGGGAAGGGGGAGAGCTGGAAGGAAAAAGTTTCCATAATTATTCTTCTAAAAGTTTTCTTTTAGGAGGCCATTTTAGATTAAGCCAGAACCGCTGAAGGCTGTTATCTACAATGGTACTCCATGGAAACTTCTTCAGCTAAGATTATCTGGGAGTGGCTCATTAGCAGAACCTTGTTGTCTTAGCCATTTAGTGCTGCTATAACAGAAATACCACAAGGGGATGGCTTTAACAAAGAGACAGTTTATTCTCTCACAGTCTAGTAGGCTAGAAGTTCAAATTCAGGGCATCAGCTCCAGGGGAAGGCTTTCTCTTCTCTGTTGGCTCTGGTGGAAGGTCCTTGTCATCAATCTTCCCCTGGACCAGGAGCTTCTCTGCACAGGAACCCCAAGTCCAAAGGATGTGCTCTGCTCCCAGTACTGCTTTCTTGGTGGTATGAGGTCCCCCAACTCTCTGCTTGCTTCCCTTTCCTTTCATCTTTTGTAAGATAAAAGGTGGTACAGGCCACACCCCAGGGAAACTCCCTTTACATTGGATCAGGGATGTGACCTTAGTAAGGATGTTATAATCCCACCCTAATCCTCTTTAACATAAAATTACAATCACAAAATGGAGGACAACCACACAATGCTGGGAATCATGGCCTAACCAAGTTGAC
>NW_004443971.1:13715909-13721677 GCF_000243295.1 Trichechus manatus latirostris
TATTGAGCACTTACTATGTGCAAGACACTGTTCTGTCCACTTTATATGCCTTATTCATTTAAAGAAACGACCTATGTGATAGGTAGCATTACTTCCCATTTTATAGTTGAGGAAACTAACACAGGAAGATTATGTAATTTGCTCAAGGTTATAAAGTGAGCAGCAGAGCAAGGATTTGAACCCAAATAACTTGGCTCCAGAGTTCAGGCTCTTAACCAATGCTTCACTGCCTCTCTAACTGAGTCCCACCTAATCTCTGGCCAAAGAAATTGGTTCAGGGAAGCTCACCTGACCCAATCAGCATCCCCATGTGAAAAGTGGGGATGGACACTGGATAGAGAAGGTGTTTCTTCTGTGAATGAAGCAAAGAAAGCAGAGCTCTGATGACAAAGTTCCAGCCTCCTGGATTTAGCTATGCCTGAAGCCAGGCCAGGATTGATATGCAGATTTCCCAGTTATATAAGCCTTTTTGCTTGAGCTATTTGAAGTTAAGTGTCTGTCACCTGGAGTCCTTGAAACTTTTCACTCCCTTGTTTGGTGGAACACTATTCCTTTCCGGCTTTCCCCCTAGTTCTCTGACCATTTTTCCTTACTGCTCTTTCAGGGTACTGCTCCTCCTCTGCCTATCCCTTACACTGGTGTGCCCCACGGCTCGGCTCAGTACTAAACAGTCTATTATTCCTTTTTCACAGCAGTTGTCCTCCTTAGCACAATCCACAAACATTCTGATAGGCTTCACTGGGGAATGTGCTCTTCTTCTGCCCCTGCTTCAGAATCACTGTGATACCGAACCACAGTTAACTCATGTGAGTGCCCCACATCCCTCCAAATACTGGGGAGAAAGAAGGTTGAGAACACTGCTCTATAAGTTATCCTCGGAAAACAGCATCCCTTTCATACTTGAAACTGTTGCCAGCAGGCTGATGACTTCCAAATCTGTATTTCTAGCCCTGCAATTCCACATATTTCATGCCCATGTATCTAATTGCCTGTAGAACATTTACTTTCCTGTGTCTGACAGATACCTCAAACACTGCATGCCCAGAAGCAAAGGCATTATCTTCATCCTCAAACATGTTCTCCTTCTGAATTCGCAATCTCATTAGTGGCATATAATCCATGTAGTCATTATACTGCGAAACACTAATGCCATGAATTTAATTGCTCTACAAATATTAACAGAAAACTTATTAAATACTAGGTATTCTGCTAGATGCTGGGGGCAAAATAACGAACAAGAAACAGACCCTACCTTCAAGGCATTTAGTTTAATGGACAAATATAACATAGTATGATTAGTGCTGTGTATTAATGATTAAGTTCAAGGTACCAAGGGTCAAGGAAGGCTTCTTGAAGGAGGTGGGGCCTAACCTAAAACAGTAATATGTATCCAAAAAAAAAAAAATGGAGTGGGGAGAGAAAGAGGCAGTAAAGAGAGAGGAAGAGCATTCTGATGAATGGAAATAATACGTGCGAAAGCTCAAAGATAAAGGAAAAAAAAAAAAAAGGGCCGGTGAGTACCATCATACTACTAGCTTTCAGTTATTACTAAAGCCAGGAACTGTGCCAACCACTTTAAATACATTATTGCTGTTCCTTATACCAAGCCTATGAGGTGGGGATAATAATCTCATTTTCACAGATTAAAGAACTGAAGTTCAGAAAAGTTAAATTACTTCTCCAAACCACACAGCTAATAAGATTTGGAACCAGCTTTGGATGTAGGTCTTCTGGCTCCAAATCCAATACTGTTTCTACTAATCCATGCAGCCTCCCAACCTCCCTAGACTCTTCTTTATGCTTCATCTTCCACATCCAGTTAAATAACAAATCTTGCTGAGTTTTCATACTTCTTAAATTTCTCCCCTTTGGCCCATACCTACCATAAGAAACCTTGTTAATTATTTTTCATCTGGATTCCAATAGGCTCTAACTCTAACTACTCTCTAGGTATGGAGGGTGTGGGTGTGGGTGTGTGCATGTGTGTGTGTATGTGTGTGTGTGTGTATCACAGTAAGCCAGATTAGAACTACCTCATTTTCCCAGCACCAGATCCACCAACTTATCTCTATGTATTCTCCTGTTACAATGGAAGAAATACTCCTGTTCCTGTCTTAGGCCAGCCCTGGAGTAATCCAGGTTTTAGTCATGGGACCTTTTTTCCTCTTTAATTATACTCTTTCCTTGGGTGATTTTACCCAGTCCTCTAGCTCTAAACTCCATCTTAAAAGACAATGACTCCCAAGTCATCTAGCTATAGTATCTCCCTTGAACACCAGACTCCTATGTTTGACTGCCTACTTGACATCTCAACTTAGGTGCTGAATAGGCATATCTCCTGTCCCATTAAATGGGAGTACTATGAGACAGCAGGGACTTCGTCTATCTTGTACGTTTCTGCATCCCGAGGGCATAGTGCCTGGCACATGGTGGGTGATTAATAAATATTTGTTGGTTGAATAAACGCATGCTGATCCTGAGTGGAATCAGACTGTCCTAAACGGCCTGTGAGACTTTGGTATTCTGTGGGTTAAATGTCCATTTCTGGAGGAGGAGAAAGGGTAGGGGATGGTGCTGTCTCCATTAGTGTGCCATAGTTAATCCTACTTTTTAATGATGACCTATCCAGGATGTCAGCAATCCCTAAACGTTACAGCTCTAGGAACAGTGTTTGCCAAACTTGCCTGCTAAGAATCACCTGGAGGACTTTTAGAATACAGATTCCCAGGATCTCGGTTCTCCACACCTCCTCTCTCTCCCCCAACCTACTAAATCAGAATCTCTAGGGTAAAGGCCTGAAAATCTGTATCATAAACAAATGACTCCTGTGATTCTTACTGACAAGTTTGAGGGAGATAATTACAGAAGCTTTACTTATTAGCTTATCATTATTGAAAATGGCTCAGTTTGCTGCACATCATCAGTACAGTACAGTAAGTCCTCGGGTTACAAAAGTCCAATTTACAACCAGTACTTGTCCTTTAATGCTATGTAAATTTGCCCTCACTTTGAAATGACTGAACTAACCCCGACTCCAACAAATTCTTCATTATAATCACCTTCACTTGCTGCACGTGGTGAAGCTTTTAAATCATTGAAAAGCCTTCCAGCCTTTCCTTGCACTAAAAAAAAAAAAAACCAAAGCCAAACTAAACCCACTGCGAGCCAATTCTGACTCATAGTGACCCTATGGACAGAGTAGAACTGCCTTACAGGGTCCAAGGAAAAGCTGGGGGATTTGAACTGTTCACCTTTTGTTAGCAGACCAGTTCTTAAACTCTGCGCCACCAGGGCTCCTCTTGCACTAAAGTAAGGCTAAATAAGAACCGTATGTACCTGTCCCGACTCTCCTACAAATCTGACTAAAAAACACACTTAGGACTGATCTCGTTCGTACCCTGGGGACTGCCTGTATCCAAACTTGCCCTTAGCTCTAAGTCAAGGACTCTAGAAATGATTTATAAGTTGCCCAAATAATATTTCATTAGTTTTATTCCAGAGCACTCCATAGTACCAATGACCTAAGAGAGGCCTCAGGTTGTCTGTACACTAGGCAGAGCCTTATTCTCCAGAAAGGATCTGGCTTTGTTTACTTAGGAAATTAATTCTGCCAAGCCATGCTTAATTCCTACTGCTAATATGAGTCTTACTATGACATATTAATGTTAGCTTCCATCACTTTTTTCTTAAACTTATTGAAGAATCAGGATTTGAGTTTCTCTTTCCAAAAATCCACTCCTCTTACCTATTATTTCAAATGAACACAGAGTCAAAGCTTTGAAAATTTCACTCCCTCTGCAAACCCCTCAAAAGTTCTTCCTATATATTTAGTAGACTAAAAGTTGACAAGGCAAAAAGGCTAATAAATTCCAAAACCTACTCCAGACTAAGGAATTCAAACGACAACCAGCAATTAAAGTGAATGACAGCAATTAACAGTCTTCTGATGGGCCCCATGCAGGAATCTATCAGCCTTGAAGGCAAATTACTTATGGTCATGTCTACAAAAAGCTGAATTTCTCAAATGCCTTTGATTACATGTCCCCAGACTGCAATCTTAGCTAACCTCAAAGAGAGGTCTTTGGGAGGTAAGAAGGAATAGGATCAGATGAGAAAAACCGATAGGGACACTGTCGTGGATTGAATTGTGTCCCCCCAAAAATGTGTTTATCAATTTGGCTAGGCCACGATTCGCAGTATTGTGTGGCTGTCTTCCATTTTGTGATTGTACTTTTACATTAAAAAGGATTAGGGTGGGATTGTAACTCCATCCTAATCCAGGTCACATCCCTGATCCAATCAATGTAAAGGGAGCTTCCCTGGGGTGTGGCCTGCACTATCTTTTATCTCTTGTAAGAAATAAAAGGAAAGGGAAGCAAGCAGAGAGTTGGGAACCTCATACCACCAAGAAAACTGCCGGGAGCAGAGCGCGTCCAAAGGCCCTGAGGTTCCTGCGCAGAGAAGCTCCCAGACCAAGGGAAGATTGATGACACCGACCTTCGTCCAGAGCCGACAGAGAAAGCCTTCCCCTGGAGCTGATGCCCTGAATTTTGGACTTGTAGCCTACTGGACTGTGAGAGAATAAATTTCTCTTTGTTAAAGCCATCTACTCGTGGTATTTCTGTTAGGGGAGCACTAGATGACTAAGACAGATACACTGGGGAAACCATTTTAGACATTCTCCTCAAGGGGTACTGAGCTGAAACAACAGAGAAACTGCATCTAAAATGACACAGAAGCCACTCTCCCCTCCCTGCATTACACCCTCATTCAGAAAGTTTCACAGCTTGTTTCCTATAGCATGACCAAACTCATCAATGCTTTTCCAAGCGAGAACAAATGACATGTATCCCTCCAAACAGATGACTTCCCTTGCCCCTAATTTTTTTTAAGTGAAACAAAATAATTTTATTTTGTGGAATAAAACCTGAATATATAATCCTAGTTTCTCCAAGTAACTAGTCACATTTAAATGCAAAAAGAAAAAAAAAATTTTTTTTTTTTTTGCCCCTAACGATTGATGATACTAAAGAATCAGAGGAATTGGAAAACTGCTGAATTACCAGAGAAGTGCTTAGATACAAGGAAAACTGACATTTGGAGTCACGTGGATATCAGCAAACACTTTCTGAATCAATACCTAGAGCAGGGGCTGGCAAACTGCAGCCTGAACCACAGGCCAAATCCGGGTCCACCAGCCTGTTTTTGTAAATAAAGTTTTATTGGAATATAGCAACGACCATTTGTTTACATAATATCTATGGCCGCTTCCCCACTGTAACAGCAGAGCTTGCAACAGACCACATGGCCTGCAAAGCTGAAAATATTTACTATCCAGCCCTTTTTCAGAAACGGTTTGCTGACCCCTGATCTAGAACATTATGTGCCAAAGCAGAAGACTTGGCTGGCCCTGCTGCCATGGTCCCTACCCCAACACATACCATTGGAGAAAAGGCATCAACATTTTCCCTCCCCATGGCCTCAGAAGAAGGCAGGGTGTTGGCCCTTCTACAATAGCCAGGAAGCAGCTATACCAGACACTTAGATAAATGAGAAACTTGGCATTCAGTCACCACAGACACTCCTATGACTCACTAGTCTGGCATATCACTTTTGAAAAGTCCCCCAACTCCTAAGTAAAATATCACCTTAAAGTATAAAACATTTTACTTGGTGATATAACATCCAAACATGTTATTTTGCCTTTAAAATGCTACCTATTACCAGAAGAAAAATTCTGAAACATAACAAGAGCTCTATCACCTTCC
>NW_004443971.1:13732345-13733902 GCF_000243295.1 Trichechus manatus latirostris
CAGGGCTCCCAGATTGCCATATATAATCAATTCACTTGTTTTTTCGGGTCTTTGTTGTAAGAGGGTCCACCAGAAGCATCTGACTACTCTGCCATCTTGGCCTCGCCTCTTATAATGAAATGTATTATATTTTATAATCATAAAAAAAAGTTCAAGCAGAATTTCAAGCTTATCACTGTCCCTCCAACAAAGGAAGACAGGGTCACAGGGCGGTAACATAAACTAATACCTTGAAGGCAGATGGAAGCAAGAGAAGGAAGAAATTGGAAGAAAAAGTAAAGAGGTTAACTACACTATCCTTAGTAGCTTATAAACCTTCTGCATCTGTGGATAAGATGTTTGAGAGAAACCCAAACAGATACCCTGAAGGTCAATTTATTCTATCTTAAAAAAGATTTCAGACTAAAGCAGAATTCACTGATGTAATGGGACAGTGGGTCCAAAAATTACAGGGTCTCAAAGGAATATATGTGAGCTTTGATTACTGAGATTTCCTTGGCAACAGCATGACCCAAAATTAATAGAGATCTTAAAAGGAAGATTCCAAAAGTAACTTTGTTCTTAAGATGGTTTATACAGCTAGGGCTAGAGCAAGGCACAAGTATGACCCATATATAGAAAATCACAGAATCTGCAGTATTTTAAGAAACTGCAGTTGCAAAGCAAGAGCAAATGTACAGTGAAAGGAAAGATCCTTCCAGCCAAGGTGGAGTCAACCGCTGGAGAAAATTCTTCAGTACACATTGGATAAAAGGCAGCTTCCCCCGCACAAAGCTGGTTGGCTGCCATTTCTCAGTCTTCATCTCCTTCCTAGGGACTGCTCACTGTCATCAATTGTACAGATCCAGGACACCTTGCTTTTCTACACGTGGAATGCCTGCCAACTCCCAGAGGCTGGCTACAAAAGAACTGTTTGTACAGTCATCACTTATTCAACCTATTCCTACTTCCTATATCCTTATAAGCATTATCATGTTATCAATTTCTCAAACTTCTCTTTAAAATTCTTTTATTCTGGGGGCAAGCTAACTACTCTTTTCCTTTTTTCCTTATCTGCCCAAAGATAGAGAGATTAAGGAAAGAAAAATCTGTGTTTTGTTATCCTTTCATTGCTAAAAGCAAAGGAGGCTTGTGGTTCTTATAAGGTATACCGTTAAAATATATTACTTTACCATATAAATAACTAATTCTGATAGCTCACCTACCATGTCTTTAAACTTAGTCAAACTGTTGTTCGATCTCAACAGCGCAGTCTTGTCTGGGACATACCTTACCATATTAGGCAATCAGACACCAGGGAGAGGGGAAAGCAAAACAGACCTAGGATTTTACCTAAAAGGAGAACGGCAAAGATGTTGCCCAGTGGTAGAGAGGGACAGAAAATCTCTGGATGCCCTCCAGAAGATCAAAGAGCTTCACAAGATTAAAAAACACCGTGTGAGAAAGGGGAAAATACCCAGCAAACAGCCAGGAGGAAAGTTGCAAAAAATTAAAGCAAATAAGAAAGAGGGTGGGGGAAAACAGTAAAGATCTATGAAAATGAAACTCTCAGAAACT
>NW_004443971.1:13734695-13781791 GCF_000243295.1 Trichechus manatus latirostris
GGACTTTAAGGTTTCTTTCAGCTCCAAAACTCAAAGGCTGTAATTGCCATTCTAGCCATCACCCAGCTAAATCAGATTTAATACAATTGTACTTACAAGTAAAAGTTTTTCAAAGAAAGTCTCTTCTTAACTGAAATGGAAGTGTTAGTTTTTCAAAGATGTAATAGAGCTGAGGAAAATTAGGCAAAACAAAGGGGACCCAGAGGTGAATACACTTAAAAAAAATCATTGCAGGCATAGTTAATCAATAGAATCCCTCTGATGTAACAAGAAGAGTCTTCTGACAATCTTGGTCTTCAAAGCTCTCTTGAAGAGATTTGCAAAGAGGTGGCTGGGAGTGACTTTTTCAAAAGATGTCAGAGGACACTCTGGGACATCAGCTCTCCCACACCAACTGCATGGCGCTTTTATAAACGGGCCAAGCAGACTTCATGGGTAACATCCCTATACAAGTTGAGAAAAAAATGGTAAAACAACAAAACTACCTACTGCCTCTGTGAGTGTTTTTTGTTTGATTTTGTTTTGGAAAAAGGGGAAAACTGTACTTAATTCTCAGAGTCAAATCCTAGGACTCCTCCTTTTCCTTTGCTGTTCTTCCCTTCTCCTCACTTTTAACTTTGGAGTGCTCCCGGGCTCTGTCCTTGAACCTCTTCTCTGTCTGTACTCACTCTCTTGGGGAGCTCATCCAGTCTCATGGTTTTAAATACAATCTACATGTTTACTGAAATCCAAGTTTATATAGACAGCCTGGACCTTTCATCTGAACTCCAGACTCCTAAATCCTAAATTGGCATTTCCATGAGAATGTCAATCAGCCATATTAAATTTGTTGTTGTTGTTAGTTGCCATCAAGTTGGCTCTGACTTACGTATAACAGGATGAAATGTTGCCCAGTCCTTTGCCAACTTTATCATCGTTGGTATGTTTGAGTCCATTGTGGCTATTGTGTCAATCCATCTCATTGAGGGCTTCCCTTGTTTTCGCTGACCCTCTACCAAACATGATATGCTTTCCTAGCAGCTGGTCTTTCCTGATGATCTGTCCAAAGTAAGCGAGCTGAAGTCTCACCTTCCTCTCTTTTCAGGAGCATTCTGGTTTCACTCTTAACATAAAAACCAAACCCCTATTCTTCCCCTGCCAAATCTTCTCCATCTCAGTTAATGAAAACGTCATCCTCTCAGTTGCCTCAGGTTGAATGTCTTGGTGTCAACCTTGGCCCCTGTTTCTCTCACCCTATATTAATCCAACAGCAAATCTTGTTGGTTCTAAACTTCAAAATATATCCTGAATATATTGTCAGTATCTTTACTGTCTGCTATCAACCTGGTCCAAATCACCATCAGTGTTTCCCTGGATTATTGCATTAGCCTCCTAACTGATGTCCCTGCTTCCACTCATGTCCCCTTACAGCATATTCTCAAAATAGCATCCAGAGTAAGCCTTTAAAATACAAGTATAATCATGCCACTCTTTTGCTTAAAATTCTACAATGGCTACCCACTCACTCAGATCAAAAGTCAGTATCTATTGTTGTTGTTGTTAGGTGCCATCAAGTTGGTTCTGACTCATAGCTACCCTATCTACAACAGAACAAAATACTGCCCGGTCCTGCGTCATTCTCACAATTCTTGTTATGCTTGAGCTCATTGTTGTAGCCACTGTGTCAATCCATCTCGTTAAGGGCCTTCCTCTATTTCGCTGACTCTCTACTTTACCAAATATGGTATCTTTCTCCAGGGACTGATCCCTCTTGATAACATGTTCAAAGTATGTGAGACGTAGTCTCGCCATCCTTGCTTCTAAGGAGCATTCTGGCTGTACTTCTTCCAAGACAGATGTGTTCGCTCTTTTGGCAGTCCATGGTATATTCAATATTCTTCATCAATACCATAATTCAAAGGCATCAATCCTTCTTTGGTCTTCCTTATTCGTTGTCCAGCTTTCGCATGCATATGAGGCGATTTAAAACACCATGGATTGGGTCAGGCGCACCTTAGTCTTCCCTCTTAGTGTGACCTTTTTGCTCATTTCTGCTCCAGCCACATCCATCTCTTCACTGGTCCTCAAGCATGTCAGGTACACTCCTGCCTAGGGTCTTTGCAACTGCTATTCCCTCTGGGTATAACACCCTACCCTCATATATCCACATGGTTCCCCACCTTACTTCCTTTTAAGTCTAGGCTCAAATGATACTTTCTCAGTAAAGACTATCCTGACCACTCTACTTATAATGGCAACCCCCCCTCCACACCATCTTGTCACTTCTATTCCTTTTTACCATGATCTATACAGTTTTCCATAGCACTTATCACCTTTAAGCACACTATATACTTCACACATTATTATTTATTGTCTGTGTCCCTGACTCACCACACATCTGTCAGTTTGTAGTACTGTGGTGGCTTGTGTGTTGCTGTGATACATATTCAAGATGCACTGGAAGCAGTTGCGAAAAACAAGCTCCAGGAATTGAAAGAATACCAATTGAGATGTTTCAACAAACTGATGCAGCACTGGAGGTGCTCACTCATCTATGCCAAGAAATATGGAAGACAGCTACCTTGGCCAACTGACTGGAAGAGATCCATGTATGTGTCCATTCCAAAGAAAGGTGATCCAACAGAATGCAGAAATTATCAAACAATATCATACACAAGTAAAATTTTGCTGAAGATCATTCAAAAATGGTCGCAGCAGTACATCAACAGGGAATTGCCAGAAATTAAAGCCGGATTCAGAAGAGGACGTGGAACGAGGGATATCATTGCTAATGTCAGATGGATCTTGGCTGAAAGCAGAGAATACCAGAAAGATGTCTACCTGTGTTTTACTGACTACGCAAAGGCATTCAACTGTGTAGACCACAACAAATTATGGATAACATTGTGAAAAATGGAAATTCCAGAACACTTAATTGTGCTCATGCGGAACCTGTACATTGACTAAGAGGCAGTCATTTGAACAGAACAAGGGGATACTGCATGGGTAAAACTCAGAAAAGGTGTGTGTCAGGGTTGTATCTGTTTGCCATACTTATTCAATCTGTATGCTGAGCAAATAATTCGAGAAGATGGACTATATGAAGAAGAACCAGGCATCAGGATTGGTGGAAAACTCATTAACAACCTGTGATATGCAGATGACACAACCTTGCTTGCTGAAAGCAGAGAGGACTTGAAGCACTTACTGATGAAGATCAAAGACTACAGCCTTTGGTATCGATTACATCTCAACATATAAGAAAACAAAAATTCTCACAACTGAACCAATCAGCAACATCATGATAAACGGAGAAAAGACTGAAGTTGTCAAGGATTTCATTTTATTTGGATTCTCAATCAACACCCGTGGAAGCAGCAGTAAAGAAATCAAACGATGTATTTCATTGGGCATATCTGCTGCAAAAGACCTCTTTAAAGTGTTCAAAAGCAAAGACGTCACTTTGAGGACTAAAGTGCATGCGAAAGCTTGACTATGAATAAGGAAGACCAAAGAAGAATTGATGCATTTAAATTGCGGTGCTGGCGAAGAATACTGAATACACCACGGACTGTCAGAAGAATGAACAAGTCTGTCTTGGAAGAAGTAACGGCCACAGTGCCCCTTGGAAGCAAGGATGGTGAGACTTCATCGCACATACTTTAGACATGTTAACAGGAGGGATCAGTCCCTGGAGAAGGACATCATGCTTGGTAAGGTAGAGAGTTAACAAAAAAGAGGAAGACCCTTGATGAGATGGACTGACACTGTGGCTGCAACAATGAGCTCAAACATAGCAACGACTGTGAGGATGGTGCAGGACCTGGCAGTGTTTCCTTTCATTGCACATAACGTTGTTATGAGTGTGAAACAACCTGACGGCATCTAACAACAACAACCTCCCCCCTAGAATGTAAACTTCACAAGAGCAACACTTTTCGTCAGTTTTGTTCACTGTTGTAACCCCAGCATCTAGAAAAGTGCCTGGCCATAACTGGCACCTAAAAGTACTTGTTGAAAGAAAAAGTGGGAGGAGCTTATAAAGGGCAAGGCAGGACAAAATGGGAAATGCATTGTTATGGACTGAATTACGTCCTTCCAAAATGTGTTGTCAATCCTAACCTTTATACCTATTGTTATAATCCCATTTGGGAATGAGTTGTCTTTTTTATGTTCATGAAGCAGGATTAGTGTAGGGTGTATCTTGAGTCAATCTCTTCTGAGATATAAAAGAGATTAAACAAGCGAGCAGAGCAGAGCAGAGATGGGAGAAGAGTAATGCCAAGCCTCATGAAGATCACCCAGGATCAGAAGCTCGAAGAGATAAGGGCCTTTCTCCAAAGCTCACAGAGGAAGCCTTCCCCTAGAGCTGGTACCCTGAACTTGGACTTTTAGCCTCCTAAACTGTGAGAAAATAAATTTCTGTTTGCTAAAGCCACCCATTTGTGGTATTTCTGTTACAGCAACACTAGATAACTATGACAGAATTTGGTGCCAGAAGACTGGGGTGCTGCTCTAACAGATACCTAAAATGTAGAAGCAGTTTTAGAATTGGGTAGTGGGTAGAGGCTGTTTATAAGAGTTTAAAGCTATCTAATAGTGAAAGCCTAGATTGCCCTGAAGAGACTGCTGGTAAAATTATGGAGGGCAAAGGCAATGCTGGTGAGGGCTCAGAAGGAAGTAAGGAGAGCTATAGAGAAAGGCTCTGTCGTCTTAGAGAATACAGATGGTGTCAGCAACAAGATGTTGCTAGAAATGCAGACATTAAATGTGCTTCTGGGAGATTTTAAAAGAAAATGATGAACATGTGACTGAAAAATGGAGGAAGGGCGATTCTTTTTATGCAGTGGCAACCTGTCTGAATTATGTTCAAATGTTTGGTGGAAGGTAGAACTTGTAAGTGATGAACTTGGATATCTGGTTGATGAGATTTCCAAGCAAGATCTTAAAGGGGTCGTGTGGTTTCTCCTTGCCACTTAACAGTAAAATGCGAGAGGAAAGAAATGGACTCTAAAATAAACTGTGCAAAATGAAAACAGAACTTCAAGATTTGGAAAATTCTGTTGCACAAACTAAGGACACATATCCTAGAATTTTCACCGTGGACGTGGCTATGCAATCTTTTGTTAAAGAGATTTAGCCTATGATTGATGGATCTAACCAACTATCATAGCAGAAAACCCATCAGCTTAGATTGAAGGGGTCAGAGACAGGACAAAAGGAAAGAAAACCGTCTCTTGGAATTCTACAGGGAGTAAACAGGCTCAGGGAGCTACATCTGTTGTACTCCAAGAAAAGAAAAGTACCGTCCCTGAAGCAGCTGGGAGATCAGCGAACTGTTGGAAGGAGCACAGGAAGCAAAGCCTTCTCAGTTTCAAATGGTGGGGCCAAGGTCTCCCGGATCTCAACGGCTGGGGACCGCAGCCTCTAGGTTTCAAAGGGTTGGATCTTCACCCAACTTGATTCTGGAGTATGGGGCTGCTGTTAAGGTGTGCTGGGGGTGGGGGGTGGAGCTGCTGCCTAAAGCTGAGAGGGCTGGGCTGCCATGCCCAAGGGGCAGAAGAATGGTGGCCTGCCAGGGCTGAGAGAGTGGGGTGACCACTTAGATGGACTAGGAGAATAGGGCCACCCAAAGCCAAGGGAGCAGAGGTGCTGTTCCAGTGGACCTGGAAGGCAGAGCTGAAGCCCAGGGCCAATAGGTCTTCACCCAGAATCCAGAGAACATGGCCAGCACCCAGAGTCTAGAGGGCAGGGCCATTGCCTAGATGGTCTCAGAGAACAGAGGATAATTTTCAAGCCTTGAGAACTAATTTGTTCTGCTGGGGTTTGTACTTGCTTGGTGCCTGTTATTCCTTCTTTCCCTCCATTTTCTCCCATTTGTAATGGAAATGTCTACCTTGTGCCTGTTCCACTATTGTACTTTGCAAACAGATAACCTGTATTCTAGATTTCACAGGTTTACAGATGAAGAGGAATTTTGCCCCAGGATGGAATACACCTAACGTCTCACCCATATTTGATTTAGATGATTCAGAAGATGAGATTTTGGACTTGGAGTTGATTTAAGACTTTTGGGACAATGTGATGGGATGAGTGTGTTCTGCACATGGCAAGGACATGAATTTTGGGGGGGCCAAAGGGTGGAATGTTATGGATTGAATTATGTGTCACAAAAATATGTGTCCTAAATCCTAAACTCTAGGCCTATGGTTATAATCTCCTTTGGGAATGGGCTGTCTTTGTTATGTTAATGAGATGGGATTTGTGTAGGATGTGTAAAAATAGCCTGGGAGCAGAGGCATATGACCTCTTCATCTAACTTCAGGAGTAGGGAGACAGAATCATTATCAGCATCAACAGCCCAAGGCTGATTCCCATGAGGCAGAGGTAAGACATACTTCCTCTCTCCAATCTTTTTGCCAATTCTGGTACCAACCGTCCCTTCCACAGCACTCTCTACTTCTCTGCTGGGTTCATAATTTGTTACAATGGCCATACAGAACTCACAGACCATACTCACAGTTATGGGGTTTATTAGGGAAGTAACAGGTTACAAGTCAAGTTCAGGAACACTCACAATACAGTTCTTCAATAAGGACAGCCTCTCCTCAGCCGTGCTGAAGGCAGGCCTCTCTCTGGCCCTTGGCCCTTGGGGCCCCTTGGGCCAGCCCGGCCTCTGCCCTGCTCCAGCAAGTGTTACAAAGTTCTTTAGCTCTGCCAATAAGTGCCCAGAGGCACCCCACTCTTCCAAGAAGCCTCCTGCCCAAAGCGCTCAGCTCTCTTGCTCCATGGGCCAGGAAGCCCACTGAGCCATCTCCTGCAGGTCTCCTGATTCTGCTGCCTTTGCTGCCTCCATTTCTCTGCCACTGCTTCTTGCTGTTTCTCACTGTCTCTGGTGTTACAGCTCTCTCCGTGCCTCCAGGGTCTAGGAGGTTCTCAGCGCAGGGATCCTAGGGTCCAAAGGATGTGCTCCACTCCTAGCTCCTTTTTCTTGGTGGTAGTCAGGTTGCCCTCTGCTTTTAGATTGGCTCTCTTTTACACTAGCGGGATGACAAAACTGACCAATCCCCTCGTTAGGGTTCCATATACCTTCTTTGCATTAGTAGCAAGATGTCCAATCCCCTTGGTGGGCCACAGTCACCTTATTTGCACAGTCCCACTCAACCACTGTGTGACAGTCCCAAAGACTATGGCTACAAGGGCCATATTAAATAATTCACTGCACTGCAGGGTGTATCTTGAGTTAATCTCTTTTGAGTTATAAAAGAGATTAAACAAGCGAGCAGAATAGAGATGGGGGAAGAGTGATGCCAAGCCACATGAAGATCACACAGGATCAGAAGCTCGAAGAGACATGGGCCTTCCTCCACAGCCGACAGAGACAGAAAGGCTTCCCCTAGAGCCGGCACCCCCATTTGGACTTCTAGCCTTCTAAACTGTGAGAAAATAAATTTCTGTTTGTTAAAACCACCCATCTGTAGTATTTCTGTTATAGCAGCACTAAATAACTAAGACATGACTTTAGTGACTTTTGGTATTAAAGACATTTCTGGGATCAGGTGGCTCTCAAGGCAATTTTTACATCCTGTTAAAGCCAAGTTCAAAACCAAGCTTTCCCGGCAAATTTCAGTTTTTTTCTCTCTTTTATTTAGTTTGAAAACTTTACATTTAATTGATTATCTCTCTTGGAGTACTTTTACAATAGATCTCTCCACTGGAATGCCACTGGTTATCTTGGGCAGATATCTTGATATCCATGAATTAATAATTCCTTAGCGATACCTCCTTTACCAATGCATTTTGAGGGATGATTAGTAATCCAGATCTATGGGTTCCATTCTGGACTGGGATAGATAACTGCTAACTTTAAGGGTAAAGTTTCAGTGATGTTGTTCAGATTGAGTGCTGCCTGATTTGCATAAAAGCAACAGGGATTTTAGAAAAAAACAAGCATCTTCCTAACTAAAGTATGGAAATTCTTACTTCCTGACAGATACAACTACCCACCTATGTCAACGACAGGAGCAGAATGCTGATGCTCTACCCAGTGAATCTTGATACTCTGAGTAGGCTTTTAAGTTGTCCTTTAAGAAGATCTTCCTTCACTCAAGGAGGCGAGATGCTACTAGTAAGTCAACTCGAATATGTAACCTACTAAGTAAAAAAACCAAACGGATAAATAGGGAATGGAAAAGGATGAAGCCGTAATTTGGAGTCTGCTTCACCACAATCAACTAAAAAGGTTCCCTGATGCAGGGTACAGGGTGCTCACTAGGAGAGGTTGTATGGCCCTAAGCAATTCTTCACTTCTCTAGGTCTCAGTTTTCTTAACTGTAAAATGATGTTTCTAAACCAAGTTATCTCTAAATTCCCTTCTAATTGTAAGATACCAAAAGTTGGGAGGCAGGTAACTTTACTAAATTGAACTGGGTTCTTCAAAAATCCCTTTAGGAGAACCCAAGGTCAAGAAGGGGAGAGTACTGATGTGTTGTGGGGGTGGCAACCAATGTCATAAAACAACATGTGTATTAATTGTTTAATGAGAAATAATTTGCTGTGTAAAACCTCATCTAAAATATAAAAAATTCCTTTAAAATAAAAGCAATTTGTCTTTTGCTCAGCTTCTTTAAGACATCATCTTTTCTGTTGACCACTTGTGCCCTCTAGTGATAAATTCAATTATACAACAGGATTGGCTTGGGAAACAGCTCCAAAAGAGTCCAATCCTTGTTGATATGGGGGAAGACAACAAGAAAACAGTGGATAAAGCTCAATGTTAAGCAAAAAGAAGGCAGCCAAAGCTGTGGGTAAAAAGATGAAAAGACCCCAAATGGCCATCACCTTGGGCATTATGCCTGTGACTGTGCCTAGCAGAGCAAACATTCTGTGCAATTACTACTGGTAAAAAAAAAGATCACATTCCTGAATACAAAACCATTTTCAGGTATGACTGGAATAACCCACTTCCTCATATTCAGATTCAGGGTTTTTTTTGAATTTTTTTTTTTTCACTTAGCAAGACAAAGGATATATTAAAACTTCCAGAGATTATGTGTCACATAGCTAATGAGGATGACTAAATAGAATTGCTTTAAACACATCTGTCAAAAAGGTGCTAAGACTTTTAATTATATATTAATTGTCACTGGTTCATGAATTTACCAATGGAGGACGGGTTTTGACTAAAACCATGACTGTGTTGGGCTTGAGCAAAATCCCCAGCCTTCCAATATCGTTCCTCAATGTTATCAGCAATGTGTAACTGGTTCCTCCTCTATCACATACTTTACTGACAACAAATATCAGGGCCACTCCTGGCCATAAATACTACCTGTGTATAAATGATGGCTACATTTTCTAGCTTAGGTACATTATAAAAAAAGGAAATGGACTTCAATGATGTTAACAGACAATGAGGTTAAACAACAGAAAGGTCTTCTTACCCATGCTGTTGTTACTGATATAGGGGAGAGAGATTAAAGAATCTTCTTTGGATGTCTTTAAGAAGAGGGGAAAAAAAAAATGTTTGGAATCATTCTAGCTCTAACCCTGACTGGAGGCATAAGATAGAGATAATAACCACTGAAGTTTCCTATCTACTCTTAAAACGAGATATTATTACTGAATGATTCCATATATGTGAAGTTCAAGAACAGGCAATAGTAATCTACAGTGACAGATCTCATCTATGGTGGGTCTTGGGACAGGGAACCGACTGGAAAGGGGCATCAGCGAACTTTCTTAGGTGACAGAAAAGTTCTATAATCTTGATTTGGGTGGTGGTTATACTCATGGATACAACTGTCAAACTCATAAAATGGTACATATAAGATCTGTACCTTTTATTCATTGTAAATTGCATCTCAGTTAAAAAAATTAGATTTCAGGGTCTTGGGAAGAGTGAACTTTAAAACTAATAGACCCCACCACTCTTAAGGAGCAAGCCAAGAGAGAAAAGGAAGCTGACGTGACCACAACAGCAGGTACCGTTTTACTGAACCAAAAAACCAAAAAAGAAAGGATTGTCTTGGCTCCTCAGCAGTATTCATGCTGATTAGCCAACAGTCCCATTTCAACAGAACACCTCCTCTGGCTGGCTCATTTGAGTCACAAGCAGAGTCAACTCTGCTGCCTGACGGATGGACTTGGAGGTGGCGCAGAGAGAGTGGTCATAAGACACTGCTGATGGTCTTGAAGGCAGAACTGCAGCAGTTTACACTGGGCCTGACCAGGTATGATGCTCTGTGGGCCCATACAGATAACGGCATCGTGCCTGCTTGTGTTAGAAGAGAGTGCTCAGGGGGAGGAAAACAACCAATAGTTTCATGGAAATAAACTGAAGCAACGAAGCAAGCAAGCATAAGGCTTTTCCAAAAAGGATGCCTCACCCTGTGCTGACTTGCAATCAGCCTTCCCTTCTACATTGTTTGTTGGGCTGGAGACAGACACCTGGAACGTGCTTGTACCAACCCTGGCTTGTCTAC
Organism: Trichechus manatus latirostris; assembly: GCF_000243295.1. Taxonomy (NCBI): domain Eukaryota; kingdom Metazoa; phylum Chordata; class Mammalia; order Sirenia; family Trichechidae; genus Trichechus; species Trichechus manatus. Next base: position 13,745,159 of record NW_004443971.1, read on the forward strand.
ATATACTCAAAGTTACCAGTCTAGAGACAATAGGCTGCTCACACTTCTCTTAGATTCACAGTGGAGTTTGTCTGGCATATGGTAAACACTGGTAAACACTTCAAGCAACTGGATGAGTAGAATATTTTTCAGCCCGACAAATGACTTCCATGCCAATCCTCAACAGTCTCTGCTTTTCCTCACCAATCAGAAAGTCTTTTCGCTAATTTTAAGTCAATGGTGCTAAAATGAAATTCTCTGGGAAGCACTGCATCAAGATCCTTTTAATTTTCCCTACTCGGTGCCTAGGCTAGCATTTTCCAATGCCAAGTAATTTAGAAAGGTGAAGGCAAAGATTTTCACTGACAAAAGAACTCCCTGACAATAAAACCTTCCTTGTCGTTATTCCCTTTATGGATTAAATGGCATGCATACCCTTTTAAAAGAAGCCCTGGTGGCACAGTGGTTAAGCGCTTGGCTGCTAACTGAAAGGTCAGCAGTTTGAACCCACCAGCCGCTCTGTGGCAGAAAGATGTGGCAGTCTGCTTCTGTAAAGATTACAGCCTTGGAAACCCTATGGGGCAGTTCTACTCTGTCCTATAGGTTCACTATGACTTGGAGTTGACTCAATGCCAACGAGTTTGGCGTTTCGGATACCCCTCTAGGGATTACGGTCCATTTTAATTCCCTGTAATCTATTACTCACATTTTCTGTCTAGACGTAATTCCTCTAGGAACTTTCCTACATTCACTCTTCTTGTCTCCAAAAGCCTTTCCAAGCCTCTTGAAGTATCTAAGAGCTGTTATTTGTACACTCCCTCCCTCAAGGGAACCTCTATACTGATATTTTCACATAACACAGTTCATCTTAATGAAGCAGCCCAAACTTCAACCAAGGGTAGACAATTCTCACTTATGTTACCATTACTCATTACGGGCATGGTTTTTTAGAAGGCCATTGTTGACTGTTTCAGGTCTTGACTAAAATAATAGGTAAGCCAATGACACAATACACTATTTCTATTTCCTCTGCTAAAAATGAGTTAGTTGTTGATTTTCAGTATGGGTTACTAAGTCTACCCTGAGAAAGTGAAAAGGCAAGTACCAACTGGGAGAATATCTTTGGAAACCATGTATCTGAAACTAATCTAATAACCTCAACGACTTAATAACAAAAAGACAAATAACCCAATCATGAAATGGGCAAAGGACTTGAAAAGACATTTCACCAAAGAGGACATTCAAATGGCCACCAAACACATGAAAAGATGCTCAGCATCATTAGCCATCAGAGAGATACAAACAAAAACCACAACAGGATACCATTTCACCCCTGGGTAAGATAAAAACAAACAAAAATAACAAATGCTGGTGAGGATGTGGAGAAATTGGAACCCTTAATCATTGTTAGTGGGAATGAAGAATGCTACAGCCATTGTGGAAAACAGTGTGGCAGTTCCTCAAAAAACTAAAAATAGAACTACCATATGACCCAACAATTCTACTTCTAGGTATATACCCAAAAGTCTTGAAAGCAGAGACTCAAACAGAGACTTGTACACCCATGTTCACTGCAGTACTATTCACAATAGCCAAAAGGTGGACACAACTTAAATGCCCATCAACAGATGAATGGATAGACAAGATGTGGTACAGACATAAACAATGGAATACTACTGAGCCAGTAGGAGAAATGAAGTCCTCATACATGCTATAATGTGGATGGAGCTGGAAGACATTACGCTGAGTGAAATAAGTCAATAACAAAAGGACAAATGTTGTATGACCTCATTCACATAAAAAGACAAGAAAAGGAAAATGTATAGAGACCAAAGTTTATTAGTGGTTAACAGGGGCAGGGGAATCGGGGAAAAGGGGGTTAACAGTGATAGAAATATCACACTGATTAAGGTAGGGTTGCACGGCTGATTATTCTAATTGCTGTCAATAAGTTGTACACTTATAAAAAGTTGAATTGGCAAAGTTGTGCGATAGATATATTTAGAACAATGACAAAAGACAAAAAAAAAAAAAAAAAAAAGAGTAGCTGCTGAGGCTGCTTATGTACAACCAAAAAAACCAAAACCTCATGGGATTTGGTTTCAAGAAACCAAATTTGGAGGTTTAGGGTCATGGTTTCATGGGGCATCCCAGTTAATTGGCCTAATAATATGTTTAGTGCTTGTGTTCTACCTCCTAGTTCGATGTGTAGCGCCCGGGGTCTTAAAAGCTAGCAAGCAGCCATTCAAGGTACAATTGGTTTCTATTCACCTGGAAGAACAGGGGAAGAAGGAGAGTCAGGAATAGGAGGAGGATATGGAATGTGTGGCTAATTGCCTCCATGAATAACTGCCTCCTTTGCCACCAGACCCGAAGAACTGGATGGTGCCTAGCTACTACTCCATAGACAAATCCTGATCAAAAGGGGGAAAATGCAGAACAAAATTTTAAATTCTCACGGATTCCAGACATTCTGGAGTCATGGAAGTTGGATAAACCCCTGAAACTATTGCTCTGAGATAATCTTCAAACCTTAAACCAAAAATATTCCCTGAAGTTTTTTTTAAAACCAAACAATAGTTTAGCTTAACTAGTAAAAAATGTCTGCCTTGAGCATTATGCTCTTCTAAAAACTATCAATATGGAATCAAACTGACAACAGCAACTCAAAAGATTAGACAGACACCTTAAGGGGCAGTCAGTTTATGTTAACGGGGGAAAAACCACTCAGAAAAGGAGGGTGAGAATGGTTACACAACTCAAAGCATGTAATCAATGTCACTGAATTGTACACGTAGAAACTGTTAAATTGGTGTGTGTTTTGCATGTACATTCTCAACAACAGCAACAAAATAAAAGGAAAAAAAAATCTATCCTGATAACAAACTTTTATTAAACTGTAGGATGCAAAAGGGCCATCTTTTCACATAATTTCCAACAGAGATGTAGTCAAAATCAAATCATTTCCCTCTTGCAAAATAATACTAAAAAGAAAACCAGTAACTTGATACCATCTTTGAGGGGCTTACAGGAACCTGGAGTATTTTCAGGGAAGCTAGGCCCAGTCCTTTCAATGCAGAGAAGAGTAGGATGCCAGACCTTAAGGGGTCTGAGTTACATTAGATGCCAGATGTTTAACTTCATTTTAAAGTCAAATATAAATGACTTTTGGAGTGTCTGATGTTTCACATTCTCCACATTTGCGTTTCTCTCTATTAGTGTAGATCCATAAGGGAAATAGTATCTCTCTTCACTTTTCTTCCAAAGATTTCAAAGTACTTTGTATAATCCAATAATATACCCACAAGACAAAAAAAGAAGACAGATCTTGTAACTGAGATTAGCAGCAGACATGGAAAAGTATAAGAAACTTGCTCAAGAGCACAGGCATTGTTACACCACATAAGCAAATAGTACCACCGACTAACACCCACCACGACATCTCTCAGAGGAATGTCTGTCTCCAAACTCTCCCTCAAGCTGACATGGTCATTAGTCCACCGAGAAATATGCATAGGGCTTGCTCCTTGTTCTATTAAGACTGTGTGCACAAGAGCAAGGATAGGCCCTAAAGGGACATGCCTCACTGGCTTGTCGCTTACCAGTGCCTGCTTCACCTCTTCAGAGACATCAGCTTCATCCTCCTGAAAAGAAAGGAGGAAGAGAAACAAGAGGATCACAGTCACAGTCATCCTTGAAAGCAACAAGGTTAGCTCCTATCAATTATGCATCTTGGCATTTCAAACATGGACAACAAGATGCTTTGTTACTACTGCTTTTAACAGCCGTCATGGGCAGGCAGGTTGGGAACATCACTTGTAGTCAAAAACGTCAAAGGAACCACAGTTGGACAAGGGGTATCTTCAAGAAAGAAACTTTATTTCATCTCTGTCAATAGCAATCAGTCTATGTGGCCTTATAACAATGAAATACTTTTATCTAAAGAATAGTTTCTAATAGATTATTATTGTATAATTTCTTGTCTCACTGAATGGTTTATCTAATTTTGAAATGAGTCATTGGTAACCAGGGACCTCTGTTCAAGTTAACTGGTTGCTTAATTTTTAAAATGCCAACAACAAGGTTATTGAGGAAGGTACAGGACAAGCTATGGAGGAGGGTGAATTAAAGGACTGAATGTGCGTTTGTAGTCGGTAAGCACTGGTGCACCTGCCTTTATTTTAAAGCCAAAGTTAATCTGTGTTTTATATTGTTTTTTGTTTTTTTCCTCCAAAAAGGGTAAAATTGAGTCAAATGAATTTATGTCACTTGCAGATTTTAAGTTCTTTGAAATCTTCATTGTTCTCCTACGTATTTAGTTGGAACCTCTGCTTATATGAGGTACTAAGATATTGTTGACTAATGACATGACTTACAGGGAGTATTTAGGAGAATTGCTAAAAATGGACATGCTTACTCACTTATTATATCTGCTGATATGGTTGTTGTAAATTTCCAGTTTCTTCATTCTTCACCAATTGTTTACTGAGTGCCTACTATGTGCTTTGCACTGTTGTAGACCCTGAACATCCAGCAGGAATATACCATGAGTCCCACGCTAGTCGAGTCTTTCTACTCCTTTCCTCAGTAATATTTCTCAACAATCTGCAAGATTCATGGCGCCTTGTGGGACTCTTTTTTTTCTTTTAATTAAAGCAAGTTCCATTTTTCATTGCTTAAAAAAATAACGAGCATGCACTTTGTGCAAGAGTCTGGTATACTGTTTATATTTCTTTTAAACTCAACAGAAAAGATAGCAGCCAAGGGTAATGTGATGCGCCTCAGCACAGACCCATCCACTTACATCATTTGTCCAGAAGTTGATGCCGGTGCCTCTTCGCCGATCCCTGAGCCGCCTCCTGTCTCGGGTGGACAGCCTGCTGGAGGACTGATTATCTAAATCTGCTTCTTCACTCTCTGGCCAGAGATAAAACAAAGCACGGGTCTTAAGGACATGGGGCACATGCACTGGGGAGGGAACCTGCATTTAATGAAGCTCTACATACCATTTTTGTCCATTTCCTTTCCTGTGTTTGTGGTAGTCTCTGAATTCTCAGAATCGGGGACTGCAGACCTACTTGTCCGTAGCAGAGGGGAACTGGTGTAGAGTGAGGGTCTTGACGCAGAGGGAGACACTAGTGTTGTGGGTTTGTCTGGCTTAGCTGGACACCTCAGGCGACGATAGACAGGCTGGAAATAATGCGCAGGATGAGATGTTAGAGGTCAAATCCAACCAGAGAATAGCAGGTTTATTCGAAATGGGCTTTTTTCCTATATCAAGAGGCTTATTAGTAGTAGGTGCTCAATAAATAGTTATTGAACTGGACTAAAGTCACTTAATTGACCAGAAAGGAAAGAGCTTCTGAACTGTTACTCTGATAACACCATCACACTGGTAGCAGTCCAGGCAAATCATTCCTAAGCTGAGCAAAGGGCAACTAGACGGCATTAACCTTGCTAATAAAAGTCCTTTATAGGGAGAATGATGGTCCTTTTAAGATAGAGAGCTGAAAGGCAAGGTTTATGTAGGAAAATCAAAAGCTCAGGAATACAAAGAAGCAGAATAGAGGGGTTATCTGATAACAGGCAACACAGCCAAGCATTCTACCAATTTCTGAGTATTCTGCTAACCTGCCATACCCATGCTTGTTAGAATTTTTCTTTTGTTTTTTTGTCTTAGAGTTAGGACAGATAGAGCCTGATGGTAAGCCTTACCCTGGTTCATTAAAGATGCAGAGATAGAGAATTCTTATATGCATTACGTTTATGGCAGATTGTATACTTTTTCTTTTATAAGTTATAAAGATAGAAGCAATAAAATATAGTAAGCTTTGGAGTCAGACAGAACTTGGCTCAAACTCTAGTTTCAGCACTTACTAGCTATCTGACCATGACCAAGTTACTTAACGTCTCTAAGCCTCAGCTTCCTCATCCTTAACATAGGGATAACACCTTTCTTCAAAGAGAGGGCTTTGAGAATCATATGAGATAATGTATGTTCGGTGCTCAGAACAGTATCTGGTCATAAACCAAAACCAAAACAAAACAAAACTCCAAATCTGTTCCTGTCGAGTCAATTCTGAATCATGGCAACCCCACCTGGTAATAAGCTCTCAATAAAAAGTGGCTGATAAACAAAACGAACAATAGAACCTTAGTTTATGGAGCTCCGTCATTCAGAGTTAAAGCAAGAAGGTGGTTCCTTTATCCTAAAACTGTGATGATCATAAAATTTATTACCTAAACCAAGATACTTCTGAGAGTGAAAAGGAGTAGTATTGATAACTACACAGGAATAACACGTGTAACTGGCACCACCATAGGTAAACCAGGAGGGATGTTCACCCTAAATACAACCCTATAGCTATGACTACCAATTCCACTTGACAAATGGAGCAAAAGTCAAAATGTTCATCCCAACAGTGATACTTTGTGACATGGGACTAAGGAGTGATTTGTAAGCTCTTAGGTTTGCAGGAGCTTGGAGAAGCAACATCCTAGTGGTTAGGAGTGCAAGCTGTGGAGCCACACTGACTAGGTTCAAAACTGTGCTTGATTAGCTGTATGTTAGCTTGGATAAGTGACTTAACTTCTCTGTGACTCAATTTCCTCACATGCAAAACAGCAATAATAGTATCTACCTCATAGGGGCATTTTAAGGATTAAATGAATTCATACATATGAAATACTTAAAATACTGCCTGGCAAAACATAAGAACTCAATAAATGCTTATATTTTTATTTGTATTTTATGATACTATGACTCTTAGAGGAAAAAAAAAGTCCCTTAAAAACTGACATTCCCTGAATTCTTTCAGTCACACAGGTTTGCTAACTGAAAGCAGTGATAAGCAGTGCTTTCTAGCAGTAGTCCACTGCTAGACAGAACACAGCGCTTGAACTATCAGTGTGGGAGATCCCCCACATGAATTATCCTGCTTTTAGCACAGTGTATGTCAGCAATAATGAGCTTACTTACCTCTTCATCCAGGCTCCCGCCCCGGGGCTGTCGGCCCTCCCCAGTCTCCTTTGCGGGCACTGCTGAAGGCTCATGCTTCTCTGTGCTGCCCTCAAGCCCTTCGGTGTCTACAGGCTTCTCGCCAGGCTGCTCCTGAGCTTGCCGCTCTGCCCTCGACCGGCTGAAAGTTCTTTCTGCCTCTTGAAGGTCTGTTAGGGTTACACCCTGGGAAAATAACACAAGGTCAGGGAAGAGAGATGGTCTTCAGTTTCATATTAACCATGGAACAACTCTAAAAGATCTAATAGTATCAAATTCCAAATGAAGATTCCAAAATGCATAATGAGGCCATTGCAGCAATACATGCTTAAAATAAGCAGCTCAGTATGCAAAGAATCTAGACCTCAGTCCAAGCATATTTCAAATGTAATACTTTAGCTTTTTCAATTTGATCTCCAGAAAATAGGTCAACATTGAGGTCTGCCTGTGGTAGACATACTTTTTCCGTTCCAAACAATTCTCAACATCTTTGTTTGAAAGCTCCCTACCCTCCCAAGATCAAAGGGAGATCAACTGAGATTATCTGAACATCAGATACTAGAAAAATTTAATTGAACTCATAGAAAGCAAAACCAATTTCAAAAAAAGGTAAAAATTCAGAGCCACACTAAAACCACCACCACCAAAACAAACAAACAAACAAAAAAAACTTAAGACTAATTTTTCCTCTAACACCACTTCCCAAGTAGCTCTAGGAATCATCGAGAGACATTCCAACAATTAATGTTGCCCCAGCAGGAACAAAAGGACAGCAAGATAGAAGAAAAAAAAAAAACAAATGATGAAGAGATACCTATATCTGCAGGAGAAGAGAGAAAAGGAGTTAGGAAGAAAGTGAGCTGATTCATACTTAAGTAGTTATGTGCTGAAGTTCTCAGAAGGGGAAAGTTCCAAAGCTGAAAATCAGTTGAGCAGATACCATACCCACAACTTGCTTTTTTACTATCCATTCATTTATTCACTCATTCTCTTAATAAAGAATCATTAAGTGGAATTACAAAGACAAAGCAAATAATTTCTGTACTCAAGTACCTCTTAATCCAGGGGAAAAGAGATAAGAAAACAGATGACTATAATGGAATGGGATCCCTGGGGGCACACTGGTTAAGAACCAAGGCTGCTAACCAAAAGGTTGGCAGTTCGAATCCACCAGCTGCTCTTTGGAAACCTTACGGGGCAGTTCTACTATAGGGTCGCTGTGAGTTGGAAATGACTCCACGGCAATGAGTTTTGGTTTTTATAATGGAACGTAAGCATTAAGACAGAAACACAAGAGTACATAAGAGGCAGACCTAACACTGGGTTTTGAAGAGTTAAAAAAAAAAAAGAGTTGGGGGAGGGAGAGGAGAAAAAAAGATATTATGGATAGAGGGCCTCTGTGCAACAATACAGGGACAAGCGAGGCCGTGAGTGATTCAAAACTCTGTAATAACTTAGCAAAAGTAAAGCACCCCACAGAAGAAAGGGAAGTTGGGGGAGTGGTGGTGGAAGGGGGATAGATGAATTTAGGAAAGCAGCAAAGGTTAGGTGATAATCCTGTATGTCATGCTAAGCAGCATGGATTTTACCCTTTGGATAGATCTTCTTTTGGGGGCTAGGGGTCCCTTTGAGAATCTCATGAAGACTAATGACAATCTAGTAAAATCTTCTCTAACGTTATGTGCACATTTTAAGATCCCTTCAAGTTCTGACACAGACTTTCACTCTCTCTACTGTATCTTTCCTTTCAAGATATATAGTGTCCCAGTCTCTCCCAACTTTCATTCTATGTTCCCCTCTGGTTACTTCTCTATCTTTTTTTATCCCTTCACAAGCAAACATGAAATCATTCCAGAGTAGTTTACCCTACCATTTATTCCTCATTCATTTATTCAAAAAAGATTTGATTGTTTATTTACTGTGATTTAGGAGATAATATTGGAGCCATTATTCCCTGTCCTAGAATGTGACCCAGCTGGAGCTGGACTCACAAGGACCCACAAGGACTCACAAGGACACATCAACTGGGCCCTGAGGTATAAAGACAATAGCTAGGACAATCCTGGAAAACATCTTTTAGGGAACCTTTCACATAAACTAATGAAACAGAGCACAAAAGACTTTCCACTCTTATCTTTTTCTATTAGCATTTAGTGAATAGGAAATTTGTTGGACCAATGAAGACCCTCCTGACTGTTCTTATGGAAACATGTACCAAGGATTGTTAAGAAAGAGGATTCAAAATGTAGAAATGTGACTTAACAGTTTCTAGCCAATCTGTGAAAAGGTGAAGCTTTCAATGGTTTTGCCCATTTGTAATGTTTATACTTACCAGCATGCTTGTCTGTTTCCTACTTTTGCCTCTTTGAATATATGCCAAATAAAACTTTTCTTTTTGCTTTACTAGACTTTGTGATGTTTTTACCCTAGAACAACTGTACGCTGGGGAAAAGATACTGAGCAAAAATATAATCAGTCTTGGTCCTCACAGAGGTTACATTCTAATAGGAGAAACAGACAAGTAATCATCAAGCAAAACCAAAATAACAATGGTTATAATAACTATAAAGGATACTCGACCTAGTTTGGAGAGGGTCAGGGAAGGTTTCTCAGAGGATTGACAATCAAGCCAAGATCTAAAGAAGGAGTAGGTGTTAACTAGGTGAAGATACTGAGACGAGAGTTCCTGGCAGAGGAAAGAACACGTGCAAAGGCCTTATGTACGACACAAGGAAGCATGTCATGTGTGGCCTGAGTTCAGTGCAAAGGGGAAAGTAGGGTAAGATAAGGCCAGACAAGCAGCCAAGGGCAGATGACTGAAGGGCTCACAGGTCATGCTGAAGATACAGCATCTATCCTAAGAACAAAGGGAAGTCAGTGAAAAGCTCTAGGCAGGGGAAGACATGTTAAGCTTTTATGCTGAAAATACCTCTGGTTGCCAAATGCAGAACACAATGCAAGTCTGGGGTGGGGTGGGAGGCAGGTTATAATTCATAGAAGCTATCAGACTTTTCATGCTATTTGATTTTTTTTAGCTATATGTATGCATTGCTTTGATTTTTACAAAATTATTTTTTAAAAAGGAAAAACAGGAAGGATACATGAAAACAGATGCAAGAAGACAAGTCTTGAGTGAAGTAGCTAAGAGATAATAATGGTAACTTGGATAAGGGAGGTAAGGTGGAAGCAGTAAATAAATCTGAAAGAAATTTAAGAAGTAAAACAGCAAAAGTGGTGATGGAATAGATAATGGGGTAATGAAGGGGGACGAGGTGTTAAGGATGATTTCTAGGTTGTGTGTGTGTGTGTGACTGGATGGATGTTGATTCTCTTCACTAATATGCAGAATACTGGAAGGGAACCCATGAACTAGATCTATAAATATTAGATTAGATTGATTAGGATTAGATTGCCTAGGAATACAAAGTGAGAAGTGACATGAACCGAGGACCAAATCTTGAGGACTTCCAACATTTAATGGCTGGAGAGAGGATGATTAGCAAAGGAGACAGTGAAGGAAGGACCACAGAGGAAAGGAAAAATCAGGAGAGCACTGTGTAACAGAAGGTAAGGGAAGAGTTTGAATAGTTTGGCTTCTAGCCCCATCACTCTACAAAGACCTTTTTGCAGCTATGAATAACGTCCCTTTTTCTGTACTCAGCTTCAGTCCTCAGCTTTCCTACCTGATTTTTGTAGCATTTAAAACTGTTGAACTTCTCCTTCTCACTGTAAACTGACTTCTCATTCATTCCGATGCTGCTACTATTTCCTGGTTTTCTTTTTACTACTCTGGTTGCTCCTTTTTGTTCTGCTTCATTAGCTCATCTTCCCTTGCCTCCTTAAATAACTCTACTTCATAGGCTTCTCTCCATTCTTACTGCATTACAACCTGAGTTCATGCCCTTGTCATTTACAGCTTGGACTACTACAACAGCTTCCTAACAGGCCTTCTTGTGTCTAGGCTTGACAGTCATACTTCTACCTGCCACTCCCATCAATCCTCAGTATGGTGATTTTTATAAAATAAAATACTGATTATATTACACCCTTCCTTAAACTGTTTTGATGGCTCCCATAGGGAGTCTTTTTATTTTTATGTAACATTTTTATTGAGATATAAAATTCATAAAATTCACATACCATAAAATTCACCCCTTTAAATTAAATTGTATTCAGTGATTTTAAGTATATTCACGAGCTGAACAACCATCACTGCTATCTAATTTCAAAATATTTTTATCATCCCGTGAAGAAATCTTGTATCCAACAGCAGTCACTTCCCATTCCTCCATCCCTACAGTCTCTGGCAACCACTAATATATTTTCTGTCTCTATAGATTTGCCTATTCTGGACACTTCGTATAAATGAAATCATACAGTATGTGGTCTTTTGTGACTGGCTTCTTTCACTTAGCATAATGTTTTCATCCACATTGTAGCATGGATCAGCACTTCATTCCTTTTTATTGACAAATAATATTCCATTGTATGGATATATCACATTTTGTTTATCCATCATGAGTTAATGGACATTTGGGTTGTTTCCACTTTTTGGCTACTGTGAATAATGCCATTATAAACATCCATGACAAGTTTTTGTGTAGACATATGTTTTTATTTCTCTTGGGTAAATATACCTAGAAGTGGAATAGCTGGCTCATATGGTAACTCTATATTTAACATTTTGAGGAACTGCCAAAATGTTTTCCAAAGTAGCTGCACCATCCCTTACGGATTCTTAAAATGTGATCCTTTAAGTACAAGTGGAATGGTTAGTCTTGTGAACGAGATAAACCTGCTCTGAGTCTGGAGGAATAGAGGCGAGAGTGGGTGGTATAGCTATAAATTGATTTGATTCTATACAAACCAAAAAACCAAATTCGTTGCCCTCCAGTCGATTCCAACTAACAGCGACCCTACAGGACAGAGTAGAACTGCCCCATAGGATTTCCAAGGAGCCGCTGGTAGATTTGAACTGCTGACCTTTTGGTTAGCAGCTGAGCTCTTAACCACTGCGCCACCAGGGCTCCGAAAAAAATATGAAATGCTTCACAAATTTGCATGTCATCCTTGCACAGATTATATACAACATAAGATTAACACAGGTGAAAGCTCTTAAAATATAGTGGCTGGAAGAAGGTACTCATTTTACCTTTTTTTTTTTTTTTAACTGTACTTAACAATGTAAAGGTAGATAGACATAAAAAAAAATAAAAAGGTCACACTCACTTGAGTAGACCTTCGGGTCTGCCGAGCTTGTCTGGAGCGCGCTTTCCGTAAAGATTCTGCTTCCTCATCCCGTACAGGAGTCAGATACGACCTGCAGAGAAAGAAAACAGTAGAAATAAGATGCGTTTACATGTACCTGGGGAATGACAAGGTGTCTCCAGAAACTGAAGTGATTTCTACATACTAGGAATGAACTTAGGCAGAATCAAAATGATAGGAATGCTATCAGATATTAGTTAAAATGACATAATCCGAAAGATTATCTGTAAATGTATTACTTACCATTCATTCAGAATACGTCATCTATAAGATGAGAACTTTATTTCCTCTTTCCCTATCCTTACAATTTTTTTTCTTGCCATAATGCTCTGGCTAGAACTTCTAGGACATGTTGAAAAGGAGTGGTGATGGTCTCCATGCTTAGTTCCTGCTTTCAGAGAAAACTTTCAGCATTTTACCATTAAGTGTCACATCCGCTATAAGATTTCTGTAGATATCCTTATCAAACTAAAGAAATCCCCTTCTATTCCTAGCAGGCTAAAAGGGTTTTTTCTGTTGTTGTTGTTTGTTTTTTCAACATTAGTGTGTACTGAACTTTAACACATGCTCCCCCCTCACCCCCATGTATTGAGATTACCATTTTTTACTCCTTTTCTCTATTAATATGGTTAATCCCATTAACTGATTTTTGAATAATAAGACAACACTGAATTATTGGGACAAACCTAACCTGGTCATGATGTATCATCTTTCTGTAATAAATTGACTATTTTTTTAGTTTAGGATTTCTGCATCCATGTTCATAAGAGAAACTGGCCTGTACATTCTCCTTCTTGTAATATCCTGGCTAACTTTCTCAATTCCAATCACCAGTAATTATCAATGCATCTTCATTGTATGTTTGATCAATTTCAGACTGCAGAAAGTTGTAAAAATCTTCAGTTTCTTCATCTGTGGCATTCGTGGTAAAATTTAAATAACACTCATATTAACTGGTCTTCCTTGTAAGCGTATAGATATTAACCTATCATTGACCATGCTGTACTTCAGGACAGATCTCAAAATGTTTTTTAAATGATGAATGCAATTCTGTTCCTCTCCAGTTTGTTTTTCCAGGTATAGTAGATCATAATGATTGTCAGGTTCAAAACGGCCAAAACCAGTCCATTTCAGCTAACTAATACTAGGAAAGGAGCCCCAGTGGCACAATGGTTAAGCGCTTAGCTGCTAACTGAAAATCAGTGGTTGGAATCCACTAGTTGCTACGTGGGAGAAAAGACCTTGTGATTTGCTCCCACAAAGATTACAGCCTAGGAAACCTTATGGGGCAGTTCTACTCTGTCGTATAGGGTTCTTATGAGTGGAACTGACTTGACAGCACACAACAACAAATGCCTAGGATGTAAGAATACAAACCATAACTAATAATGCACCAACACCAGGAGATAAACTAGATAACAGGGCGCTCCTAAAAATTAAATACTTATGCTCATCAAAAGACTTCACCAAAGAATAAAAAGAGAACCTACAGACTAGAAAAAAAAAATGGCTATGACATATCTGGCAAGGGTCTAATCTCTAAAATCTATAGAGTACTTTAATACCACAATAACAAAAAGACAAATAATCCAATGAGAAAATGGGCAAAGGATATGAACAGACACTTCACCAAAGAAGACATTTAAGCAGCTAACAGACACATGAGGAAATGCTCGCGATCATTAGGCATTAGAGAAATGCAAAGCAAAATTACCATGAGAAACCATCTCACAGTGACACTACTGGCACGAATCAACAAAACAGAAAATAACAAATGTTGGAGAGGTTGTGGTGAGACTGGAACTCTTATGCACTGCTGGTGGGAATGTAAAATGGTACAACTACTATGGAAAATAATACGGCACCTCCTTAAAAAGTTTTAGAAATAGAAATACTGTATGATCCAGCAATCCCACTCCTAGAATTTATCCTGGAGAAATAAGAGCTGTCACACGAATAGACATATGCACACCCATGTTCACTGTTGCATTATTCACAATAGAAAAAAGTTGGAAACGACCTAAGTGCCCACTAACACATGAATGGATACACAAATTATGGTGCATATGTGCACAATGGAATACTATGCAATGATAAACAACAATGACGAATCCACGATAAACGTCTGACAACATGGATGAATCTGGAGGTCATTATACTCAGTAAAATTAGTCAGTCGCAAAAGGGCAAATATTGTATGAGACCACTATTATAAGAACTCAAGAAAAAGTTTAAACACAGAAGAAAACACTCTTTGATGGTTACAAGGGTGCAGAGGGACGGAAAGGGGAATTCACTAACTAGATAGTAAAGAAGAATCATGTTAGGTTAAGAGAAGGACAGCACACAATACAAGGGAAGTCAGAACAACTGGACTAAAGCAAAACCTAAGAAGTTTCCCGAACACAACCAAACACCTTGAGCGACAGAGTAGCTGGGGTCTGCGGACCATGGTTTCGGGGGACATCTAAGTCAACTGGCATAACAAAGTTTATTAAGAAAATGTTCTGCATCCTACTTTGGTGAGTGGCATCTGGGTCTTAAAAGCTAGCGAGCGGCCATCTAAGATGCATCAATTGGTCCCAACCCACCTGGAGCAAAGGAGGATGAAGAATATCAAAGACACAAGGAAAATATCAGCCCAAGAGACATAAGGGGCCAAGTAAACCAAAGACTCCATCAGTCTGAGACCAGAAGAACTACGATGGTGCCCAGCTACCATCCATGACCACCCTGACAGGGAACACAACAGAGAGTCCCTGATGAAGCAGGAGAAAAGTGTGGAGCAGAACTGAAATTCACATAAAAAGATCAGATTTAATGGTCTGACTGAGACTGGAGGAACCCTGAGACTATGGCTCCAGACGCTCTGTTAACCCAGAACTAAAACTATTTCCCCAAAACCCACTCTTCAGACAAGATTAGACTGGACTATAAAACATAAAATAATATTAGTGAAGAGTGTGCTTCTTAGTTCAAGCAGATACACTAGACCAAATAGGTGGCTCCTGCCCAAGAGGCAGGATAAGAAGGCAGGAAGGAACAGGAACTGGCTGAATGGACACAAGAAACCTGGGGTGGAAAGGGAGAGTGCACTGTCACATTATAGGGACTGCAACTAATGTTACATAACAACGTGTATAAACTTTTGTATGAGAAATTAACTTGAGCTGTAAACTTTCATCTAAAACACACACACACACACACACAAACCCAAGAAAAGGTTTACACACAGAAAAAAAAACAATCTTTGATGGTTATGAGGGAGGGGAGGAGTGAGGAGCTAAAATCACTAGCTAGATAGTAGACAAGTGTTAACTCTGGTGAACGGAAAGATAACACACAATATAGGGGAAGTCAGCATAACTTGACCAAAGCAAAGTCATAGAAGCTTCCTAGACACATCCAAACACCTTGAGGGACCAAGTTACTGGGGCTGAGGGCTGGGGACCATGGTCTCGGGGGGCATTTAGGTCAACTGGTATAACATAGTTCATAAAGAAAATGTTCTACATTCTACTTCGGTGAGTGGTATCTGGGGTATTAAAGTGGCCATCTAAGATGCATCAATTGGTCTCAACCCACTTGGAGCAAAGGAGAATGAAGAACACCAAAGACACAAGGAAAATATTAGTCTAAAGGACTAATGGATTGCATAAACCACAGCCTCCACCAGCCTGAGCCCAGAACTAGATGGTGCCCAGCTACCACCACCAACTGCTCTGACAGGGATCACAACAGACGGTGCCGGGCAGAGCGGGAGAAAAATGTAGAATGGAATTCAAATTCACTAAAAAAGACCAATCACTGGTCTGACAGTGACTGGAGGAACCTCCGAGACTATGGCCCCCGGACACCCTGCTAACTCAGAAAAGAAGCCATTCTCGAAGTCCACCTTTCAGCCAAACATCAGACAGGCTTATAAAACAAACAATAACACAAGTGAGGTACATGCTTCTTAGTTCAATCAAGTATACAAGACCAAATGGGCAACACCTGCCCAAAAGCAAGGATGAGAAGGCAGGAAGGGACAGGAAACCTGGACGAAGCTGGGTTGTAAAGGGAAAGGAGGAGAGTGCTGACACGTTGCTGGGACCTACAACCAATGTCACAAAACAATTTGTGCATAAATTTTTGAACAAGAAAATACTTTACGCTGTAAACTTTCACCCAAAACACAATAAAATAAAATTAAAAAAAGAAAGAAAAAAAAAAAAATGCCTAGGATATAAATTTTCAAGCATTCCATTTCATTTTTGACGACTTCCAATTTTCCTTGATTCACACTTTGTACATTCTGTGTACCATTACTAATAGATTTTGAGTTCGGCCATATCAGCAAATGAAGGTCTCAAAGCCCTTACTCCTCCTGCATCATTAAGGTTGACTCTCCTTTGAGAGGGCAGCTCTTCCCAAGTAGTATTTAGAGTTCATTACAACCTGGGAGACTCATGTTTGGTACAGAGTCAGTGAAAGTGAGGGAACCCCTTGATGAGATGGATCAACACAATAGCCACAACACCGGGCTCAAACATATCATGAAGATGGTGCAGGACTGGGCAATGTTTCATTCGGTTAAACATAAGGTTGGAGCTGACTCAACGGCAACTAAAAACAGCAACAAACAGACAGGGTTTGGGAATTAAGCTGAGCTTCAACCTTTGCGAGTGCTGTTCTTTTTCTGGTAAGCCCCTCTTTCTAAGGCACAGGCCTTAAGTGGTCGCAGTTGAAAAGTCTCAAGTGTCTACTGAGGTCCCTCTTCCTCAGCAGACTCTGAACTACAATTTTTGTTCCCTTATGCCCGGCTGACCGTTGAAAGTTTTGCCCAGTTTCTTAGCCTTGTAGCTACTGCTTTACTAATCAATAAATACCTCAAGGGGAAAAGCACAGCCAAATGTTGGGTTCACTACTTTATGATTCCTTCTCTCCACGATCTTGATTCCTCAATTTCTCACTTTCTTGGTAATTCTCCATGCCTTCAAAGACATTTCTCTTACATTTATTCAGTTTTGCTAGATAGTCGCAGTGGGAGGGTCTGTCTAATATAAGACATGCCATAGCATGAAGAAGTTCCCAACCAGACTATTTTAAAATAATCATATTTTTTCCCTCAATGTGGATTAATAAACTGGAATTCTGAGATATGTATCAACCTACTGTGTATTTTGTAGGCTTAAGTCCTTCTTAATATATTCCTCTCCTCAGGGTGAACTAATAAAATTAGGTCCCAAAACTAGCAAAGCTGTAAACCAGACCTTGGAATTGGTGACCACACCGAGGATTAACTTCCCATGAAGTCCTGCGTGGGTTCTCAGCCAATCTATTCATATGTCATTTCTACCTGCAAAACAGAGTAGAGCTGCCCCATAGGGTTTCCTAGGCTATAATCGTTATGGAAGGAGACTGCCAGGTCTTTTCTCCCTCAGAGTGGCTGGTTTCAAATTGCCAACCTTTCAGTTAGCAGCTGAGAGCTTAACCATTGCGTCACCAGGTCTCCATAGCATATATAGTTTGTGTATCTTTTTAAATGAATATCTTATATCAATATATGAGATGTTTACAATTTAAGTTATAAGCAAAAAATTCTATAAATATAAAACCCAGAAAATTCCATGTGATGGTTAAGACTGTGTGTCAGCTTGGCTGGGCCATGATTCTCAGTGTTTTGGCAGTTGTATCATCTGATCACTTCCCTGTTGAGATGTGATATGCGATCTCACCCATGATGGGATCCGCTGTGAGTAGCCAATCAGCTGAAAAGGAGTTTCCTTGGGCATGTAGCCTGCATTGAATATAAGTGGCCATTCTGGCAAGGCTTGGGGTTTTTTTTTGCTTGCTATGGATCCTGCAGTGGCTCCTATTTGTCTGACCTCTGGTTCTTGGACTTGAGCTATCAGCTTACCTGCAGTCCTGCCTGTCGATCTTAGGATTCACTGATCTTTGCAGCTTGTGAGCAAGAGCCCTGCTCTCTGACCTGCCGATCTTGGGTTCGCCAGCCCCTGCGGCTATGTAAATCAGAAGAAGCCTCTATCCTAACCCATGGACTTGGGACATTCTAACCTCTACAACCGCGTGAGCCATTTCCTTGATATAAATCTCTCTATATATATATTTTTATACGCTTTACTAGTTTTGCTTCTCTAGAGAACCCAGCCTAAGACACTCCAATACTTGAATTTGAAAATGTCTTTGAAGAAGAAGGAAGCATTTTCAGTCATCTTTCTTTATCTAGATGGGGATTCTGAAGCTCCCAGAAGTGATGTGCCTAACTTATGATTGCCTTGTGGACATACTGTGTTTTAAGTAGATCCTAAGTCCTTGTGCTTCCTAAAATCTAGACTGAGGGGTAAGCGAACTATAACCCTTGGGCCAAATCTGGCCTGCCACGTTTTTGTAAATAAAGTTTTATCAGAACAGAGTTACACTCGTTCATTTATGCATTGCCTTTGGCTATTTTCACAAAGTTAAATAGTTTAGATGGAGATCATGGCCTGCAAAGCCTGAAATATTTATTATCAGGACCTTTACAGAAAAAGTTTGCCAAGCCCTGCACTAGGCCAAGCTCACATCTAATACCCCTGAGTCTTCCTGAGAAGCATTTGCAGCTACGCCATGAATGTGAATGCTACATGATTCTTCATTATCATAAAAAGAAGAGAGGTTTGGGCCCACAAAATAGAAATAATAATGTCTATTTCCCATCTATCTCCTGGTATTCTGGCATCCAGATAAAACTAGGCTAACATCCCTAATTCAGTGGCATAAGAAGAGATTCCAGTGCTAAAGTCCTCTGAAGACCCTATCTGTCTACTGCGTTTCCTAGAGGGCAGAAAGTATTTTTTTCTTTGTTATTTGCTATGACTGACTTTGAGTTTATACAAGCAGTGGGCATTCAAATAACCGATTATAGAAAATTAAGCATAACTTTACAGAAATAATTTGTAATTTGCCTCTGAAGTTCACTGTTTCCCTTTACATATCATAGATGTACCAATCTCGTCTTAAGAAACTGCGCAAACGCCTAGCAAATCACTCGTGAGCATTAAGAGAGCCACAATAAATAGTGACAGAAGACCTAAAATATCTTCTGACATGAACAGGGTACTGATTAAGTACCTTGGCAGGGGAATCAGACTGCCTGGATCTGTAACCTCGCTCCTCAAGTTACTTGCTAGATGATCTTGGAGAAGGTATTTAAGGCTCTAAACCTAAGTTTCTTATAAGATGGAGATATTAACAGCTGTAATAATATTAACAGATATTAATAGGGTTGTTGTGAAGATTAAATGAAAATCCGTGTAAAGCACTTAGAACATTTCCCAGCACACAGTAACTACTTGATACGGCTCAGCTGCTGCTGCTGCCACTGCCACCACCACCAACGCGGGCACCATTCCTACCTCGTTTTCATCGCCACATTAATAGCTCAGCAGTGGTAATTTGGAAAAGAAAGAAAGGCTGGCTGTGCTATCATATCCCTCCCATCTAGTCTAATACAATATTTCCTCTTAATAATTTTTCCTTGAAGTAGATAACTCATTTGGAAGAAGTCTTAATTCCCTTGAAAATGTTTTCCATGAAGGTTCAAGCAAGTATCTAAGTAAAATAAAACTTCTCTAAGTGGAAGAAGAAAGAAAGAGAAATAACCACGATTTCCAAGGAGAGAACAAAACCGCTTTCTGAAATAGCTTTAAGGAGTCCTATGCCTCAAATCTGTCCTGAAGAGAGATGGGTACTTAAATGTGTTAGTTTCAAACAGGGAAAGAACCAAGTTGGGTATATGTCCTGTATAGCACTCAGGATACTGTGGCTGTTAATTACAGAATATCTAACGATACTATGAGAAAGCTTGTCATTCCTTAGACTTGGGCATAAGAATACGTAGGCAAAAGCAATTCAGAGGGGCCGAAAAGATCTTTGAAATCAGTATGGAAGCAGATATGGCTGGCTATAAGGGAGGAGGACAACTTAACAGAATCACAGACTTTAGGGCTAAAGACTTTATGACCCCAAGAAATTATCTGATCTAATTCCACAACTTGAAGTAGAGATGATAAAATTACTCCTGTTCTGCAGATGAGTCAACCAAGA
The DNA here is from genome assembly GCF_000243295.1 of Trichechus manatus latirostris. Classification (NCBI taxonomy): domain Eukaryota; kingdom Metazoa; phylum Chordata; class Mammalia; order Sirenia; family Trichechidae; genus Trichechus; species Trichechus manatus. Next base: position 13,765,494 of record NW_004443971.1, read on the forward strand.
CCTAAAGAAAAGTTAAAATATTTACCCAAGGTCACAATGTTATTCAGCGATAAACCTAAAGGGACTGCAACTGTGATTTCCTGCTTCTAGTGTACCAAAAAAAACCAAACCCATTGCCGTCAAGTTGATTCCGACTCTTAGCGACCCTACAGGACAGAGCAGAACTGCCCCACAGGGTTTCCAAAGAGCGGCTGGTGGATATGAACTGCCGACCTTTTGGTCAGCACTTTTGGTTAGACCTTTTGGTAACTATTATGCCACCAGGGCTTCTAATGTAGCTTTTCCTATATTACATCACAATGTTTCTTCCACCCAGCATCCTGGTACTCTAGCAAGACATTTCTGCTTCTGAAGCCAGCAATAACAGGAATTACTGGATAAAGTGGTCTTGCATTAGACTTCTCCTAGCATCTCCTGACATCTTCCAACAGCTTGCCATAATCAACCTTCTGTCTAGAATGGATGATTTTTATATTTCCAAAAGTTGTCATCAACATGCTATATAGGCTGTCATCAACAAACTATACATGATATGAGGACTCAATATTCCTTTAGAGGATACAGTTGACTCTACAGCTGCCAGAGCCCCATCAGACAAGTTTTAGTTCAAATTTTCTTTGTTATTTCTAACTGGGAACGGGATGCTAACACTGTGGCACGGCAAAAAGAAAAAGGTACCTGGATTCTAGTTTCAGCTCTGACATTAACTACTTGTTTGACCTTAAGAGAGTCACTTAATCTCTTGAGAACTTAGTTTCTTCGTTTATAAAATAAAGGGGTAAGTCTATAGTTTTTAAAGTCCCATCTAGCTTTAAACCAGAGTGAGTCCATACATATGCTGATTCTGGACAAAAAGTCTTTAAATCTTCTCACTAAAAAATGTCTATTCGTTCGTTCCATGAAATGCTAAATTTCCTATGTTCCACAGGTAAGTTTATCTAGGACAGTACTGTCTAATAAAATTATGTACAGTAATGGAAATTTTGTACACCCGCACTGTTCAATAATGTAGCCACTAGCCACGTGTGGCTACTGAGCACTAAAATGTGGTAGTGTAACTGAGAAACAGCAGTTTTCATCTCATTGAATTTTTGCTAATTTAAATTTAAACAGCCATGTGACTACTAGCTAGCACACTGGGCAACACAGCTGTAAAGTTCTGAGAATCCAACTGAGAGACGTTACTGCCAAGCCCTCTCCTGAAACCTAAACATCAGACCCCGCTCATAACATCAACCTAACAGAATTTTTTCAAGAAAACACTTTGTAGCCAGCTAAGTTCAAAAGCAACTGATTTTATTTTCTTCTCAAAGATAAAGTTCTCATTTTTCTTCTATGCTTCCCAGAGGCATTTTTACAGTAATTTTACATTTTCACAGACGGTACTTTTAAGTTAGATGAGGTAGTGCTGGGGCTCCCAACTTAAAGTGTAAGGTATTTATAGATGTAGCACAGGAACAAGCTCACAGATGCAGCACACTTCCAGGGCTCCTTTTTCTCCTAATTGTAGCATTTATACTCTGCTGTCCCTATATGCCTTGCCCAGTACCACCCTGCTTTCCCTCTGCCCCTCTGACAAAGAGAGTCAAGAAAACAGACTATTACCTCCTTGCGCAGGCTTGCATAGCAGAATGAAGGTCAAGAGATGCGTGGAGACAAATAGCCAGGAAGGTAAGTGGCTGCTGGGAAAGACTGCAGTCTCAGCACTGGTCTCCCTTGGAAACTAGAAAAGGCTTGCACTGCCACTGCTATCCAGCAAGCCAGAGGCAAAGCTTGTAATTTGCTAAGAAGCTGCCTACTAAGAGGAGGAGGAGAAGGAAGGGGAGGAGAAAAAGGGAAGAAGGCAAAATCTTGGGGCTCGGCAGAGTCAACGCTGCTAATAGTTCCCAAAATACCATTCCATTAGATGCTTATTTTATACACTGTACCAAACCAATCAATACTACTTCTCATTTGATAGAAAGGGGAGGGAAAAGAATTCTCCTTCATGTGAAAGAAGATAGAGCATGAGTAGTGCAGCGTTCTTATTCTGCATAGTGTTTCATCTGCCCTTGGGCTACCATAGTTGTTGTATCTGCTCAAACGACCTGCAAATACTGTCTTACTGAAGGCTTGGGCCAAGCCAGCTGGCAAATGCCAACAGTGATGAAAAGATAGATAAAAAAGAAACACATGACAGACAGAAAAGCAGAACAAACTTCAGATCTGGTATAAATGGGTTAGACCTAGATAGAGCAAGGCTGTAAATACTGCTTGATTTGATAAGCTAACTACACATGATGAAGATTTCTAGATCCAATGTCACATACCAGGATATGATCTGATTTCATAGTTTAGGGATGACTGCATTCAAACGATCATGTGTGTCTTAGTCATCTAGTTCTGCTATAACAGAAATACCATGAGTGGATGGCTTTAATAAAGAGAAATTTATTCTCTCACAGTCTAGTAGGCTTCAAGTCCAAATTCAGGGTGTCAGCACCAGGTGAAGGCTTCTCTGTCGGCTCTGGAGGAAGGTCTTTGCTGTCAATCTTCCCCTGGACTAGGAGCTTCTCTGCGCAGGAACCCCAGGTCCAAAGGACTGGCTCTGCTCCTGGCAGGGCTTTCTTGGTGTTATGAGGTTCCCAACTCTCTGCTCCCTTCTCTTTCCTTTTATCTCTTATAAAAGGTGGTGCAGGCCACAACCCAAGGAAACTCCCTTTACATTGGATCCAGGACGTGACCTGGGCAAGGGTGTTACATCCCACCCTAATTCTCTTCAATGTAATCCAATCTTGCCTCATTAATCACAGGCAGAGATTAGGATTTACAAGGTACAGGAAAATCAATCACAAAATGGAGGACAACCACACAATACTGGAAATCACGGCCTAGCCAAGCTGACAGATATTTTTGGGGGACACAATTCAATCCACGACTGTGTGTCATTCTGGCCTCTCTAATTCAACACTGAGATCAGAGCTGAAGTTTAAGGGAGGAACCAAAGCTAAACTTCACTAATCAGAATTGTTAAAAAAAAGGAAATTTCTCTCAGCATTTCTGAAATCCTCTAGATCAGTGGTTCTCAACAGGGGAGCAATTTTGCTCCCCAGGGGTCAACAACAAAGAATTATCTGGTCTCAAATGTCAATGGTGTCAAAGTGGCTCTAGACCAGGAGCTGGCAAACTTTTTCTGTAAAGGGCCAGATAGTAGATATTTTAGGCTTGGTGGGCTGCTGTAGCACCCAAACAGTGTGCCTTTCCCTGCCACGCTACAATGGCAGCAGTAGCTGCAACAGAGACCACAGGGCCTGCAAAACCTAAAATATTTACTACCTGCCCTTTACAGAAAGTTTGCCAATCCCTGATCTAAATTCTAAGTTATGTAGCACTAGACGGCGGCTCAGAGAACTCCTTTTGCTTTATAGACAATGTGAATCTGGTGTCTCTGTGACCTGCCTTAGATAAGTACTATATCATCTTGGATCCTTGTACTTCTGAATATTTGTTCCATTAAAAATATGCCAACCTCAAGTGCCAAAGCTACTTTCACAAATGACAAATGTTTTACTTATGGAGGTCAATCATTGGTCACAGTGGGTGTTACTGATGCCAAGAATGACAGATTCAAGCACCAAAAAGGCCAGTGAGTGCTGCTTTATTTCATATCATAGACTGTACCAACTGGACCTGGACAACTGTCTCATAAATATTTACCATTGACTACAAAGTAGATGAGGACAAATTTAGCACCACCACTAGCTTTTTTTAAAGCAAGAAAACCCAAGCCAGTCAACATACAAAAAGTTCACTGAGATGACCCAAATGTCAAACACCAGGGGGAATGTTTAATTATGGGACATTCATATAATGGAATATTATGTAGACATTAAAAGAGACTAAAACCTACTACAGATATATAACTTGCAAATTATTAGTATCTAGAATGTATAAAGAACTTCTATCAATAAATAAATAAAAAGACCAAAGGCACAACAGAAAAAAAATCAGCAAAATAAGAAATAAGGAATTCACAAAATAAGAAACAGGAAAAGCCTGTAAACACAAGAGAAAAAGTTCAGTTTCAATAGTAATCAAGAAAATGCAAATTAAAACAAGGAGATTTCTCCTTAGATTGGCAAAACAGACAAAAAACCCAAACGACATTATAAAGCCAATTAGTTGTAAAGAACTAGAAACTCTCATACACTGCCCTCAACATAACAGAGTGTAAATGGGAGAGCCATCTGGCATTGTCCAGTCAACTTATAGATGCACTCGCCCCTTAGACACAGAAATTCCATTTGGAAATAAAGACCCTTGAGAAGCTCTTGTACATTCGTTTAAGGAAACATGAAAAAGAATGTAAACAGTAGCATCATTAGCATTAGCGCACACACACACAAAAAAAAAAAAAAGAAGAAAAAGAAAATGAACTAAATGTCTATCAACAAGAGAAAAAACAATAACAGACTGTGGTATATTAACACCATGGACTAAAATAAGCATATAAAACAAACAGAATGCTGAATGAAAAAGGTAGGTTTCAGAATGATATGTACAGAATGATACAATTCATATGAAGTTACATATATAAAAAACATGTAAAAGCATTATATTATATATGTGTACATATATGAAATAATAACAGTAATAAAACTTGGAGAATGATAAACTCTAAATTCAGAACAGGGAGGGAGGAAAAGGGATGAGACCGAGGAAAGACACACAGGGGCTTAAACTATTTTAAATATTTTATTAGTTTTAAAAAATTGAAGCACTACTACCCACCTGTTAGAATGGCTGAAATCCGTAACACTGACAATACCAAATGCTGGCAAGGATGTGGAACAATAGGAACTCTTTGAAAACAGTTTGGCAGTTTTTCATAAAAGTTAAACATAGGCTTGAAGGCCAGTAATCAAGCACCTAGGCATTTACCCAAATGAGCTGAAAACTTACGTTTGTACAAAAACTTGCACATGAATGTTAACAGATTTATTCATAATTGCCAAAATTTGGAAGCAACCAAAATGTCCTTCAACAGATGAACAGATAAACAAATTGTGGTACACCCATACAACAGAGTATTATGTATGCAGAAATAAAAAGAGATGAGCTATCAAGCTACAAAATTGGAGGAATGTTAAAACGCATATTGCTAAGTGAAAGACACCAATCTCAGAAAACTGCTACACACTGTATGATTACAACAATATGACATTGTGGAAAAGGCAAAACTATAGAGATGATGAAAAGATTAATTTCTGCCAGGGAGAGGGTGAGAGGGATAAACAGGTGGTGCACAGGGCATTTGAAGGGTAGTAAAACTATTCTGGAGTCTCTGGGTGGTGCAAATCCTATGGAGCACACTTCTACTCTGACACACATGGGGTCACCATGAATAGGAACTGACTCTATGGCAACTGGTTTTTTGCAGACTATTCTTCATGATACTGCAATGGTGGTTACGTGACATTATGCATTTGTCACTACCCACAGAACTGTACAACCAAAGAGTGAATCCTAATTAAACTGTGGACTTTAGCTAATAATAATAATAAAACCCAGTTAATAACAATGTATCATTATTGGTTCATCAACTGTAATAAATGTACCACACTAATGCAAGATGTTAATAATAGAAATTGTGTGCAGGGGAGGAACACACTATATGGGAACTCTATAGTTTCTGCTCAATTTTTTCTCTAAACCTAAAACTGCTCTCAAAAATAAAGTAGAAAAAAAACTGAAACAAATATGGCAAAATATCAGGTTTTCAGATGAAGGATGGATATACTGGGTGTTTGTAATATCTCATAATAAAATATTTTTGAAAGAAAACACTATATACAGCATGACCTCAACATAAATAGAACACAGAAAGATGTTAGCAGGATATTGCTGAAGAGTGAGAGGATGGATAATTTTCATTTTCTACTTAAAATATGATTATGGTGGACAATTTTGAAAACTAAAAAGTCCAGACACTAAAAAATGATCATTAATATTCAAACGACTATTTTCTAACAGTAAGATCTCCATAAAAGAGATGTTTTTGTATTTAACACTCAGAAAACAAAAAACAAAAAAAACACCTTATTATCAGAGTTGTTGGCAGTACAGAAGGCATAGGCATACTATACAGGATATACGAAAGTAAGTTAAATGTGCCAGAAAAAAAAAAAAAAGGAAAACGTCATTTGGTCAGCCTTAGGGGAGAGAGAGTAAGGTTAGACTAAGGTTGAAGGAGGAAGAAAAAAAGGTTCTAACCTGTGCTCAGAGTCCCTGGATAGCACAAAAGGTTAAGCGCTCAACTACTAGCCAAAAGACCGACGGTTCAAACCTACCCAGAGGTGCCTCAGAAGACAGGCCTGGCGATGTGCTTCCGAAAGGTCACAGCTTTGAAAACCCCTATGGAGCAGTTCTATTCTGCACACATGGGGTCGCCATGAATCAGAATCAACTCAATGGCAGCTGAAAGCAGTAACAACTTGTGTTCATTGGGAATCAGAAACAGGCCCATACTAGCACGAGGTGGGCTCGAAGTACTAAGCCAGTGGATTCACAGGCTCCTTTACTCTCACCAACTCCTAGAAACTGGTTTCTAGCTGCTGTGGTCACTAGCACGGCCTTTCTTAGGAAAAAAAGTGGGTTCCTGGGAAAGCAGAATGAGCTCCTAGACCTGTGGTTCTTAACCGTTATGGAACACAACCCACCTTTAACAATCAGATAAAAACTGTACTCTCTTAGATGAGAAGGCAGAGAGGGTCAGGAGTTGGTTGAATGGACACGGGAAATCTGGGGTGGAAAGGAAGAGTGTGCTGTCACAGTATAGGGAGAACAACTAAGGTCACGTAACGTGGGTATTAATTTTTGTATGAGAAACTAACTTGAACTGTAGCGTTTCACTTAAAGCACAATAAAAGACAAACAAAAAACTGTACTCTCCAGAAAAAAAGTACTTATGCATACATAAAATTTTGCCAGCAATTTCAGGGATTCCTGCACTTTCCTGAAGCTCAGGTTAAGAAGGGAACGGTATTTTCTTAGAATACTCATGATAAAAAAATCTATTAAAAATCAGACTTCGACTAAGTGTTAGCATCAAAATCTATTAATAATAAATAGACCAAGAAGTATCAAGATATTAACACAGTCAATTGTTTTATTTAGGAACACCTAATACCAGCTGTGGAGCCCTTGTGGGACAGTGGTTAAGAGCTCAGCTGCTAGCCAAAAGGTCGGCAGTTAGAATCCACCAGCTGCTCCTTGGAAACCCTATAGGGCAGTTCTACTCTGTCCTACAGGGTCGCTATGAGTCAGAATCGACTTGATGGCAACAGGTTTTTATCCCAGCTATTGTATGTAAAAATGAAGAACGTCTGATCTCCAACATGACCTTCTGGAAGGCTTGGACATATAACCAGTGAGAATTAAAATTTAAGATAAAAAACTGCCCTATAGAGACAGTGCTCTGGAGAGGAAGCCTGACATGGCTTGAGGGTGTATCAGGAATAAAACATACTCCTGAGGTGATCTGGGCAGAACCTAAAGAAATGAGAAGAGGCTTCCTAGAAAACAAGGTGGGGAGGGGCCAACATTGCTTGGTGTGCCGCTCCTGGATCTGAAGCAGTAGAGTGACCTAATCGTATTTGTGTATTAGAGAGATTACGTGGGCCTGCCTGCAGAAGATGGACTGGTGGGTGGCGCAGGGGAGAGACGGACCAAGGGTCTGGTTAGGAGGGCCTGAATACAGTGCTGTGTAGACGGAGAAGAGAGGATGGAATTGAAGGATAGCAACGACAGATGGGACTTGATGACCGACTAAACTTGAGAAGTAAAGAGGGGAAAGGCCTCCAGCTTGATTTCCAACTTTCTCAGTTGGGTGACACGCAGAATCATTAACAAAGATTTAAAAAATACACGAGGACAGACAGACTTTTCTCCCTCTCTCTTGCCTCCCCTCCCTCCTTTTAAAGGTCAGAGAGAAGGGTGTTGTTTGGTTTGTTTATTTATATCCTCTTTCTAAAGAGGACGTGAGAATCCTTAAACCTGTAACAATATTTTAAACAGACAAAGAAACAAGGGGGAAAGGAAAATACAGGCAGTCCCTGGATTATGAACGAGTTCCGTTCCTAAGCCTGTCTTTAAGTCGAATTTATATGTAAATGGGAACAGTTACGTACAGTTCATATCTAACGTCAGTTAGTCAAATGTTTGTCTTAATATACAGTAAATAGTTTGCCTTTCTATGCCTAAAAACATTAAAGAGATACTTCCAGATACACTAAAGCATCTTTAACAAAACAGTAATAATAATAACAATTTGCATCACAAAGTAGCATCTGTTTGTTATTACAAACCACGCAGGTACCTCGAATTTTTTAATATAATAGGCTTTACAGGGGTTGGTTCATAACTACGGTTGTACGCAAGTTGGGCGTTCATAAGCTGGGGACTGCCTGTAATGGCCAGAAATGGCTATAGTTAGGGAGGACCCACCATAAGCCAGGCACTGTCCCTAAGAAAGTCTTTTCCATGTAGCATTATGAAGCTCGGCAGAAAAGTCTGGACTAGAGACGGAGGCTGAGTGATAGCTGAAGCAGCTGCAGTACATAAGGTCAGCTAGGGAGAGTACTGAGGAAAGGCAAGAAAGTGGTTTGCAGAGGAAGCAAGGCTAACAAAGCTGCAGAAAAGAAGCAATCAGAAAGGATGGAAGTGAACCAGGCAAGAGTGGTATCACAGAGACAGAGGTTGTAGCAGAATAAAGGTTTAAGAAGGCAGTGTCAACATTACAAAATGCTGCTGAGAGTTTAAGGTAAAAGATGAAGTGACTTAAGTGTATGATAACAAGGAACTCTACAGAGGAATTTAACTGGATTGGTGGGTGGGACAGAATTTCTATTGTAATAGGTTGAGCAGTGAGTATGAGGCCAGGAAATGAAGAAAGTGAAATTACAAAAAAAGAAAAAAAAACAAATCCATTGCCATTAAGTCAATTCCGACTCACAGTGACCCTATAGGACAGAGTAGAGCTGCCCCACAGAGTTTCCAAGGAGCGCCTGGTGGATGTGAACCACCGACCTTTTGGTTAGCAGCCACAGCATTTAACCACTACGCAACCAGGGTTTCCAACAGGAGAGGGAGGAGTGAGATACCGTAATCCTAGATGGCAGTGCAGGGCCAGAGGTGAGTTCTAGTAAGATGGGAAAGACAAGTACCTGACAAGGACAAATGAAATCTTTGTGCAGGTGTATTTTTGTCACGGATATAGCTAAGCTTGCAGTTCTGCTTCCCATTACTTATGAACTTTGTGGGCCAAGTGTTCTTTCTTTTATATACTGTCAGCTTCATTATAGAGGAATTTAGTTCTTGAAGGATCCTTGGGCTAGTACCATATTTTATTTACATGTCAATGATCAGTAAGCCATTTTCAGCACAAGTGCACAGGGATTGTGAATTACAATTCTTCTACTTTCCCCTCTTCCAGGTTAGAAGACTAAGATTTCTTTAAAACAAATTTTAGATACTTCTTAAAATAGAAATATGCTTTCCCCAGGGTCTGGAACTCTCCCAAAGATCAACTTTTTATATCCAGCATCCTCACCCAACACTGGACAAGCCAGCTGACCTATAAGACAATTTCTCATTTGGTTCTCAAAAGCCCTCTCTCCCATTTAGATTTCAGAAAGGATAGGAAGGTTTCAATTCACTTCATTTTCAGAAGTGTTATCTCTCAAGATACTCATTTCGTAGAAGTTCTACTTCCCCTTCAAAGACATATAGGAGATTCTAAGCACTGTGCTTATGTTGCCAAGCTTATGGTGTACGACAGACAGTTCAGCTAAGACTGTCCGTTAGTATCATTCTCACTATACGTTTGCTTGGTGGTATGGAAAAGGAAGCATGAGTTCTGAAGCCCAAATAACCTGGTTTTGAATCCTTGCTTTACCATTTACTAGCTCTGTGACCGTGAAGAGGTTCCTTAACCTACCTGAACCTTAATTTTCTTACATGTGTAGAGAGAATAATATTACTTATGTCACAAACTTATGAAGAGTAAATGTACCTAGCAGGGTACTAGGCATACAATTAGCTCCCCGAAACACACGTTCTCTTATCCCATTCAAACCTTTCATACGCTTGAAAGCCAACTCAAATTCCACCTCCTCTGGTTCCATGAAGCCCTTTCTAACTACTCTACCCTGCATCATTCACCTTCTTCTCTGATCTCCTAATATACCTATGTGAACGCAATTTTGTACTCAAATATATATTGTTCCTTAATATATGCTCATGGTTTACTATGTGTACATTTGGTGTTCTTGATCTTGATGGCACAACCTAGAGGATATCCCTTTCTTATTATACCCAGAATTCTTAACACAATACTAAGCACGTAAACGGTAAGACAGTCACTGAAGACCTAGAATCCTATGATTTTAGAATCCATTATTACCTACAGACCTCCTAACTTCACTGAGTAACAGATTAAGAAACTGAGACTAGAGATGTTAAATGGCTTGCCAGAGAAAGTATAAACTGTGTGCTTAGCTGAAAAGTAAACTAGGCCTCCTGCCTTGCAACCGAGGGAGCTTTTTATTTTGTGCCTGCTGCTCGCGTGTGAAGAAGCACCAGAGTGGGAGTCCACAGAGGCCCTGCACATGCCAGAAAGCATCTGCACTCCCTAGTTAAAACACTCATAATGGAATGGGATAGATACACTCCTTTAAACTGATCCCACTGACATCCCACCGCTGCCATCTTATGGACATAGAGGATTACTACACTGGGGCTTATTTTCACTTGAGAAACAAAATATTAAATAAACATTTACCCATCATCTACTATGTACTAAGCTCTGTGGTGTAAAGAAAACCCATTAAAAGAGCACCCTCAAGAATCTCACAATACAGCGGGGAAGAGAGACAACAGACAATTAGTTATGCCAGTCCTGAGGTCCCTGGGTGGCGCAGGTAGTTTGCGATCAGCTGCTAACCTAAAGGTTGGCAGTTCAAACCTACCTAATGGCACCACGAAAGAAAGGCCTGGCAATTTCCTTCTGTAAAGATCACAGCCAAGAAAACCATATGGCGCAGTTCTACCCTAACACATGGGGTTGCCATGTGTCAAAATTGCCTCAACGGCCACAGGTCTGGCTTTGGTTTATAGCGGTCTTAAGAACAGTGCTACAGAAGAACACTGAGGAGAGAATGCCGGTTTCAGCCTGGAGCTGGGGGAGCAGGGTGGTCAACAGCGGGGTTTAATTTGCAGGAGTTCTTATGGTATGGATAGGATTTTGTTAAGCAGAGAAGGTCATTCCAGAAAGAAGGTTTAGCACAGACAAAGAAAGAGGAACATGAGTTCAGAAAATGACTGCTGTTTACCTTAAGCGGGTATATAAAGTGATGCAATTACCAAAGATACAAAATACAGGAAGAAGAGTAGAGGGAAGGGGATAAGAACCAGCAGCATAGTTCTGGATAAGGTGAATTCAAAGAGCTTCGTGAGTAATCTCTCTACAGGGTAAAATGACTAACCATTAGCAGGATTTTCTGTATTACCTGACTACTGTAATTTTGAATTTTGTCCAGAAACTGGTCCTCTGGGCAGACAAGATCAGTTAGGAAACTTTTCATCTTATATATATGGGAAAACATTTACTTCCGTTAAGATTCAATCTGATTGTGCAGTCTGTAGTAAGTAAACAGCTTTTACCAGACCTCACTGAACTCGTCTCTTCATTTTATAATTTCCTGTTCAAAGGCCAACTCAAGGAACAATCTACCCTTTCCCCTACCTAAACCAGCTTGTCTCTGTAATTGCCCAAAATATCTGGCAATTTTTTTTCTTTGTTTTATTTAAATATTATATTATGTAATATTTAAGATACATGAAAACATATAAAGGATAATACAACCACCACCTTTGTGCCACCATCCAACTTAAAAATAACATTACTGATACCAATTTCCTCTTAGAAAGAGAAGCATGTTGCTACTTCCTGAAGTGCTCAATTGTCCTCTGCTGCCCTAACCTCTTGCGTCTGATCCCTAAGTTGCTGCACATGTTTAAATTCATTAGGAATATGGGAAAACACCAGAGAAGCTCCAAACTGGTTATTCTGAACACAATGTATCTTGTTCTTACTGCCCTGCACCCCACAACCATGCCACCAAAACAACAAATACAACCAAGAAAAGACAGCTTCCCAAAGAACCATCAGGAAAAGCAGGGGAAGAGGACAGAGGGTAGAAACATGCATCTAGGATATCAAAGCTGTTGGGCAAAGAAATTTTACCTGCTGCTCCTGCCATTCCAAGTCCAGCACTTGCTGATGTCTCAACTCTCAGCACACCCCAGTTAGTCCCCAAACACAGAGGGTGCTAGTATACTATGGCAGAGGCTGGTCTCAATTCCCCACAACACACACATCAACTTCCTGTGCCTCTAATTTCCATAAAACCAGGAATGGCAAGGGACTGCACTGCCAGATCAAATCATTCCAGGTGGGAGCACGTCATTCTACCCCAGACACACCTTGCCACACACCTGCACGACAGCCTTCCCAGCAGCCCAATTTTAAACAAACAGGGTGGCCACTCCTCTGGTTCTCCTTCCCTAGTAAATACCAGCGCCCACTTTATGAGATTGTTACAAGTGACCGTCTTTTTCTAACATGGGAAAGTCAACTGGTGGAAGAGAAGGAGGGGGGTGTGAGTGAAGGCACAAAATTTGGGTCCCTCCTACATGTCACCAGTACTCACAGCTCTGAAAAAAGAACCACTTTATCAGAAGGAGATTAACTGTAAAAACATGGCTGATAAGGGCTTTGAGTAGCAGGTGTTAGGTGACTGCCCACTTCACACTGAAGTGGCTGGGGAACTGGGATAGAGCCACCAGAGGCTCTGCTACATCGGGGAATGACAGATTCTTGCCCTTTCTTCTCAAGGCAAGTGTCCTCAGGGGGAGAGGGAAACTTTTAAAGCCCACACTTCTGAACTGTTTTGTGGTGTTCTGGGTGACTGCATGACAAATGCCCTTGTCCCTGGAAAACAAAGTGAGTTCATGTTGCAATAAGCCATGTTTAGCAACAAAAATACAGGAAAAAGATAACAGGGTTTTTTCAATTCAAGGCCCTCAAATACGCTAAGATTTAAGGTCTTCTTTCTAATGTTATTTATTCTAATGTTACTAATGTTATTTTTAAACAGCTTTATTAGTAGATATAATTCACGCACCATACAACTCACCCATTTAAAGTGTGCATTTCTTTATATATACTAATATACTAACGGGTTTTAGTATATTCAGAGTTACACAAGCATCACCAAAATCAACTTTAGAATTGATCATCCCAAAAAGAAATCCCATACACATTAGCAATCACTTCCCATTACATATTTCTAAACACAGACCGACAGCATCACTGTCACTTGTAAACAGGACCACTCTGCATCAGATCTAAAACACCATCCACTGCAAGATGCAGCATTTTATTTACTACCAAGAAAGAAAAAGCACTGCAAATTAACCTATGACACACGGTTTCTCATCATCTTATCACTTCAATTAATAGTTACTGAAAGAAGTCTTTTAGACTTAGACATACTTAGCACCATCAATGCACATAACTCAGGGGAAGTAACAATACAAACATATAGGACCAAATTCACACATGCACAGGAATGACAACGAGCAAAGATGACATATTCTCATCTCAGAGACGTTAAAATGTGAAAAAATGTTCACTCTAAAATCAACACTATCCAGTGTTGTATAGTACGGAATGTACTTGATTACAAAACAACAGAGCTGACTCTGTAACTCAGGCAGGAAAGAAATTTGTGGGAGGGCATTACTAGCATTTGCAATTCAAAGAATATCACTGGTGTTGGAGGCCCATGCTCAAATTTCCCTGGAAGGGTCAAGCGCTCCATTATATCCTGCTTAGCTGACTAGTTGTTGGCTGAAATAAACTTCAATATGCTGAGATTTCTGAACATCTCTTGGTGAGGGAAGGCAAGGCATCAGAAGGTACCTGCCTGGAATTGTCACTTACTATATCACCATGATGCAGCTTTTCCCTCAGGGTTCCAGCAAGAACATCACAGCAATGTATGTAAATAATAGGTAAGGAGATCAGAGGCAGAACAAATGGGCTTAGATTAAGAACACAATCTCACAACCCAGAGACATAGGATCACTGTAGCATGTAAGGCTTAAGAAATAAATAAAACGATCTGAAGTCTAAAATGGTAGCAATATTTAGCACATTTGGGTCGATCTTATTTCCAATTGTATTGGCTCTGGAAGAGTAAAGCACAGACCGGAATGAAAGGCATTTTACTGGTAACAACACAGATACTTATCATTTATATCTCTAAACTGTTTTGCAGTCTGTAAACTACTTTCACGGGGTCTGTTTCATTTGATCCTCACAATACCTCATGAGATAGGTGTGGGGACATCTGGGTTACCCATGAATTATTTCTAATCCTAACAACAAGCTTACTGGGGTGGTTTTATTGTCCCTATTTTATATATGAGGAAGGGATCAGAAAGGGAGCCTGATTTGCTCAAAATCACACAGCAAATAAGAGGCAGGACTGGAAGCCCCACTAAGTCAAGCGTTTCCCAGTTATCTAGCAACATACCACCACTATCTTTTCCAAGCAGACATATTCTGAAAAAATAACCCAGATGTGCCATGTGACACTGAAGGCAGTTTTGTCTGTAAGGCGTCTTCTTCAGTCTAGTGGAGCCTCTTGTCATTCTGCTACCTAAGGATCTGAGCCCAAGCAGAGGATGACTTTTTTTTCATTCCATTCAAGAATTGTTTAGAGTGCCACAGCATACTCCTAATCATATAAGGAATGGCAACAGACTAGGAAACATACCTACTGCTATGTATACTTCACTCTCTTCCTGTTCAACATTCATAGTCAGGAGAGAACTATTTACAGCAGTAGAGAAAAAAACCTGGTAGTTCAGCATTGCTGCAGATTTTTAGAAAAGAAAGTACTCATTTTAGAAGAAAAATTGAGAGAGACTGAAGGAGGTTGTGAAATCTCTTTTATGGAGTATCTTTCTGAATTGATAACTGCCTACCTTTAGCTTGGAGACAGAGCGATGAGTCAAATGACTTTTACAAACCATGACTCAGAGTTTAATTCCTTGGTTTAAATTTCTAACATTCCAACGTTGATGCCAAATTAATCTGCCGACAGCTTCACATTAGCAAGAATAACTACCTCGCTTAGAAAGACCCCAAGGGATTCAGGAAGGTCCATGTGTGTGATGTATGTGACCCAGCCAGTACTGTTGGTATTCTGGCCAAGCAAAACACAGACATGTGTAATGTGGGCTGTTGAGGAGAGAAAAAAAAAACAATTTTAGCTTCTTGTGGAGAAAAACTATTTAAGCCAATTCTATAAAGCAAAGAAAGGACGTCCATAAAAAATGAGGACCTAAGATTCAAGGCTGAAATGGAAGAAAAGGGAAAAAAGCTAGAGGAGAAACAGAGCAAGAGAATCAAAGGCAGACACTATCAGACCCTAATATTAGCCAAGGGAATTGTTCACATCTTGTTGCTAAGGAAAACTTGAAGCTTTGGAAAATGAACCCAACCACCACACTATTGTGACAGCTGCTGCTTGGCCCTGATATCCCCGCAGAGTTATCTGCCAACTGCCTGCCACTTGCCATTTCTATCCTACTGTCTGCTAGTCAAATCAACCCCTTTATAATCAGATGACCCCCTTGGTTTCTATGGTCCTCAGGAGCAACCCAAAGACTGGACAGCAGTGATCAGAGTGCCAAGAAGGTAGACACTGTTGCATTCTGGGTTGAAGATTAAGATGGACAGGCCCCTGATTCAAAACCTTTATTCTTTATGGTTAATACTCATTCAAAAGAAGAAATGGTTAGTGAGTTCCATGAAGAGGAAAAGGAGGCCTGGGTGATGGTCTCCACTGTGCCCTGACCTCAAGGCCTGATAACTAAGCAAACCACTCAATTCTCTTAGGGTCTCAGCATCCCCACGTGTAAAACAGGGAGCACAGCGTCTATCCCTTTCCATCATCTAAAGAGAATACATGTGAGCACACGTGAGCTTTGCAGGAAAAAAAAAATAATAATTTCACAAATACAAGACTGTGCCCTTCTGGAAAGCAATGAAGTGTTTCAGAAGTTCTGCCCTGAGTGGTGCATGCAAAATGATAAATTATCTAGAAACCTGCAAAACTTGAACTTCTGACTAGTGGGTTTACACTCAATGATCATGGCCATCTTCACAGACTTATATCATGAGAGAC
>NW_004443971.1:13781962-13799924 GCF_000243295.1 Trichechus manatus latirostris
CAGCAGGAGTCAAAATGCTTCCACAATGAGTTGATTACAGAGGAGGCTGCAGCTTCAAGAGAATTAGCACCCAGCAAGCTCTTTCAGAAGGAAAATTTAGCTGTTTTCAAAACATCTGATTTTTTTTTTTCTTTCAGCTTATGTTTGGCTAGAGAGAGAAACTCAACAGCTTTAATTTTGTAAAGGCTTAAATGATGTGTTTTATTTGATCAAGTCATTCCCCTGCTTAAAATGCTTCAGTAGCTTTGGGAATAAAAGTTCAAGTTTTTTAGCATAGCAAAGACAAAATTGTACATGATATGGTTCCTGCCTATCTCTCTAATCCACGGTTTCCAAAGTGTGTCCTGTGGAATTCCAGTCTTGTGTTTTGGTGAAAAAAGTAATTCCATAGACTCAGAAATTCGTAAAACACTGCAAATTCTAACTACTTCCCCTACCCCTCCACAGGAGAGGAATGATCCTGAGAAGGCTTTTGAGAAATCCTGTTTAACATTGTTTAACCCAGTGTTTCCCAAATTCATTTGGCCACAGAGTCCTTTCCCTCCTAAAGTCTAAATCTATTTCACACAACACACTTTCAGAAACGCTACAATGGCCTTACCTTCCTGCAGCTTTAGGCATGCTGATCTTGTTTGTTTCCTGAATTTCTCACGTTCCCTCTAAAGTACCATCCTCCTGTTACTACGTATAGCTAACTTCTAGTTGCCTTTCAAAATCCAACTCCAGTCAGCTCCTCTGGTAAGCCTTCCCTGTCACCCTGCTCTAACTTAGATTCCCCTCCTTTGCGCTTCCATAGCAATCTTACCCGTATCTTTATCACAGCACTTCATAACTGTACTGTACTACTTGGCTTACTTGTTTGCCTTCCCAGACTAGAAAGATTTAAGCTCCTCAAGGGCAGGAAAGATGTTTTCTTTGACCTTGTATCCTTAGTACTTCTGTGCCTGGCACATGGTAGTCTCTCAATAAATGGCTGTTAAATGCTTTACATATGTGGGTTCCCACTTAAACAGACCCTTATATTTTTAAAACCATGCTTGATTCATTTACCTAACTCTTCCTATGTCTATGTTTAGCACGGTTGGTCACTTCTAATTATCGGTGGTGCAATGGTTAAGAGCTCAGCTGCCAACCAAAAGGTTGGCAGTGCTGCTAATCAAAAGGTCAGCAGTTCGAATCCACCGGCAGCTCCTTGGAAACCCTATGGGGCAGTTCTACTCTGTCCTATAGAGGTGCTATGAGTAGGAATTGACTCGATAGCGATGGGTTTTTGTTTTTGTTTTTGTTTTTTAACCCAAATAATAGTTTGAAATTTCTGTTGTGCATTTAAAATTCTGTTTTTTTTTTTTGGCTACATGTTTGTCTACATCTATGAGTCTCTCTCAGAAGCTGAATCTGTTGACTCTTCCTCATGGTAGTTCATTTCCTTCAGTGTTTTATAATGTATTGTGACAGTTCATCTTTGGTAGGAACTTTTTTATGGAAATTCCTTATACCCTAGGTTGTAGATGTGTTCCTTCAAGGTGGTTATTGCTTATGCCAGGACCCCAGAGATTCAAGAATACAGGCCAAGTTTCTCTGTTAAATTTCTGGCTTGGGATTTCCAAACTATACAAGTAGTGAAAATTTCTCCTAAGAGGCTTTTCTGCCCCTCCCCAGAGCCTTGGATACATTCCTTCTTTGCCACTTCTTTGGGCCATGGGCAAAGCACCCTTTTCACAAACCAGGTAGCCCTTCAGGAAAGCCAGCTTTAGACAGGATCTCCATTACAGTTCCCAGACTAGTCAGGTCCAAAGCCATGCTTCCTATACCCACACATGGCATTAAAATCTGAGTTTCTAGGCTCCAAGGTCTACATATAGGTCTTATACCACGCCCGGGCCACTTAAACGGCTCTGACTTTTGAGGTCTCTTCATTTCCATTACCTAACAGTTCTCTTTCTTTTAAACTCACTTATATTTTTCTATTTTTATAATGGAAAAAGGGTCCTTGTAAATTCCCTCTACGATGTTGCCAGAACCACCCTCTAAAATACATTTTGAGTGCACTCATTTTTCTCCATCTTTAGGACCATCACCTCAGTGCAAGCCACCACTGTATCTCATATGCCCTTCTTCTGCAGTGGTCTCCTTACTGGTCCTCTCACATCCACGCTTGCCTTTCCCCTACCCACTTCATACACAACACTGCAGGCGGAGTTTAAAAGCCAGAACTTTAAAAAATGTTAATCAGATCATACTGCTTTTTGCTTAAAATCTTCCAGTGACATATGATCCAGCAATTCCACTCCTACATACCCAAGAGAAATGAAAACATACGTCCACATAAAAATCAATACATGAATGTTCATAGCAGCCTTATTCATAATAGCTAAATTCCAATTTGAATTGGAAACAATTCAAATGTTCATCAGCTGATAAATGGATATATAAAATGTGTTATATCCAAAGTAAAAAGGAATGAAGTACTGATACATGCTACAAAATGGATGAACCTTGAAAACATTATGCTAAGCGACCAAGAAGCCAGTCACAAAAGACCACATATTATATGATTCCACTTATATGAAATATTCAGAATAGGCAAATATACAGAGACAGGAAATAGATCAGTGGTTGCTTAGGGCTGGGGGGATGGAGGGTTCTTTCTGGGATTACGAAAATGTTCTAAAATTGACTATGGTAATGGTTGCATATATATGTGACTATACTAAAAACCACTGAATTACATACTTCAAATGGGTGAATTTTACTGTATGTAAATTATATCTCTATAAAACTTTAAAAAAAAAATCTTCCAGTGGCTCCCCATGGTTCTTAGCATATAAATCCAAAATCCTTAGTATTAACTATTGACCTTGTATTATACAGCTCCTACCTACTCCTCAAGCCTCATTTTAGACCACTCTTTCCCTAGTTCTCTACACTATACAGACACAGTGCCTTCTTTCAGTTTCTCCAAAGAATCAAGCACCTCTCCACCTAGTGCCTTCTCAACTGCCATACTTTCTGGCTGGAATGCCCATTGCTTTCTCTTCACCTACCTATTTCTTATCCTATAGATCTCAGTTTGAGCATCACACCCTTAGGGTAGCCTTCTCTGATCCCCCAGAGAAGGCAGGTCTTCTGTAATACACTGTCATAACAACTCATACTACTTCTTCACAGTATATACCACAAGCATAATTAAGTATCTGTTCAATGTTTGTCTTCTTCACTAGAATGTAAATTTCCCAAAGGCTGAGATCATATATGTCTGGTTCACTGTTGTATCACCTGGGCTTATATACCTAGCAATGGCAGGTGCTCAATAAATTATTTTGAAAAAAATGAACGCTAGTATAGATTAAGTGGCTGAGTCCAACAGTTCTTTATTTACTATCTTCTGATTTATCTTGTTGCCATGCTTTAAATGCACTTATCTTGACCTGTACTTGATATATGACATTTATCTTATAATTCATTAATACCTTGATTTAATATTTTTATTTTTCTATCTGCTGTTCCTTAAGGAAATATGTCTTAGTTATTTTATGGTGCACATTACAGGTACTCAGTGAATGTTTGAGGAATTTGATAAAACTTATAAAACAAAAACAAAAATCTGTAGCATATCTTATATTACTGATCCTAGGTTATAAAATTCCAAAAAGGCAGTAACTGTCTCTCTAAATTTCTCTAGGTACTTAATATTTCAGGAATCATGATCTTAATGATGAAATTAACTTGTTTTCCTTCTCTCAGCTCAGAAAGATGTTTTAAGGAGTTTTTTTCTGCTAGTAAAAAACATTACTTTTGCATTTAGTTTCTAGATGAAATTAATAGCATCTAAATTACATCTGAGCTATTAAATACACAAGCATTAAATATCCAAGATTGATGTATTAATATTACCTTGGATGGAAACCAATTAAAAGAGGACAACGGCTGGCTCTTAAATCTGTTAGCCCAGAAAATTATTATTATTTTTTTATATGTGTGTAAAGAAATGAAAAAAAGAACAAAGGTAGGAAGGGAGGGAGGAAGAAAAGAAGGAAGAAAAACACTACTTTTCTACTCAGGATCTCCTTTCTAGTCTTTCTCAAAACATGTATTTTAGAGTTGTCTTTAAAATGAACAAACATCTAAAAAGTTTAAAACAACTCTTCCCACTTTTATAAGACAATAATATATATACAGAGACCAATGTTCACTGGTGGTTACGAGGGATGGGTGGGAGGGGAGGGGGAATCATTCTCTAGATTGTAGATACTTGTTATTTTTGGTGATGGGAAAAGTAGCACTGAATGTGGGTGCAACGAGCACAGCTTGACCACAGTAAACAATGCCACTAAGAAGCATACAAGAGAAAAGAATCTTTGTGGTAAAGAACATGCCATATATAATTTCAACAATACCAAAAAATGAATGCATAGTCACATATGCACGTATATAGGCATATATGTGTACGGGCAGGTACAGGTATGTACATCTGCGTGCACAGATATAAGTATCCATGTGTATGTGCACATACAGATATGTGTGTGCATGCATATATAGTCACAGAGGACACAGTTACAGATACTTCTCAGACATAACCAAACACCTTGTGAGATTGGTTTTCTGGGTTTGAAGGCTTAGGACCTTAGTCTCATGGGACAACTCAGTCAATTGGCATAATATAGTTCACAAAGTTTATGTTCTGCATCCTAGTCAAGTGAGTAGCATCTGGGGTCTTAAAAGCTTGCAAGCAGTCATCTAAGATACAACTATTAGTCTCTACTAGTCAGGAGCAAAAGAGAAAGAAGGAGACCAAAGCCTCAGAGAAGAAACTAGTCTACAGGGCGAACAGCCTACACAAGCCACAGCATCATCTACCCTGAGATCAGAAGAACTAGATGGTATCCATCTACCACTACTGACCATTCTGATCAGGGCCACAACAGATGGACCCTGATAGAATGGGAGAAAAACACGAACAGAACTCAAATTCTTAAAAAGTCCAGACTTAACTAGACAAGCTGAGACTAGAGGACTCCCTGAGACTACTGCCCTGAGATACTCTTTAAACCTTGAACCAAAACTATCTCCTGAGGTCACCTTTTAGTGAAATAACAGATTGGCACACAAAAGAAAGGATATTACCTGTGAGTACAGTGCTCCATGAACAAACCATCAATATGAGACCAAAAGGTCACTCTAAAGCAAAGATAAGAAGATAAGGGGGCAGGGAAACTAGAGTATTAGAAATGGAACAACCAGAGCACAATTAAAGAGAATGTTGACACACTGTGAAAATGACACTAATGTCACTGAACAATTTGTATAGAAATTGTCAAATGGGAACCTGATTTGTTATGTAAACTTTCACTGAAAACACAATAAAATATTTAAAAACAAAAACAAATCTTTTGTATTTTGTAAATGATAAGATTTCTTGACTTATTACATACATATGCATTCATAAACATAAAATCTTCCTTTAGATGAGCAAAGTAAAATTAAGTCAAGCAAATCTAAATTTTTATTAGATTTCACCTGTTTTCTACTCTTAAGAAAGGGATAACTGTAGCCTGTCTTTAAGTAGATCTGAAATTCCCAAATGGAGTGCATTCTAGTTTTTACACCTATTAAAGTGGAAGATAATAGCACAGTCTACCTTGGTCACATCCTCCAAGGTCTCTTAATCCTGATAACCAAAAGTTCTCCTTACCTTCTACCTTAAATCTCTCCTATGTCAATTCACAACTGCTCTCTCATAAATTGTTTCTAAAGAAATTGCAGAATTGCAGTCACTATCTTTATACCATGTAATCACATACAGTGAAACCTGTGAGAGCTAGAACTCAGTAGGACTGCCTTGTTTTTTTGGGTCTTGCAAGGTTTCCACCGTTCACAGGGTGCAGGAAAATATTTTGAGTTTTCAATCTCTGACAGGCTTCCACCTTACACAGGCTCCGGCTTTCGCACGTTTTACTGTACTATCATTTCCTTTTCTAGTATTCTTCTCAAATTAATTAATTAAAACTGTATATCCTAACTCAATTTCTCCATCACAAAATGGGGAAATGGTGTGTGACAATCTTCTCTCTCACAAGACAAACAGAAAGAAAGACATGCCTGAAAATCCTGTGGATCACAATGGTCTGATCCTGCCATGCATGGGGTGGCTAAGAGTCAGGGGCCGACTAGACAGCAGCTGACAACAACAACATATTCACAATAGAATTAGTATCTATGTCAAATAATCAGAAGCAATT
Source organism: Trichechus manatus latirostris (assembly GCF_000243295.1). Lineage (NCBI taxonomy): Eukaryota > Metazoa > Chordata > Mammalia > Sirenia > Trichechidae > Trichechus > Trichechus manatus. Next base: position 13,788,202 of record NW_004443971.1, read on the forward strand.
AAGATCTCCACCCAAAACCTCCCAGAGGCAAAAGACAGAACTCAAACTATAATATAAAGATCTGCTTTAATAAATTTATTTGAGATTGGGGAAATTCACACCCATTCCTTTATCTCCTCCTCTAAGCAGAACCTCACAAATTAAATCACTAACATAACATACCTCCTCTTCTCCCTGGCTTCCACAGAGGAGTCTGTTCCAGTAGTTGAGAGCACACTGGCAGTTATAACCCCATTGGCAGTGCTAGGTGGAGGGCGATTGGTGATTACACAGAGCGGGGTGCTGGAAGAGAGACTGTCTGTTGTTTTCTCTGCCGTCGAGTCGGCCTGGGATTTGTAAGGAGTCCTGAAATAAAAAAAGACACAAGCAGAAAAAGAATGGCCAGGCTTGCTACACAACAAAGAGCTGGCACAGAGACAGAAGGGTTAGAGACTGTTAGGTTTAACTAGAAAATCTTCTTGCTCAGATTTTTTTTTGGTGGGTGTATTGGTTGGTTTTTTAAATTCTGAGACCTTAAATCTTGGAACAGTATCAATACATCAATACACATTCAATCTCCCATCCTCTGTCCAAGGAGTTCTATTTTATGAGATATCTTTGCCTGACACTAAATAAATAAATAAATAAAGCCTTAGCTACGGCGCCAGGCAAGATAGTGACACATGCAAGAGTGCTGGAAATGACTCCTCAGTACCATCTGGTATCTACACGTGCATGCATGAAAAAGACACTCAAATCACTTACAGTATTAGTCTCCATCTGCCCTTTAATTCTAGGCAGTGGGCATCTTTGTGGTAGTCCTCAGTCTAGATTTGATGACCATCTTCTTGGATTATCCAGAGACATTCAATAAATGCTCTACAACCTCAGTGCATTTAGTTCTCCCTCACCTAAATCAGCAACTGCTCCCTTTCCACTCTGCCAAATGTCTATCTATATTCATAACTGCATAACTGAGAAACTCAAACAAAAATTACTAGGATTCTATATGTAACCTTAGCTACAGATTTTTTCAAAAAGCAAGCTGTATAATTAAACTCGTCTACACGAAAACAAGATCTTTGTTTCTTAAACGAATTGGGAGCAACCATTGGCTCTCTACCCAAAAAGCTATCATTTGTGATGTCACAGCTTGTTGCTGGGGTAACAGAGACCCAAAATTGAAACTCACAGAGATGGGAAAAGTATGAATTTTTTAAAACCTGTTTTTTCACCTACATACAATTATTACCAGAAATGCTTACAAATAGCTATAAACTGACTTCCAAATAATCACACTATTAGAATAAGCTTGGAAAAAATAATCAGATTACAAAAATCTAAACATGGTACTTCGACACAAATACAAAAATAGAACACTTTCGAAGATGGTAGTGGTATCTAAAATATACAAGCCATTTCTCCAGAAGAAATTAATGGCTCAGAAAAAAGGTGAAGTTTTAGATTCATTTTTTAATTTAAAAATTGAAGGTGAATAATTCCTCAAATTTACAATATATATGAGTCTATAGGAAGTACTAATAAAATTACCCAGGAACAAAGCTATAAAAAAATCACACTTATCAAAAGCCTAAAATAAAGTTGTTTTTAGGTTAATGTCATGTTTTGGTCTCTTTGCCATAGTACTGCAGGCTGTTGTGATAAAATGAAATAATAACAAGGAAACTATTTCTGATGATATAAAAACACCAGAGATTTTACTTTACTAAAGCACATAATAGAATCTTTACCATTATTTTGCAATGTAGTATAATTTGACAAGTAGATTGTTACGAGCAGAACAGGAAAAGCTCCAGAGAAGGGATTAGAGGCTGTACAATGGAGTAGAATAAATAGGGGTTTTGAAACCACTTGGGACTCAATTTGAGCCAACGTAACCTCTCTAATCTCTTCTTCTATAAAATGGGGATAAGGATACCTTAAAAGGCAGGGTTCCTGTCATGATTAAATAAAATAACATACATAGAACACTTAATATAGTGCTTGGAATACAATAAGGAAATGGCCAAGAGCTTCCAAATGCACAGACTTGGGTTCAGTTCCTATCTCAGTTCCTTACTAGCTGTGTGACCTTGGGCAGATGATTAATCTTTGGTCTCAATTTCCTCATCTATAAAGTGACAATAATACCTGTACACTGGAGGGGCTCTTTATGAGACTATAGATAATATATGTGTGCCTGAGACGGCTAGTTTCCTAACCCATATCCATCCTCCGCTTCTTCCTCATTAAGAAAACCCCTGTATAATTGAAGGCAGCAATGTACCTCGTTAAAAATCCACATTTCCCAAAGTCTCCCTAGCCACTAGAGGTTATGTGAGACATAAGCAGAAAACTGTTAGGTAGTGCTTCTGGGAAAATTCTCAGTTTGGAAGCATGTCCCTCTTTGTGCCCTTCCCCTTTCCTCCTTTCTGCCTAGAATGCAGCCACCATGGCTAGAGCTCCAGCAACTACTTCAGAACATAAAGCAACCCATGGATATGGAAGGCGTGATCTAAGCATTGTGGAGCAGAAAGACAGAAGGAACCTAGATCCTTTAGTGACTTTGGAGCTGTTGTACCAGCTCTGTTTATTTCTGGACTTTCTGAATTCGAGAAAAAAACAAACTTTTACCTTATTTAAGCCACTATTATTTGGAATTACTGCTATGTGTGGGTAAATGAAATCCCAGTATAATTTTTGTGTGTTACCTAATTCAATGCCTGGCGCATACAAGGTTCAACAAATGGTAGCTGCTATTAGTAAAGGAGTGATCTCCTTTTACTTTTCCCCAGCCCTCTCTCTTAACAGTTAACCAAGTAGCCTCCCCATGTTTCAGTTTCTTCATCTATGAGGATAATATCTACCATGCCTATGTAACCAGATTACTATGAAGATTTAATAAATTTCCAGGTAATTATAAGGTATTATTATTAATAATCCTGTTCCTTCTGGTTAAATAAATGATCATCATTTATTTTAGGGAAATAAATCTGGTAAACTGACAAATACCAATCAAGCACCACCATTATGGGTATTCTTGTATAGCAACATTATCGTTATTTTTTCATCTCAGTTGCAGAAACAAAAGACCACCCCAAAAAAGTCCCTTTGCCACACTCAAGAGCAGAAAGGTCTCTGACCACACCCAGTGGATTATAAACAATAGCTAAAGGCCTGCTGCACTTACACAGTGACATTCTGCCCATGCTACCTACTCACTGAACTAGAAACCACAAAGACATTACCCCAGGAACAAAGTTTAGATAAATACAAGTCTCTCTCCTCCCAAAGTGTTTCCACCAAAACACTCTCATTGGCTGGGAATTTTCAGAAAGCTACAGGAAGCTTTTGGAACAAGAGTTAGGTTTCCTTCGGATTTGGGTTTGAACGTCATCTTCCAAAAAAGACAAAATCCAAGAGATCCCTACCTATAATTACTGGAAAATTAATACAAGTGAAATATGGGAATATTTTTAATACTTGATTTACCACAATAGTATGACCTTAAATTTTAATCACAACTAGTAAGAGAGAGATGTTTTTGAAAGATGAAAGCAGTCATATTAAGTTGATGCCTAAACACCAAGTACACATACATACTCTATATACTCAACGGGCAACTGTTGACCAGCTGCTACAAGTTAAAGCTAAAGCACCCTCATTAAATTACGCACACTTTTGCAGGAACTCAAACTTGCTTCTACAGTGACAAAGTCCCTGGTTCAAATCCCATACTGTGTATCCAGAGGCATTAACTTTGATGACTGCAACTCAAATGGCTCCAAGAAGCCTTACCTGCCATGGTGTACAGATGCAGTAGTGTTTGCACTGATTGCTGCAGGGCAAGAAGAGGCAGGTCGCCCCTGGCAGCCCCGAGAGGTAGATGAACCAATGGTAATGGGTGAGGTAGCAGGAGATGAATTGCGATTGGCTGAAATGTAGGGACTGGTGGGGTCACTACTTCTACCAAATGAAGCACTGCAAAACAGCACATAGTCACTTCCTTCAGGACATGTTGCTCACCCACCATTTCCCAGCACCACCTTCCCACCCAGATTGTGCACTTAAAAGGAATGTAGGCCAGAGAGAATATGACAACTGGGAGTGATCAACTCCAGCTAGAGCTGGGTCACTGGCAGCAAGCAGGCAACTGTCAATCATCCAAAAGAGTGATGGAATGTGAAAGGAGGAGATATGTAACAAAGGAAAGCAGGAAAGTGGAATATAAGACAAGAGAGGCTAAGAAAGGAAAATAATAGGAAATAGAATAATTTTATTAGAAAAAATAATTCCCAACAAACCCCAAGGCAAAAAATCATGCACCCCCAAATGTCTGCTTGATATAGAAGCAGCACTGAAAAAGTTGAAGTAAGACCAGAGATTTTAAGGCGGTTTCCAGAGATTCAAAATTAAAGAGTTAAGCAGAACAGAGGAGTTCTGTGCAAAAATGACCTCGGGAACTGCAATTATTTAGCCTAAAGCAAAAATGCCTTTGGGAGGATTTAAAGTTTGTAAGCCTAGAAAGTATTATTATATGAGCAGTAGAACAATTTTCCTTGTTTCAACTGAAGACAGTTGAGAACTATCTCAAGTGCAGCCATAAATAATTTGGGTTAGAATTTTAAAAATACTTCTTGGATATAATATGTAACAAGACATTTGAGGAAGTGACCAAAAAAAGCTATGAGCCTTCTTCAGAAAAGAGGCATTTTACTGGGCCGTGTGAAAGGAATTCCTACCTAAAGACAAGAGATGAGCTAGCAAATGGAAAGTATGCCAAGGTTTGGCACAGACCAAGAATGACAAATTTCTACTCATGCTTTCATTTTTAAATGGTGATGGCATATGATTCTTTCATCTTGAAAAGATCATAAGATAGGATTTTGTAAAATCAAAACGTAGTTTAGGGTTCTAGGAGAAGAGATTTAGAAATCCAAGGTATGAAGCAAGTTGTATATGTTTTCTCAAAAGTGGTCACATAATTAAGAATGCTTTCCATCCCAAACAGAGGCAGCCCCTCTTTCCTCTGTTCACCATAACTATGTCAAACTACATCTATCAAAACAAATGCTACTCACTCAACCCATATAACTGATGGTTTGGATCATGAAAGTCAACAACCACATTATAAAATAATTCTATGCCTGAAAATGAAATGGCAGCTTTCTCTCCTAGATCTAGAACATTATTTTCTTAGAAAAGATTTCTTGGTCTTGGATTCAACCATACAGAATAACAGTGTATCTAGCAGACAAAGGCCATAGCCTTTAAGATAAATAGGTGATAGCCTCATTAAGGCCAAAAACGCATAGTTTGTGTAATAAAGCTTCCATGAGATAACTGAGCTATACTTGTATACTTTTAAAGTTGAGCCCTTTCTTATAGAATTTATCTTCAAAATTGAAGAATGTTAAAAGGTAACAATGGCTGTTTATTTTATAGCTTACTACTTCCCATGTTCTGACATTAACTAGTTGGCAGTGCCCATATTGGGGAACAGCACTGGATATGATCTGGAGAAGATTCTTCCTGTGAAACGGAAATAAATTTTGATTCCAAACAGCTAATCTATTCATATAGTCTATGGTCAAAGCCTGCTTCCATGGTAGCCAATCAATCATCTTAAAAACCTAATGATGAAGGCTATGGCATGAAGAAGCAGTTGGAGGGGTTAAGTAAGAGGAAATGAAGAAAGAATTCAAAGTAAGCAATGAAAATCAGATTCTTCCACATCAGCAGCAAAGTTCAAATTAAAATACTAATTAAGTATATCTTGTAGCTTAACGGCTCTGGCAAAGGCGCTTTGGTCACTGGCTAGTCAGTGGCAAAGAAAATAATTGCAGAAAAGGGAATATAGATGAGAAAAGGGGAAAGAAACCCATGTACCTTCTCTGCACCAAACTTGCGAGTTTCACATCTTGATGGATCTGAGGGCCATTAAAGTCATAAAAAAAAAAAAAAGACTCAAGTCCCTAAATTAACAGGCTTCAATATGAAACTTCTTTATGCAATACAAAACTGTCCCCACTTCCCAACCCTTACCACCCTATAACGTCCCTCCCTTTTTCCCTCTCTCCAAAAATAAAGCTTGAGATGAGAACTACTCTGGTATTAGAAAAAGGAGAGCCAGCTACTGGACAGGGGTGATTTAAATTCAGTCATGCCCAGAGATTACTAGAAGTCATTTCTGGTTGAAGATTTTAATCGGACTGAGAGGATGAAGTATAAATTCAGATCTGTGGTGAGAATTTGGAAGTAGCTTACTTTAATTCAGTTAAGAGAATAAATTAATTTTAATATTAAATTAGGATGTTAATCCCAAGAAATATTAAAGTGATTCATGTTTTGATTCATTTTTGTGGTGCTAATTGGATCTAAAAAGGCATGCAATTTCCCATACTCCCACAGCCAGGGTGGAGCAAAAATCATCCCCCACCCCTCTGAGCCTGGTACCTTTTCAAGTACGTTGATACATAGGTGGAAGGAACAACTGTCTCTGGGGTTTCATTTCCCTTCACTTCATCCCTCCACAGCTGTCGGGAATGGGAACCACTCCTCACCAGATTAACAGCTGATTCTCTGTGAGGCATGAGAGAAAAACAAAACACAACACTGATTCCTACCATCAGTTTTTGTCAATGATACAATGCAAACCAGGAGAAAAGAGCCAGACAGGTAAACTATAACATGGCTAAACAAACAGACACATTTTTTCTGGTGATTTTCTGTTTTATATACCTGTTCTCTGTATAGAAAGAGGATGAGTATTACTGTCTGCCTCTTTCATCAACTTGGAAGCCAACTGATTTCAGTAAGTACCAAATTCCACCTTTTTATAATGAAAAGTCACTTTTGCTCCTCTTTTAAAAAACCTTGCAGTCATTCCTCAGTAGTGGGTTGCTCATAAATAAGCAGAGAAAGGAGCAGTGGGGACGATGAGGAAGTCTGTTCCCAGGGAGAGAGGTACCACAGAAGGGAAAAAGAAGGAGGACTTGCTGGAAGCCTCTTTAGCAGTATAAATGAAAAGACATCCAGGAAAGGGATGTAGCAGGAATTTTGATCCACAATTGGTTAATTCAGGGTCTTTGCTGCAAAAGCTATGGGCCTCCATGTTTCATAAGGTTCTCTAGAGCAGTCCTTCTCAAACTTTAATGTGCATGAGAATCACCTGGGAATCTTGTTGAGGTGCAGATTCTAATCCAGGAGGTCTGTGGTGAGGCCTGAGATTCTGCAATGCTACCAAGCTCCCTCATGATACTGACGCTGCTGGTGTGAGGCCCACACTTTGAGAAACAAGGCTCTAGATCAGGTTCTGCTCTGAGATGCAGCAATACTTCAAAATCCCTATGTTCATTTTAACTGATGATGAAGACTTTAAATTTTATCTACTTACAAATTAGAAACTGATCAATTCAATTAAATAAAAATATTTTTTAGTGTTTACTATGTAGTAGGCACTAGGGGTACTTGACAAACCAGACAGAAATAGACCCTACCTTTACAGAACCTGCCGGCAGACAAACTATTCCACACCTGGAAGGGCCAGGGAAGACTTCCTAAAGACAGTCATGTCTAAGCTGGAGTTAGGACTTGAAGGGTGAAGAACTGGCAAAGCAGGGGTTAAGGGTTGGAAGATGTTCCAAGCAGAAGAAACAATTTAGAGTGTGCTAAGGACATCTGCGGAAAGAGGCAAAGGAATAATGGCCAGGAGATCACTATGCCCAGCCAAGTTAAAAAGGTCCATCTTTGGCCTATATTAGGATTACCTGTTCTCCTTTTCTTCAACGTCACTTGTGTTGTTAAGCCTCCTGGATACTAGTGAACCAAAATAGCTTTTGTTTTCTCTCTCCTGTAAAATCAAAACAAGTAAAACACAAAGGAAGTTACAATACTGACAGAATACAACATCATGGGTGAAAAAGCGGAACACAACGTACCTATGTAATCTTATTTCTGGATTCAACATCAATTCTGTTTTGAGTGGTATTTTAAAAGGTTAGCTTCCAAAGGCTTATTCCTAACTTTCCTCTATTAAAAATCAGTATGTAGGGAAATAACTCTCATGGGAAAAGCCAGGATGATCAAATAAGGAAAATAGTAACACAAATCACAGAGCAGTAGCTCTGCCAAGAGAGAGGGAGCCTTTGAGAATCCACAAACAGAAAGTTCAATTCCAAATTTCTTGATGAAATAAGTCTTATTTATTCCCCAGCCTATCTTTTCCTTGACATGTAGCTTCCTTAGGGGCATGCACAACACATATACTGCAGAGTTCATCTAACCAATATGCCTCATCCCCTTTAGAAGTCTCCAGAAATGGAATATCAAGCAAGAAAACTATGAGTGTAAGGAAGACCTAAACCAAAAGAAGATCACAGAGTGAGCCCTATAAAATCTGGAACCAAAAGTCAGAAAATAAAAATTTATTCATCTTAGGTGAGTATGTAGGTGAGCTGTTTGTGAAGTTACCCTGATTATACCTCTACTAATGAAAAAAAAGGAGAAGCTTACAATTTTTTTTTCCTAAGTGCTAAACATCAAAAGGATAAGTTATTTGTATTGGTTCAGAATATTTTAGGCCATATCCAGATGTTGTACTTCTGATCCTTTTCTTCACCACACCCTCTCCCCCCAGGTAAGGAATAAGGAGGGTAAGGAAGAATAAACATAAGGTAAGCCAGATGGAAAAGCTTTTAAAATAAATAGCAACCTTGTCAGAAGCATACTTTATTAAACAATCAATGCACCTATCTCCCTTTCAAGGCTTTGTACTTTCAGAATCAGCTTAAAAAACCTGACCCGCTGCTGTCGAGTCGATGCCAACGCATAGGGACCCTATAGGACAGAGTAGAACTGCCCCACAGAGTTTCCAAGGAGCGCCTGGTGGATCTGAACTGCCGACCTTTTGGTTAGCAGCCATAGCTCTTAACCACTACGTCACCAGGGTTTCTACTGAATCAACTTAGGGATTAGAAAATATTACCATTTTTCCCCCAAGATTGAATTTTCGTGGAAGGAAACTGTGTTGGAATTTCCCCACACCCTGCCAAATGCACCTTATCTTTGTGGTCCAGCAGAGCGGAAATCCGAGGGCTTGATGACGAGCGGTAGATGGAGGAGCCTTGGTCTCTTACAGACTCCCTGGAATTGGCCACCTCACTCAGCATATTGTGGCTGCCAGTTTTTCTGAGTCCCAGTCTCCAGGAAGAAGGAGATTCATCTTTGGGCTCTTCTGGCTTGCTAAAAAGGCTGGAGGAGAACTATGAGGGAAGAAGCAAAGAAAACAAAAAGAAAGGCCCTGGTGATTCTTTTTCAGCTTGTTTGCCTTTTCCACACTTAATTGAGCTCAGTGAGGCAACACGAGGCAACACAAGGAGGGCAAATACACGGCAGGCTGTCTGCCAGCATTCCCTTCCTCACCTGGCAGATGCTAATCGTGTCTCAAGGCTCCCTTTCTCCCTGAGCCAGAAATAGCCTCAGACGCTTAACACAGTGCTCCTACCTGACCGAGTTGCTCTGAGAAATTAGACTCTATTTGCTCTTCTTATGCAATGATACTGACCTAGAGCACCAGGAGATCTGCGCTCTAGTAATACTCTTGGCTCACTGTGTAACTGAAAATCAGATACTTCACTTCTCAACATGCTCATCTGTAAAATGGTAATAATGAGCTTGTTGCTGTTGTGTGCCATCCAGTCGATTTCCGACTCATAGCGACCCTACAGGAAAGGGTAGAACTGCCCCATAGGGTTTCCTAGGCTGTAATCTTTACAGGGGAGCCCTGGCAGGGTAGTGGTTAAGAGCTCAGCTGCTAACCAAGAGGCTGGCAGTTCAAATCCACCAGCTGCTCCTTGGAAACCCTATAGGGCAATTCTACTCTGCCCTATAGGGTCACTATGAGTCTGAATCAACTTCACAGCAATGGTTTTTTTTTTTTTTTTAAATCTTTACGGGAGCAGATCACCAGGTCTTTTCTCCCACAGAGCTGCTGGTGGGTTCAAGCTGCCGACCTTTTGGTTAGCAGCTAAGCACCTAACCACTGCACCATCAGGGCTCCCTTAATAATGAGCTTAATCCTTCCTTATAATATGTGGAGACCAGAAAAAACAAGAGGAGCTAATGAATAAATATGTTTTAAGTTACTGTGATCAGATTATAATAAGCTGATTTAAGTCAACACTAATAAAAATACTAAAGGTCATCCCACTCAAATTCTAATTGCTAATTTCAAGAAAATAATTTTATTTAGGGCAGTTCCAAGAGTTTCAGATTCCATTAACCAGCAAAATTTTAAAAAAGAAAAAAAATGAGAGGTCAAAGTGTTACCATCTTTTTCATTTTGCCAAAAGAAAACATCTTTCAGTAAGTGATTACCATTTCTATCACTATCATTTCATTTAAAAAAGAAAGAAAAAAGATATGTTAACATCAGAGAAGAGAGCTTTATGGAAAGCTTACTATTAATATATTGTCTTTAATTATCTTATTTTGTCACAGATCAGAGAAAACATCATAGACAAGCATCAGGCCAAGGAACAGTTTGGGGAACAATTGGTCTTCAGAATACCTGCCAACAGTCCCTTCCTGGGGCCAGAGAGACCCTTGCAGAAGGCTTTGATCTTTCTCCTAATACCAGGCCACCTTTACCACCTGGCATAGTGAAAATACAATCAAAACATTAATCACTAGTCTGCAACTCACACTAAGGTTTTCTCTTTTCATAGGTCAATCATGTCAGCTCTTTACAAGCTACCCTTAGACTAGAGAGAAAAACACCTTTCCCAGCATTATTTTAGTAAAGTAGAATAAGTACATGTGTGTTTGTATTTTTTTTTTTTTTTAATTTAGCATTTTTCTTTATAAAAGCAGGGAGTCTAGCCACACCATACTGAATGGCAGTGTGTGAGGTCTAACTAAATGACTGCATAATGAGCGAGAAATGCATTCTATTTGCAACCTCTCTACTGATTCACAACGACGCTCCGGGGAACAAGTCAGTACCTACACCTTTGTTCCCTTACTTCCACAACGATACCACCATCTCTCCTTTCCAATCTATCAGGTACTAAGAAGAGTTCAATAAGTTAATATCTATAAAGTCATAGAGCTTTTTCAACAGCTTCAATTCCAAAGAACTCCGATAAATTCTTACTCTAAAGAGTAATTTTATACTTTGCAGAGCAGGGTCATCATTCAACTCTGTCTCACTGACTAGTAGCCTACAGATTCTCAGAGACCTGGGCAAAGCTACAGGAAGAGTGGTCTCTGGCGTTCCAACAAGTTCTTTCTATCTCTGCCCTCTACCCAATATAAGGATTTTACTCATGAAAGTAAAATTTTAAAGGAGAAATAGAAAAAGGAGAAGTCATCAAAACAATTAATGCTGAATGCTAGGTATCTTCCTAGCCCAATCAGAACTTTAGGTATAGTTACCTTAACTTCAGATATGAAGAAAATAGGTAACTGACAAAATTTCTTTAGTCCTAGACTATTATATCCTATGTTATCTTTTCTTTTTTTAAATATCTTATGTTATCTTTTTTTAAATATCCTATATTATCTTCAAAAATTATGGCCAAATTTGTTTAGTGATGGTTTTATAGTTTTTTAGGTTTCTTTTTTTTTTCCCCAAGAATATATCTTTATTGTTTTGTAAGAATGTATCTTTAAAGCCTTTCTAACTGCGTGCTATTGTAGTAGGGGTAAATACAATACCCAAATTAATTCCAAAGTACTCACTC
>NW_004443971.1:13800349-13801868 GCF_000243295.1 Trichechus manatus latirostris
TAAGAAAGACCTTGTTTTCTACGTAATTCCAAGCAAGAGAAAAAGATAAGATGCGTAGTAATAATAATATAAGATCATATATAACATAGCTGCTAAATTGGTTGGTTAGATCAACAAGTGCTGTAGGAGTTCAGAGAAGAGCCAGATCCTCTGAGGGAGAGAATAAGCAAAGATGCCATGGAGGAAGCTGGAAGACAACTACTGATTAGCAGGTGGAGGAAGAAGACAGGCTATGACTCAGAAATTAAAATACATAATACATCTGTTGGTCAGTGAAGGGGCAGGTCTAATTTAAGTAATGGGTGTTCTTGGGTTACAATAGGAAATAGAGGTAGAAAGGATTACAAGGATGTTGCAAGTTAAGCTACAGAATTTTAGTAGTTGAATCCACATAACATAAACAAGAGTGGTCCATCTCAATAGGGTCATACAGCAGAAACTGTCTTGTTCACCAGTGTAGACCCAATGACCAGCAAAGTGCCTGTACGAAATGGTGTGGGGTGGCCTTCTGGTGTATGTACTCTGAAAACAGAGCCCCAGAGAGTAACTCACCCATGAATTATGTGACAATTTTAAGCCACATACATACACATGTATGTATTTTAACTTCTGAGTCATGCCCTCTCTTCTTCCTCCACCTGTGTAACACTGAACAAGTTACTTAACATATTTGAACCTGTATTTTCTCATTGATTAATCAGGAATTTTAATTCTTGTCTTGTAAGAGTTGTTATGAAGATTTGAGAAGATATTTCTAAATTGCATAGCTCAATGTCTGGCCATAGTAAGTCCCTAATAAAGTGTTATTATTGTTAAAGCTATTATTTTTGTGGTTATTGAGAATACTCAAGGCATTCTTTAAATATGTGAAGTATCTACCCGCAAGTACCTCACTAGCCCAGTGTGACAGACTGTAACAGTAATAGCTCCCAATAAATCATGCCTCCCTGAATCCATATCCTTGTGCAGTGCCCTTTCATATTGACTCTGAGCTTGGCCATGTGACTTGTGGTGGTCACTGGGATATTAGCAAATGTATACAAACAGAGGCTTGAAAAGTGCTTGTGCATTGAGCCCCTACACTCTTTCAATGCTTTTGGAATCCAGCTGCCATGTGCAGAAGCAGGGGCTAGCCTGCTTGAAGACGAGACACATGACCCACTTGCCCCTAACACACTGGGCAACCATCAGAGAGAGGTCAGTAGGGTCATCCAGGACCAGCCAGCCCCCAGTTGACTTACCAACTGACCACAACCACGTGAGTGAGCCCAGCTACACTATGTGGAGCAGAGACAAGCTGTCCCATCTGAGCCCTTCACTAATCACCAACCCATAGAATTGGGAGCACATATATAGTTGTTTTAAGCCACTAAATTTTGAAATGGCTTGTTATTCAGCAATAGATAACTGACACCAAATGTTTAAGTCTAACAAAAAAATAAAAAGGGAAAAACATAGAATTTCAAATCAAACTGCTTATATTCACCTTAAAACATAATTAATATTCCTTTTTAAAAAA
>NW_004443971.1:13807559-13810078 GCF_000243295.1 Trichechus manatus latirostris
GGCTTCCAAGCCAAGAAAAGAGAAAGAAAACAAACAAATAAATCAAAACAGAACAAATCAGAGCAAACAAACAAAACAAAAAAGCCCCGGGGGTCCTACCAGCGTGGTGACATGGGCTGGAAAGCAGTTTCAGAGTTAAGCAGTGTTTCGCAGCCTTTCAGGAAGAAGCAAAGATGGTGCACACAGCCAGGTATTTGACAGAAATCAGGGGGAGGTGGTGAGAGGTAAGGAAGAAATCTAAAGAAGCAGAAAAAAGCAACACTAGCAGCCAATAAAAGGCACTCAGGGAGCTGGCCAGTGTGGGCGGGTGGAATCCAAGTGACACTGGGGTGAAGCTTGTTCTTCCCAGCCCAGACACTGTGGCTGCAGGAAGCAGAGGAGGCTAAGCCGGGGTGAAGAAGGGTGGGGGGTGGGAAAGCCTATATCACTGGTTACCGGTTGTTCTGTCTCCTGCTGAAAGCTCTGTGAAGATGCTTTCTCATAGTCCCTCTTCACTGATCTCCGATAAGAGTCCAAGATGGCAGACCCATGCTGTGGTAGCTGATAGGGGACCTCTGCATGTATCTCTCCTCACTCTCGGTCAGTTTCTTATTCCATTCGGTGCTAAGTTCTTTATCTCTTCATTTGATGCTTAGGGTTTCAGAATTGACGTGTGACTCTGTTTGACTTAGTTTTTCTGATCTTTGCTGTGGAGGGACGGCGTGGTGCTTCTGACTATAGTGCCATGTTGCCCGGAAGCACGCTAATTAATATTCTTTACTACAATATTTACATTTAAGGCACATGACAACTGTTATTTTATGAGGATGTATCTGTGACTCTTTAAAAACAAATACATTCAACAAATAATTACTAAGTACTTATGTGTCAGGCATCATTTGGAAAGCTTTAGATATAATACACTCCCAACGCTCTTCCAAGATCTATTTATCGGGTACCTACCTACCATGGTGAAGGCCCTGTGCTAGGCACTAAAGAGAGAGAAAGATGAATGAAACACATAATACATGCAAGTCCTTCAGAAGCTTGCTGGTGAGGAAAAGAACAGAGGAGACGCGATAAAACAGAAATAACTCTAATAATAAGTTTGTTGTTGTTAGTTGCCATCGAGTAGTTCCCAATACTAAGCAGTATGAGATAAACAATATAAAAATAGTGCAAACAAACAGCTACAGGAATCAGAGGAAGGAGAAACACGTGTGGCTTCAAAAAGAAAGTTGATTTGAGCTGGGCTTTGAGACATGGTAAAACTCCAACCAGCCAAGAACTGCAGGAATGAGTAGGGAAGCTTGCTGGAACCATCTGGCTTCTGCCTACACCAGCCTACTGAAACTGCTCTCTCAAAGGTTACTAGTGACTTCCTAATTGCCAAATTATCTTTGACCTCTCCCTTCTCATTTCTGGCCTAGCTTCTCTGCTGCAGAAATACATATTTTGGTTTTTTCTCAACCTCTTTGACCATACCTTCCTTGCCTTCTTTACTGATGCCACTTCACTTTCTAAACACAGTATGCCCCAAGATTCTTTTTCACACCTCTTTTCTCTACAGTGGGGTCCCTGGGTAGGCAAACAGTTAACACACTTGGATGCTAACCAAAAGGTTGGTGGTTCAAGTCCACCCAGAGGTACCTTGGAAGAAAGCCCTCATGATCTACTTCCAAAAAATCAGTCACTGAAAATCCTATGGATTAAAGTTCTACTGTGATACACAAGGTCACCATGAGTCGTGGTCGACTCAACAGCAACTAGTTTTTTTCTCTACAATCTCTCCCTTACAGATCACATTCTTTCCCACAGCTTTCACTTCTTATGCAGATAATTCCCACATTTCACTCTGTCCCTACTACTCTGTAGAACCCCAGAGACTGGGAGCAAGGATGGATCTCAGGCCTGCCATTTGCAGCTATGAAACCTAATTTACCTAACCTCCTACAGCATGAATTTCCCATTCTAAAAAGTGGTGATGATAATACACCTCTCCTCACTTATCGGCTATCTCATTATCCGTCATTTCATGTTTACGACAACAGTAAAAAAATCTACTATCAAACTATTTTGCCCATTAACAACATATGTCTGGCAGTAACGAACGCTGAAATGTGAGGTGAGGTCTGAAGCTGTGATGGTTAAGGTTATGTGTCACCTTGACTGGGCCATGATTCTCAGTGGTTTGGCAGTTACATAATGACGTAATTTGGCAGTTATGTAAGGGTGTAGTCATCCTTCATTTTGTGATCTAATGTGGTCATCCTCCATTTTTGCATAACACTGATTTCACATAATGACCTGGTCTTTGGAACCTATGTTGATAAGTGAGGAGAGGGCGTACATACTTCAGAGTGTGGTTGTGAGGATTAAATTAAAATGTTTAAGCATGCTGCAAAGCAAAAAGCACTATCCAATATAAAGTTATTATGATCCCCCAAAATAGATATAATCTTTCCTACTAGTTGTTATGGATTATTTTGTGTCCCCCCAAAAACCGAGGCCATGATTCCCAGTATTATGTAGTTGTCCTC
>NW_004443971.1:13811543-13813045 GCF_000243295.1 Trichechus manatus latirostris
CTCCTATCTTTTGGTTAGCAGCCAAGCACGTAAATCGCACCACCCAGGGACTCCCTAGGACATGTAAGTGCTCCGTAAGTGTTAAACATGAAAAAGGTGCACATTTATAAATTTTGATAGCTACTACACTAGCATTTCTAGAGCAAATTGTGCCTGCTTAATAATAGATACTCATATCTCAGTAAACAGTCATCTCCTGTACTGCAAACTTAGCTAGTGCCTGTCTTCTCATAGAACCAATGGTCTCTAGCTTCCTTTGGTGACATTCAATGAGCCTCAGAGATTGAAGGAGACATGAAGAAGGGCAGTATTCTCCCATAATTGAGAGAAACTGTGTAAGCAAAGCCAGACCTCATCAGAAGCAGGGGCCAGATAACAGAGAGAACTAAATATCTTCATTATGGATAGGCCAGCTATGGTAGAGTTCAGAGGAAAACACAGACTCCATTACATACTTAATGTGTGACCTTTCCTCCTCTAACTCGGTCTTCTAGCTAGAAACATTTCATCTTCTCATGGACTCAAATCTGGAGGGATACTATGCCAGTGAACACAGGGCATGTGTACTGTAAAATCTTAGTTTATCATTAACTTCCAATTATCTGTGAGAACCATTCTGTTTAGCTCAACCCTTATTCAGAATTCCCAGTATCTCTTTTCTCAGTGTTCGCCCGACTATATACTAAAACCTGTGGGTGACTTTAGAGCTTATTGGTCTGGCCATGTTCAGCACCTCATTGAGGGAGCTCCTATCTTGCCACATAATAATATAATAAACTTTTCTTTTCTTTTTTTTTTAAAAAAAGAACATCTTATTGTGGTTTAGGTGAAAGCTTCAGAGCAAATTACTCTCCCAATCAATTTATATACAGCTTGTTTTGTGGCATTGGTTGCAAACCCCTGAAGGTGTCAGCACTCTCCCCTCTTCCTCCTGGGGTTCTGTGTCCATTCACCCAGCCTTCCTGCTCCTACTTTCCTTCTGAACTTTGCTTTTGGGCAAATACTGCCCTTTAGGTCTCATATAGTTGATTGTTCTGAGGTGTACATCCCTCACTGGTGTTACTGTTCATTTTATAGGCCTGTCTGTTTTATAGCTATACTGTGATCTCCAGGAATGATTTCAGTTCCAAGTTTGAAGGGTGTCTAAGGGCCACAGTCTCAGAGGTTCCACCAGTCTCTAACAGACCAGTAAGTTTGGTCTTAATTATGAGTTTGAATTTTGTTCTACATTTTTCTCCCATTCTGTCCATGACCTACTATTGTGGTCCCAGTCAGAGTGGTTGGTAGTGGTAGCCAGGCATCATCTAGTTCTTCTGGTCTCAGGCTAATGGAGGCTATGGTTCATGTGGTCCATTAGTCCTAATCATCTAGTTTATCTTCTGCTGTTTGTGCTTTTTCAGTTATGTTTGATAATCTATTTATGCCATAAATTAGGGCTCCTATCTTTGTCCCTGTTTTTATTCTGTGTTCTTTATGGTTTTAGGTTTTACGTGTAGGTCTTT
>NW_004443971.1:13813925-13814866 GCF_000243295.1 Trichechus manatus latirostris
AGTGGTGATAAAGGGCATCCTTCTTGAGTTCTCATTCTCAAGGAGAATGCTTTCTCTCTCTCTCTCTCCCTTGAGAATCATGTTGGCTGTAGGTTTTGTATATATGTCCTTAATTATGTTTTAGGAATGTTCCTTCTATTTCTATTTTGCTGAGAGTTTGTATCAAGAATGGGAGTTGGATTTTATCAAATGCCCTTTCAGCACTGATTGAGATGATCACGTGATTCTTTTCCTCTGTTTTATTTATGCAGTGTATTACATTGACTGGTTTTTCTAATGTTAAACCATTCCTGCATACCTGGTATGAATCTCACTTGGTCACGTGTATTATTTTTTTGATATGGTGTTGAATTTTGTTGGCTAAGATTTTTCTGAGAATTTTTATGTCTATATTCATGAGGGATATTAGTATATAATTTTTTTAGTGGTATCTTTGCCTGGCTTTGCTACCAGGGTTATGCTGGCTTCATAGAATGAATTCGGGAATATTCCTTCCTTTTCAGTGTTCTGGAACAGTTTGAGCACTACTGGTGTCAACTCTTCTCTGAATGTTTGGTAGAATTCTCCAGTGAAGCTGTCTGGGCCGGGGCTTTTTTTTATTGGGATTTTTTAAATGATCTCTTCAGTTTCTTCTTTTGTTATGAGTCTGTTTAAATTATTGACTTCAGTTTGCATTACTTTAGGTAGGTAGTATGTTTCTAGAAATTCGTCCATTTCTTCTAGGTTTTCAAATTTGTTGCAATACAGTTATTCATAGTATTCTGTTATGGTCCTTATCTCAGTTGGTTCTGTTGTAATACTGTCCATCTCATTTGTTATTTTGGTTATTTGCATCTTCTTATTCTTTTCCTTTATTAATTTGGCCAGTGTTTTATCTATTTTATTGATCCTTTCAAAGAACCAACTTCTAGTCTTGTTGTTCTTTCTATTGTTTTTCTGTT
>NW_004443971.1:13819780-13826945 GCF_000243295.1 Trichechus manatus latirostris
GAGGTCAAGACAGTTGGCTCCCTCACACAAGAATTTTTTGTGCATCTTATCATATGGCTACACAGAAACTGGTAAATATAATCTAATATAGCTCAGAGCTCATACAACTAAGTTTTCAGTAGCAACTTGATATCTCATCCTTGAAAACTAAATTTGAAGTCCTTTTTGGAGTGCTCTAAGGCCTGGCTGTCTCTTTGACAAGCAATAATCTCCTCATGCTATAAAAATCGAAGGATTTTTGCTATGAACATCTTTGCATTACCTGCCTCCTTCTCAGTTTCTGACTCAGAAACTTCATCTTCACCTTCCTCCTCTTCTGAGCTGGAGCTGCTGGATTCCTTGTTTTCCTCCTCCATTTCTTGGGACTTGGGTGTCTCTTCCTCATAGAGCATCTTCTCCTTGCTAAAATAAAGATGGTAATTTGAGTGAAATTCAGAAATGACAAACAATTTCTTAAGTTTGCTGACAATCAAGTGTAAGAAGGAGAATGAGTCTATAAATCTTACGTAGGAGTAAGAGAAACATATTCAAATCCTTCTTTATAACTGTGTTGTTCTGAATCCTTGGTTTTCTGCAGACTGAGGTTTAGGTTTGACTCCAGAATATGACTTAAGGAGATCTGGCTTGTCCAATCCACAGAAAAAAAGAGGTCTATGCATCTTGATGATGATAGGGCAGGTAAATATTCAAAAAATGCATTTAACAAATATGTACTGAGTACTTATTACATGCCAAGAATCATGTTAGGCAATGGTGTAGTGGTAAACAAAACAGACATGGTCCCTGAGTTCACAGAACTTAACAGTATAGTAAGGGGAGCAGTTGAGCCTAAGATCCCCTAAGCTAGAAAAAAAAGAAACGCTGCACACATTCTCAATTAATTTCTAAGTTTAAAACACTTTCAGCCATCCTCAGAGTCTACCCCATGTATCAGTGCCACCTCCTTGCCCCTCAAGCATTCCCACATGATTAAAGATCATTCGGCAAATACAGAGTTTCCTTACTACAAGAATTCTCAAGCTAAGTATGTCACACACACCTACACACTCACATACAGCAGAGGTCATCCCACTTCTCAAGCCCCAAATGTCTTACTTCTTAAAGAGTCCACTCTGCAATTTGCTGTTCAGGTCTGACTCAATGAGTTTATTTCGTGTCTCTTTTTCACTTCGAAGCTGGAAATTGAGAAAACAGAGAGAAAAGGGAACTTGACTACTGTTAAAACAAAGCAAAACAAAAAAACAGCAACAATGAGTAGAACTCAAATTGGTACTGTCCGTTTGAAGAAGACAGGACTAACACCAGAGGATGGAGGCACTGAGAATAAGAGAAACACATCAGTTGGGTCTCCTTAGAAGAGAATGAGAGAGAAAAATCTTCACCAAGGTAGCCGAGAAAAAACACAGTGTTAGAACTTCAATAAAACTACCCCTAACAAACATCCTAACCCACTCTTTTAATAAAGCTTAGCTTCTAAAGGATAAAAAGCCAAAAGGAACTTTGAAAGAATTCTTCGTGATCCATATACTGAAATATGTTTGCAATCGTTCTAAAGAAAAGACAGAATGGGAAATAAGCGCTTAGAGAAAACTGCATGGCATTTAGATGCATGTTCCAGACAAGACGTATTTATATTCCTGAACCTCAAAGGGGAGCCCTGGTGGTGAAGTGGTTAAGAGCTACGGCTGCTAACCAAAAAGTCCACAGTATAAATCCACCAGCTGCTCGCTGGAAACCGTATCGGGAAGTTCTAGTCTGTCCTATAGGGTCGCTATGAGTCGGAATTGACTTGACTGCATTTCCCAGTCCCAGTCCCCAGAACCTCAAAGTTATGGAGGGGCAGAGATAAACACCAGTCCCATTAGGGTAGAAATATTATTTAGTGAAGATGAAATTTATATGTAAAAACCTAACTATGCTGGGTAAAGTATACATGAGAACTCTCTGTACGATTTTTGCAGCTTCTATGTGGAGTCTAAAAATTATTTCAGAATAAAAAGTTAAAAAAAAAAAAAAGAATCTATACAAAGTATACATCTTGTATTAGGAGGGCTACTTTGTTAAATAGTAGCACTGGTACTGTATTTAGAAAGTCCTGTCTGTCCTATCTTTAGTGATCCTGGTCGTTTGTCAAAGAAAACAAAATGAACTCTAAGTTGTTATTGTTTAAACATTATGTGTTCGATTTTCCCACTGAGCCCTGAAGTACAAGAATTTTCGCTTCACCAGTCCAGATACGAGGCTGAACACACATGAGGTTAGATATGGTTGATTTGTCTCATCACTGAGCTACGTAGTTCTGCCATCTAAAACTGCTCTAAGTTTCCTACATTTACCCTAAATTTAAGTTCACATGCCCTGAGCCACAACACATGCAAAAGGAAAAAAGAAAGGAAAGTCAACCATTTTTCTCTGTCACACCCTGATAAAACAGGGAATTCTCAAGCCTCTAATGTCATTGATCTTTATTCTCCTTGCCCAGATTACTCATCCTCCTTAGGGTAGAAAATGTCAATCATTCACTGTCCATCTGTATACTCGGTGGGTTTTTCCATTCTGCAGTCTGTACATGGGTGCCATGTTCACATAGTTTTCCTATATAGCACTAAGCAGAATGGCATGTACAAACAAACAAGATTCCAAATGAGGAGGAGGAGGAAGAAGGCTGAATTCTGGATGCTTGATGAATCTGGAATAAGTATAAATCACTGACCAAGTACTGTCCAACACCAAATGATAGCTTTGGTTTTGTGTGTCTGTATATTTTTCAAAACAGAAATGTATTCTTCTCTCTAATCAATGCATGTACTTTAAATAAATACATCCTTTTAATCAATGAGAAATAAAATGCTATGTGGTATCTTCTACTCTGGTAGCCCTTGTTTAGAAAAAACTCTGATTTGAACATATACTCATTTTCTAGAACTCAAGCGTAATTATTAGTTAGTTAGGTGTTTTTTCTTTTAACCTTTAGCTGTGTGAAGGCTATCTTACAATAAGTAAACTTTAACAGCAATGGTTTCCGGGATGTTTTCTTCTAACAGACTGTTGGTCGTCCCTGAGAGGAACAATTATCATCTCTGGAATGCAGATATGTCCATTTCGGCTCTCAGCAGAGACATACATAACTAAGAAAGCCAATGATTAAGATACCAAGTGGATTGCAAACTGTTCCAAAAGCCTTAAAAGCATCAACAGAGACTTACCATCTTCTGCTTCTTCTGGAGCATCTCCAAGTGCTCCACGAGACCCTCATCAGCCACATCAAATGGGGTCTGGCCCTGGCAGAGAAAAAAGGTGCACCACAACCGATAAAAAATCAGCAGCAGTCAAGTGACTGTACTTTATCAGGTAGGTACTCTATAGTCACTTTCTGCCTTTGATTCCAGTGATAGAGGCTTCTCTGACTAATCTACCCTACGTGATGATAATGCCTTCATTCACCACAGAGGAAACATAATGTGAAAGAGCAAATCCTTTAAATACAGAGCACTATATTCTGCAAAACAGTACTGAAGAAACCACAACATTTTTAATGTTTACTGACTCTTGGCAAATAATCAATTGAAATCTTTGCTTGTGCTTCTTCTAAAATGGTCTTAATTGTCATGATAAATTCAATAAGGGGCTCTTAAAAACTTCAGAAGGAGGTCCACAGTGCTTGTGCACTGAAGACTAAGTCATAAGGATCATCTTCCTTTAAGTGAGAGAAGGGCAGAGATGGAGGTCATCTCTTTTAGGAAACATCAGCACAATTAAGGAGCCTGACCCATAGTCTAAGAATGACACTTGGGATCAGGAGAAATGCGAGGCAGGTAAGAACGCTGACTAATTAAAAGGCTACATCTCTGGATTCCTAGAAAATTGTAGGCTATGGGGTTCCAGGGCTTCTAAGCTGCTTGAAATGAGACTGTTTTCAGCCACACTCAAGGATCTTTGTCATTAAAATGTTTTTTAATGACTCAATATGAATACAGCTTGGCTGTTAAGTTTCTGAATTAAATAGTAAAATAAAATCTTTCACATTTCACTACAGACAATGGCCGTAGGCTCCTCTGAAACTCATTTTTGCAAGGGCAAAACATTTGGCAAGTATCTTTGTTTTCCTGTTTTTGTTTTAGAGGCGTCAACATAAGTAGAATCAGAAGGCTAGTGGAGTTTTATCATACATAGTAAATAAATCTCTTTTGATAACTGGGGGAGCCAAAGGGATACAGCACCACTGCTACCAGTGAAGTATATTTCCCCAGGGCAGTTAGGCTGGTCAATTAATAGACTTTAAACCTTTTGTTCTAGAGACCCAGTCACCAATCTCTTCGCCCCTTTAGAGGGTCAGGCTCACTAACCAGTTTGTTCCTGACATCCATGTCACAGAGGGCTTCTGCCAGGATGGAGCAAGCCTCCTTCACTCCCCAGTGTGCAGCAGCATGGAGGGGGGTCCAGCCATCATGATCCTGAACATTGAGTTCATAGCCAGCCTGAATTAAAAGTCTAAGAAGAAAACCCCACACAAGACATTTATCTCCTCTGTAGTACAGTTTTCTGCCAAATAAACCATTATTCAACTGATATTTCAGGATTTGGGCACGGAATCACAGGGGGCCTGTAATTATTTCTGCCCTCTAAGGCACAGCTCAGGTTTCACAGTTATTACTATGAGGACCAATCATAGGTGAGATTTACCTATCTTCTCCAAAAGGTCACATGGTGTTTCCTACATACATCCATGTTACACCATAAAAGAGGGGTGCATGGAAAGATGTGTGTCTTTGATACCTGAGATTAACCAAAGCCTAATTCAATTAGCCAAATCACACAACTCTTATTACAAGTAGCTTTCCAGCCTTTCTAGTACACACATGTTTATTGTAGCTTCTCGTACCTCCCCCTCTGCAAAAGTATCTGCGAGGGGTTTTTGCTAACTATAAAGCTATAGTCTAACTTGTGTGCATGGAGGAGGAAGATGGTGACTCCTGAACCCTGATGACTCCGGAGGGCACAAACTGCATCTGGGCTGGTTGAGGCTATCTATATCATGGGCCTCCAGACACTTTCCAAGAATTGAGCAGAATGTGAACATCATTCTCAGGCAGAAATGGAATACCAACATGCTGCCACACCTACCGGAAACCCCACAGTAGGTGGAATATGAAGCACTGGAAGAGTCCAAATACAACTCTAAATACAATGCTTCTAGCAACCTCTGTTATTTAGGACAGCCTGTCAGCATTATGCACCAAGAGCTACATAAAGCACGTATGCACATGAGGAAAAGTGGAACAGGTAGACTTAACCCATTGCCGTCAAGTTGATTTAGACTCATAGTGACCCTATGTGACACAGCAAAACTGCTCCATAGGGTTTCCAAGGCTGTAAATCTTTACAGAAGCAGACTGCCACATCCTTCTCCTGTAGAATGGCTGGGGGGGTCAAACTACTGACCTTTTGGTTAGCAGCCAAGAGCTTAACCTCTGTGCCACCAGGGCCCCTTACGGGTAGAGAAGTAGAATCTAAGTCCCTCATATAAATTTGACTATATACCCAAATTACAGATTGAACAGTCAGGGTTTGTATAATTAACCTAATGAGCCCAAAGAAATTATCCACATCCAAAGAGGACCAGAATGATCACAAGTCTGTCCTGTATTACAGGTCACAAACGAAGGAGGCTGCAGGAAGATTAATGATGAATCACAGAGCTGGAAGAAGTCTTGTAAAGTCACCTTCTAGGCCAGTGTGCCTCAACTCTGTTTCACATCATACATCTCAGTGAGAAGGAAGGGGACAACCCACAGATGAATACTAGCAAAATGGGAGAAGATTACAAGATCAGAGAGGAAACCAACAAAAAAAGGGTGCACACCATAGCTGAGATTTTAATTCATCCCCTGCTTCCAAAACCCAACTCAACTTCTCCCAGTCAACCAAACTTCTGATTGAAGTAAATGGACAATACCTGAGAACCTCAGAGTAGCCCTTGGCAGCAGCCACATGGAGGGCTGTGGCCCCTGAGCGAGCCTGCCTCACATCCTCTATTTTCCCACTGTTGAGCCACTGGCGAGCATCTTGCAACATCTGTTGTTCTTCTTCTTTTCTTGACTGCTCTAGATCAACTCCTACAGAAACCAGACACCAGATAGCCAGCATTACTAAAGGTCCACTTAAGTCTGGCATGATATTTTACATAGATTCAAAACACATCATAAATACAACTACAATCAACAGTTCAGTTGTCAAGTTGTATATTCATCAAATTTACTCTTCATTTAGAAGAGCAATGGCACCTGTATACACATTAGCGGTCTTACTGGAGTTAAATCGTGTGGTTAAACATTATGCAATTGCAGAGCCATTAGGAGAACACATCTAAAATTGTTTTCAATAGAACATAAAGATCAAAGGGGACACAATTTTTACATTATAATATTTATACAGAGCAACCACGGCACCTAACTACAACAAATACTTTTCAAAGTCCTTTTGCATGTTATACTATTTTATTTTACTGTAATCATAACAGATATTATTATCCCCACTTAACAGATGAGGTAATAAACATACGTTAAATGTCTTGCTCAAAGCCACAAAACACATTTTTGACAGAGCTGGCACTAGAACTCTGATGTCCTGGGTACTTGTCTGTTGTTTTCCACTCACTACACCCTAAGACTGGGATAAAAAATCTTTGTTTCAGGTATGATATACCTTTAAAAACAAACCACCTCTATCATTCATTTATATATGTGGGAAAATACACTGACTGGAGCTATACAGTCCAGAGGAGGTGAGTCCCACACCAACACACATGTAGGTAATACGCAGGTAGGAAGATAATACACAGTTAAAAACCAGCTTGCTTCTAAAGGATTAGATTTTGTTTCCCTTAGAAACATTACAGAGAAACCCCAGAGATTTCTCTCTTTAGTCAACAACTCTCCAGCATCTGTGCTGCTGAAGGGGAGGAGGGTGGATATTCACCATTATATAAAATAATGAAATGTCCCAAATCAAACTTATTCATTCAAAGAGTTGTATACCCATTAGCAGCCTTTATCTGTGCTTGGTCAGCTCCCTCCCAGCACATTTCTAAAATGAGAATGCGTGACCTACCTAAGAACTGTCTGTCTGATTCGGGGAGACTGATGGGATGAAGGGGTAAGTGATT
>NW_004443971.1:13827629-13830035 GCF_000243295.1 Trichechus manatus latirostris
GGATTCGAACTTCCAACCTTTTGGTTAGCGGCCGAGCTCTTAACCACTGTATCTAAAAACCACTACAAATCCTGTCCACAGGGTTTTATGATAGTATCAACGAATATTTCCTAAGACCTGTTCTCCCTGCTATCTGCCTCGTGTTATTTACGACATTTTTAAATTAAAAGAACCCAGAGACCTCTAGTAGAAGAATCTTGCCTTAGTCCCTGAAATGGATTTGTTCTACAAATATAAAATAAATAATAATAATTTTTAGAGTTTAGCTTCCTTACTTCAACAAATTGCCAGAATAATTTTCACGATTAGCTTGGCTAAAAATAATTTCAGAGGTTGCAATAAATATCTTCACCAGCATCACTCTCAACTCTCATCAGGAGAAAAGACACACAATAATAAGCCAAATTTAGTCAATTTTATATAGTGTCTTAGCCTTTCTTTGGACTCTACAATGTATGGCAAAATCTAAGACGATGTGCACACAGTAAGAAATGTTCCCCGTTGGTGTAATCTCTATCATCAAAGAATGGCCAGGTCACTCCTAACTAAAGGATGGTATACAACCTCAGAACAGCAAAAAACAAGGAATGATTGGTCACTCCTTTGGCATTTTGCCGACAGTTGAGTGTGGGTTATTAAGAGATTACATGATGCTGGTGGTAACTGAAGACTAATACTCTGCAGGTAGATCTTACCCTCTCCTGTCACATGATGATGAAACCTGTACACAGCAAACTTTTTTTTTTTTTTTTTTAAATAAGGGGCAGTGTTTGAGACTCTCCCAGCCCTCTGTGATCCCCTAGGTTACCTTGCTTCTTCACTTGCTCCAGAAGAAGATCCTTCATGGCTGGCTCTTCTGCAAGGTCAGAAGGGACTTCACCTTCACTATTCACAATACCCACACTGGCTCCATGGTTAATGAAATATCTGTGCAGACAAGACGCAGGATCAATATTATCTATGTTAGTCTAATACCAATTTATCCTCTTGCTTCTGGTGTTTGATGCAGAGCAAGGCCTCTGTTTGGGGGTTTTAAATATAGAATACCTCAGACAAGGTATTTCATTATTAATTTTTAAGTCCATTAGCCTTCAGTAATTAGGACTGGAGGCTTCTCCATTTCCTGACGAACAATACCAACAAATGGGATTTCTTTCACATTCATATTCCTAAGCCCTACTCTCTCATCCCCAGCTGATATCAAGAGACTTTCTAAATACTATAATGAAGGCAAGAAGCCCTTAAAACTCACCCATCATCCCCAAGGTCCAAACACAGGTTTCCGAAAGGACTTACCTCACTTATGATACTGGGAATAAAAGAGAGTCCCTAGAAACTGTGCAAAGAAGCAATTCTCATCAAGACTTTCCCAATGCCACATGGGGGTTTACTAACTAGTGTTACGGGTATGAAAACAGGACAAGAAAGCACGCATTAAAATTTGCATGAATCCATCTAAATTATGTCTCCACGAAACTCTCCTTTCAACCAGCCATCCACATGAAATCTTCTGCACTCTAAGAGGAAACTAAATTACTGAAGAAGAGACATTAAAATGCTAAATAGTTAGATTCTAAATCCAAATAAAATACCTGATCCTGAAGAAAAAAGGTCTGATAATTTCAATACCTTACATGGACCCTTTTTGATTTTCAAAGTGATTTTACATAAAATTATAGCAGGAGATAACTTTTAAAAGCAGGTAATATAGGCATTATCCCCATTTTAAGAAAGGGAGGCTTATACATGTTAAGTAATTTCCTCGAAATCACATAGGTGGCAAATGGCAGAGGTTATAGTCCCAGTGTTTTGACTTCAAGTCTAGTTCATCTTTTCACTAACCAAGCTACTTTTGGGCCAGTGAGAATCCCAATAATGCTGAGAGCTTTATCAAATACTTAAAAGGGGAAAGAAAAGCTATTCAAATTAGGCTTCAATCTGTTCAACAATTCAATAAACATTTATTGGTCCCCTACTATGTTCAAGGTATTGACATTTTAGACAGTGTAGGAGATAAAACAAGGGAAACCCTCAGTGAGATGGGCTGACACAACAGCTGCAACAACAGACTCAAATATACCAACGATCATCCAGACGGTGCAGGACTGGGCAATAGTTCATTCTGTTATACATAAGGCTGCCATGAGTTGCAGCCTACTCACCAGTAATTAACAAAACCAGGGAGAAAAAAAGATAATATACAGCCACTGTATTCAAGGAGTTGGCAGAGGAGAAAAAAATCAATAAGGATTGGAATAAAACAAAAAACAAAACAAAACAAAAAAAAAACCCATTGACATCAAGTCAGTTCCAACTCATACAGACCCTAAAGGACAGAGCAGAACTGCCTTATAGGGCTTCCAAGGAGCAACTGGTGGATTCAAACTGCTGACCTTTTGTCTAGCA
>NW_004443971.1:13831695-13867224 GCF_000243295.1 Trichechus manatus latirostris
TAAACCAGAGACTTCATCAGCCTGAGACCAGAAGAACTAGATGGTGCCTGGCTACCACCAATGACTGCCCTGACAGGGAACACAACAGACAGTCCCTGATAGAGCGGGAGAAAGGTGAGGTGCAGAACTCAAATTCTAGTAAGAAGACCAGACTTAATGGTCTAAACGAGACTGGAGGAACCCCAGAAAGCACGGCCCCCGGATTCTCTATCAGCTCAGAACTAAAACAATTTCCGAGGCCAACTCTTCAGACAGGGATTGGACTGGACTGTGGGACATAAAGTGATGCTCATGAGGAGTGTGCCTCTTGGCTCAAGTAGATACAAGAGACTAAATGGGCGGCTTCTGTCCGGAGGGAGGCCCCATCCAGTACAAAAGTCCAAGTGCTGCAGGAGAACAGCGACATGGAGTTTGGCTTCCAGCTGGTGCTGAAGAAGTGTTTGGGCCAGCATTGGAGCATCACCAACGTCCTGCGGAGCCTTGCATCCTGACCTGCCTCCACCCAGGAGCCACCTCTCACCCATCACTTTGCTACTGTGTAGCACCTGCTGCAATGCCGCCTGTTGTCCGTGTAGGGTTGTTTGGAGCCTGGGGGAGTCAGGTCAGTGGGCCCCTAAAAGAGCTTTTTATCTCTTATTAAATTTTCATGAGATTTATAGAAAGATGCTGAATGGTGGGTGAGGATGTCATATCATGAACTATTTTGCAACTGTAAATAGGGGACAAGTGGAAAATATTTATAACTGACAATAAAGTACTATTGATTAAGAAAAAAAAAACTCAAAGGCATTCACAATTCATCCAATTTTTACTCATCTCCCTCCTTCACTCCCAGTCTCAGAGGAAGACAGACTTTATTCAATTCCAAGACTAACTTCCCTTATCTGGACTCTTACTCCAATCAAGTACCAGTCCTCCCTTCATCAATTAACCCTTCAGTTTCATATATTCAATAACTCCTCTCTTCTGGTTCTTCTCTCTCAGGCCCAATGAATATTTAACTACACCTCCTCCACCCTGAAAAGTTAAAATGCAAATAATTTACAAAGTTGTTGTTAGTTGCTGCCAAGTAGGCCCCTGACTTATGGCAACCCCATGCACAGTGGAATGAAACACTGCCTGGTCTGTGCCATCCCCGTGATCGGTTGCAGATCTGACCATTACGATTCATAAGTTTCTTTATCCCCCATAGGGTTTTCATTGGCTGGTGTTTGGCACTCAATAAACGTTTGTTGGATTGAATTGTACCCTACACTTTAATCAAACAGAACTACTTACTGTTCCCAAACACATCCCACGGGCACTGAGTTCTCTTTCACACTTCAAGTTGTTTCCTCAAACTGGACGAAACACCGTCCTTCCTCTTTTCTCTTGTAGAAATCTTTCACATCTTTCACGTTCCCTTTAAAATACTCTGACGCAGACTTTTGACTCAGACTTCGTGAAGCCTCTGCCAATTGAATTCTGTCTCTCCTTCTCTCCCCCATCCCTAACCTAACCTCTGTCATGATAGACCCATGCCCTGATACATCCACCCTATCAGGCTGAAAGCTATGTGAGGACAGAAATTGTGTCCTCCATCACCATGGAACTCGACCCATTATCTTTTCTCCCAGTACTCCATAAATAGTTTTTGAGTGAAATAAAAAGGCTTAATCACTCTACACCATGTGTCTGTCAGTTTCTCATACTGTGGTGGCTTGTGTGTTGCTGTGATACTGGAAGCTTTGCCAGCTGTGTGGATCATAACAAATTATAGATAACACCACGAAGAACGGGAATTCCAGAACACTTAATTGTGCTCATGAGGAACCTGTACTTAGACGAAGAGGCAATCGTTTGAATGGAACAAGGGCATACTGTATGGTCTAAAGCTAAGAAAAGTATGTGTCAGGTTGTATCCTTTCCCCATACTTATTCAGTCTGTATGGTCAGTAAATAATACGAGATGCCGGACTATATGAAGAAGAACGTGGCATTAGGAATGGGAGAAGACTCATTAACAACCTGCGTTATGCAGATGACACAACCTTGCTTGCTGAAAGTGAAGAGGATTTGAAGCACTTACTGATGAAGATCAAAGACTGAAGCATTCAGTATGGATTACACCTCAACATAAAGAAAACAAAACTCCTCACAACCAGACCAATCAGCAACATCATGATAAATGGAGAAACTACTGAAGTTGTCAAGGATTTCATTTCACTTGGATCCACAGTCAACACCCATGGAAGCAGCAGTCAAGAAATCAAATGAAGCATTGCATTGGGCAAATCTGCTGCAAAAGACCTCTTTAAAGTGTTAAAAAGCAAAGATGTCACTTTAAGGACTAAGGTGCACCTGACCCAATCCATGGTGTTTTCAATCACCTCATATGTATGTGAAAGCTGGACAATGAATACGGAAGGCCAAAGAAGAACTGACGCCTTTGAATTGTGGTGTTGGCGAAGAATACTGAATATACCTTGGACTGCCGGAAGAACAAACAAGTCAGTCGTGGAAGTACAGACAGAGTGCTCCTTGGAAGCGAGGATGGCGAGACTTCATCTCACATACTTTGGACATGTTATCAGGAGGAACCAGTCCCTGGAGGACATCATGCTTGTTAAAGTAAGGGGTCAGCGAAAAAGAAGAAAACCCTCAATGAGATGGATTGACACAATGGCTGCAACAATGGGTTCAAGCATAACAACGATTATGAGGATGGCACAGGACTGGGCAGTGTTTCGTTCTGTTGTCCATAGGATCACTATGAGTTGGAACTGACTCGACAGCACCTAACAACAACCACTCTGCTCTGACATCTACTTCATCCCTTGCTGCATCAAGTATAACGTCACTTGATTATACAGGCCCCAGCTTTTCCCTTTTCCAACATGTTTTCAGACTCTCATTTCTAGAAAGTAACTTGGCTCTCCAAGAATCAGAAAGATTATTGTTAAGTAAAACTATCTTCCTAAACCATTTTAAGGAAAAAATAAGTAAAAACTCCTTTAGTTTTATACTTTTACCCCAATAAGAATAAATGTCAGCCTATGGAAGTAATGTTTCCTTTACCTCTGAGAATACTTACGGTTGCTCAGAGGTTCAGAAACACTCATTAGCTCAAAAAATATGCCCCTTAGATATAAAGCCTTCCTATCTTTCCTAACTCATCACTGATAATAAGATCTTTTTGGTACTTTTCTAAAGGAGGAAAAAATAAATGAAATGTATTCAAGAACTCAGAATAAATTAGCATCCCAATAAACTAGAGAACCAGACTAAATGCTATACCCTTGAGTGAATCTGCTGCTTCTAAATTAAATACTTACTGGTAATAAAAATGTAAAACATTCACCTAACTAGCATTAAGACCCAATTCAAAATAAAATGAGGAAGAAATGTTCTAAACCTGTCTTTTTTTATATATATTACTGTATATTATATATTACTAAACTGAGTTCATAATAGAAGACACAAAAGGTCATCATGGAACATGAAATAAAATGCACTTGGATTCTTCCTGGAAAGTCAGTTTGCCTTTTATTCATTTCCATTTCCTTAGAAGTTAGAGTTCCCAATGATTCTGGAAATAAAGACTGCAAAGTTTGAGATCTTTAAGATAAAAAAGAAAACTACAAGATAACCAAGGGCTGATGTTATCTAAAACGTCATTCATTGGCCCCAGGGTAAACCTATCAAAATGAATAATATAAACAATGGGATTCTTTTCCATTGTATAAAAAATAATCTCAGATACTGCAAATAAATAATGACAGTAAAGTAAAAACCTGCCTAATAATGATAGGCATAATGAAAAATAAAGGCCTTCCCACCAACATCCCACCCCTGCAAAGGATTCTGGTCTATATTATATCTCCCCTGGTCAGGAGCCCTGGTGACGCAGTGGTTAAGAGCTACAGCTGCTAATCAACAGGTCGGCAGTTCAAATCCATCAGCGGCTCCTTGGAAACCCTATGGGGCAGTTCTACTCTGTCCTACAGGGTCGCTATGAGTTGGAATCGACTCAACAGCAACAGGTTTGGACAGACTTACACATGTCCAATTAATAATAATTTATATGAGGAAGTGGTAGCTCTCACTCAAGGTAATATTTAATTGGGCCAAAGATTGGTAAGTTGTGATGCTTAAGGTTGTGTGTCAACTTGGCTGGGCCATAATTCTCAGTGGTTTGGCAGTTGTATGATACTGTGATCTCATCCATGATGAGATTTGATATAATGTGATCACTTCCCTGATGGGATCTGCTGCGAGTAGCCAATCAGTTGAAAGGGAGTTTCCTTGGGCATGTGGCCTGCGTGGAATATAAGTGGACACTCTGGCAAGGCTTGTGGGCTTTTGCTCATTCTGGATCCTGCAGCTGGCTCCTGTTCATCTGACCTCCAGTTCTTGGGACTTGAGCTAGCAGCTTACCTGCCATCTTGCCTGCTGATCTTGGGATTCACTGATCTTTGCAGCCTGTGAGCAAGAGCCCTGCTCTCTGACCTGTTCATCTTGGGTTCACCAGCCCCTGCAGCTATGTAAATCAGGAGAAGCCTCTATCCTGACCCACGGACTTGGGACATTCCAGCCTCTACAACTGGGTGAGCCATTTCCTTGATATGACTCTCTCTATATATATATACTTATATGCTTTACTGGTTTATGGTTCTCTAGAGAACCCAGCCTAATACATAAGTTCTGAACTTATTTCCAAAGGAACTGTGTGTTCATCCATAAAGAAGAACCAAAGAAACCACTGAGCATTTACAATCATTCTCTGCACTCAGCTTCACAAAAAGAGAGAGAAAAAGGAACTCCGTGGATAATGCCAACACAAGTGATCCTAATTCTAAGCATGAGCTCTGCTTGTTACCTTCCAGTGGAAAAAAAAGTCCTTGAATGTAATGAGGTCCAGTAGCTCAAAAATCACAAACATGCCTCCTGAAAAAATCATCAAATGTCAATAATGAGCAGCTAATATGTTCTATAAATGTTTCTTAAATTGTTTCAGTAAAAATTGAAATCTAAAAGGAAGCTACCTTAACGCTTAGGCATCAGAAGTTGGCACTGATGGATAAAGCTGATAATCAGAACTTTTCCTACAGGACTCTGAAAAGAAAAGAGCACAGGCTGGGGGATGAAGAGGTGACTGACTTTTTACTAAATCAGAGAGAATGCGGAACCTAGAGTGAAAAAAACTGCATTGTTCGTTTCTGTTGGTTTTGGGGCCCATCCAGTCATCCACTTTTTAGAACAAGCAGCCAGTCAAACACCAGTGCTGCTGCCTAAAATTTTTCTGCCTCTGACTCTTGCTTTGTTTAACTTCTCCCACTGAGCATCCCTGGCTCAACAGCAAACCCTGGACACAGGCTCTCCCTCAGGAAATCAGTTCCTGTGAGAAGTCATTCCCAGGCCTCTTAAGAGCTGCCAACATAATACCCCCAGCTGTTTGCTGAATAAGAGAAATGCAATGGAGTTCTCATATTATGGAAAAGGGCCTTAAAACAAGCAATCCGATTTTCAAAGGACCATCAAATATCATGATTTTATTTAGGGAATTTACCTTATCAAACTAAATTTACCCTCATCTGGAATACACTCAATTGCCTCATTTTAAAGATGTTTTCAACTGTCAATGTCTCCCTCCTATTTGAAAATAACCTTCTTGATCATTTCTTCATTCAACAGACTTTTATTTAGTGTCTCTCATAGTCCAGGTACTACGGGGTCAAGATTCTTCTGCCTAAGGGAGAGGCAACTAGATGTCATGGAGGTTAAGAGCTACTTTTGCCTCATTAAACACACCCATGTGATTAAC
This sequence comes from Trichechus manatus latirostris, assembly GCF_000243295.1. Lineage (NCBI taxonomy): Eukaryota > Metazoa > Chordata > Mammalia > Sirenia > Trichechidae > Trichechus > Trichechus manatus. The sequence continues at coordinate 13,837,499 of NW_004443971.1, forward strand.
ATGGAGAACACATGTCAATCTCTACCTTTAATTTGTTCCATATGTTTACACTCATTCTTCTGCTATTAACTAAATGAGTTCTGTGATCAGTATGGCAGACATTCTCTGTCCTCATTTGTACTAAGTACTAGTTGTTTTTAAACAATAGAACAGGTTTAAAGTCCAGAAAAAGTCTCCAGTCCTACCCACACATGTGCCTAGCTACAGATGCTCAAAAAGTGAACCAAGACATGGTAACAGACAGAAGCCACATCTGCATATGCTAGCAAATATGAATTAGTGGAAAAAAGCAACAAACTACAAAACTGTGGATTTAGCAGGTATGTATGCAAAACAGTATCAACTATTCCTTAAATAAAAATAGTTCAACTTCCTGCTTTTGTAATTTGCAATAAAGGGAGATTATAACTATTTATGAAATTCAAATTCTTAAGAGCAGAAGAGACATGAAGGTTATTCCTACAGACAATCCCAACACAGAGACTCACTCACTCTGCTATGTTCAGATAGCCACAGGAAGCTGCTGCATGGAGGGGGGTCCAGCCCTCGTTGTCCTGCTGGTTTATGTTGGCTCTGTTCTCCACCAGAAACTTCACCATGTCCAAATTTTCATCAATACAGGCCTGAAAAGAAAATTCCATTCATTCATTCAGCAAGGATTTATTGAGTTCTACTACATGCCAGACACTGCCCTGGGCACTGATAATACAGAAGTTCTAATAATATTCTATTTCTTGTAAGCTGGAAGCTGATAAGCTTTGTGATTTTATGCAAGCCCCTTAATGTTTCCATGCCTCAGTATCTCAGCTGTGAAGCAGGTATAATGATAGTTGGTCTTATTATATTAAATATGAAAGTGATTTGAAAAGTGCTATAAACGGGAATGCTGTTTCAGCATTATAGAAAGGACAGCATGTCAGGAACTACTGACTTGTTTGTGAATTTTAAAAGAAAACAGTCAAAAAGAATCATATGCAGTTTTCTCAGTGGGAAGTTGTAATTTAAGACTATGATGGCTAACTAATTCCTGCTTGGGTGAGAAACAGTGGGGTGATCATTTCAAACAGAAGTCTTTTCATGTATTTCCTGAATGGCTTCCAACCATATGGCAAAGTATGTTTGCAGTTATGGATGGTTAGGGATCCTTATCTGCCCACCTTATCGTAGTAATTAGGAAAACGCAGAGAAGCTGTTTGAATAGAAGCTTTAGATCTACCATAAGCCTTAAAAAAACAAAAATCAAAAGGCTGTTTCAGTATATATACAGGAAAAAAGGAGGTAAAAGGCCACAATGATAAAGGTAATCATATCTAGGCTCAGATGTTTTCATTATGGTTAGGATAATTAGGACCTAGAAACAAATGAGATTCCCTTTTTTTTAGCTTATCTTTTAATACCTCTCCTTTAAAAAAAAAAAAAAAAGTTAAACCTTTAGCTGAGAAAGAATTAATTATCCAGATCAAAATGATTTTCATAACGATATGAAGACAATTTGTCATTTTCACTGTGTTGGCACTTGTGCTAATGATGCAAAAGCAACAGTGGTTAAACCTGCTGGTCCCTTAGCATGGATGGAGGCAGTGGCGCCAGACGACATAGCGGTGGTTGTATTATTCCCCATCATGCACTCAGCCTTAAGAGGAAAAGCCAGTTTCCCTTACGAATGACCTGATGAAGCAGTAAAAATGATTAATGTTAGTAAAACCCAATCCTCAAATACATGTCTTTTAACATTCTGTGTGACAAATGGGAAGTATGCATAACGCACTTCTGCTGCCTAACAAAGTACTTAAGTTCTCCCTAGGAAAGAGTGCTATTGTGCATCTGTTTGAGTTGCGAGATGAAATAGCCACTTTCTTCATGGAACACTATTTTTACTCAAAAGAATGACTGACAGACACATTATGATTATTCAGACTTGGGTATTTGACAGACATTTTCTTAAAAATGAACAAAGTGAGCCTGTCATGTCAAAGAAATAATTGTTGCTAGATACAATTCAACCATTCAAGTAAAAATTAGAATTTGGAGGAAACATATCTGCCACCACGAGCTGGACAAGTTCCCAATTCTTACTTTTTGTTGAGATCAGCGGGAAAATGAACAAATGTTATTTGCCAATACTATATAATGAAATGTGTTAACACTTGGAAGATCTGCATAAATCAATGAACCCACATTTTCTAAATAACCAAATGTATGGTGTTAGAAAATTATGCATGCATGGGTAAAAGATTCAAAGTACAAGACAGACCAATGGATTTTAATGTAGCAGAGTAAGAAAAGTCCACTGACACTGTAACTAACCTTTAAAAAAACTTCTACTTATTGGAGTTTTGGCAGAGTACCAAAGAAGAATATCCACAACTATCTGAAAAGGCTATTAAAATACTCTCCCTTTTCCAGCTATGTGAGGCCAGAGTTTCTCTATATACTTTAATCAAAACGATAAATCACAATAGATTGAATGCAGACATTGAAGAGATTTGTAAAAACGTAAAACAACGCTACTCTTCCCAATATTTTTTTTGTTTTTGAAAGTGTATAGTTATTTTTCGTTAAAATATCATATTTATATTAACGTGTAATTGGTTATTGTTATTTTAAATGACTTAATAAAAACATATTTTTAAAATTTCTTAGTAGAATACAATAACCTTTATGAACAAAAGTTCTCTGGGGTTCTGAATAATGTTTTAAGAGTATAAAGGAACCCTGAGATCAGAGTTTGAGAACTGTCTTAAATCAAACATACCAAGAGATATTTTATGGCAATAATCAGCAACTGTTTAAACAGCAAAAAACGACTGTGGGAAGAATTCATGTTAGAATTCCAGGGGACCTCTGTGACTACAGGACTTAGGCAGACATATCTTACCAAGAGAACTTATGGAAACTCCCTCTGGAGGTAAACCTCATGTCAATCCTGCCTACAATCAGTGGGTGAAAGAAAAAAGGTTGATTCAATTTAGATAAAAATTTAACTGGGTAATTCTGTTTACGAAAAGCACTTTTGTTAGTTTTTCCCCAAACATTTGATGATATTCTTTTTACAGTTGCTATAAATCAGCCCAGGCTAGATACAATACAGTATATTCCTCCAACCTGACCTTTGAGGCCAGATGACTTTTTATAGCTAGTATTCATAATCGTCTCTTTTTCAACAAGCAGCTCCAGAAATTATATTTCTTCTAGAATACTATAAACTTATTAACTTCCACAGCATTCCCCATTTGCTCTTTACTTCTTTACCATGTAAAATATTTCATAATTATGCGTATCACTAAGTTACTCATATGCTGTGTGCCCACCAGTCTGCAATCCTATGGGCAAGGATGAGCCGACTCATTGCAGAGTACCTCGCTAAAAACTGTTGATAAAGATTTTTAAGTGAAAAGATGGAAGGGGGTACTTTCCAAAAAGTTACTGAAGTCCAAAGACAAGAAAGTGTTTTGGAAGTTGTGCTTAAGTGCACTCTCTCTGCTCCTGTAATAATAAATTCCTGTATCAAGATGGTCAAATGTGCCATCTTAACCTGTGTGGGCCAGAACAGTTAGGTCAACTGCTTCTTGCCTGGTTGCAAAATGTCTTTGGCGCCAAACGAAGAACAGTCTAAAAACTTAGCTCTAATGGCCACATCACCACAGGCAGACTCTGCCCTTTGAAAATGGCAGCAGCCAAATTCCAGAGGGCCTAAAATAAGCCCAGCTCGTCCAGGTATCAAGTGGGAGAAAACGTGTCTTTTCTCTTTCCTTCCCTTTTATATACCCCTCTTCCTTTTCTTAATCTCCTTTACTCTATCACTCTTTCAGTTTTCGTCTTTAACTTTGTCATATTATTATCTATAAATCTTAAGTTCTTAATTCAGTATTTTCATGAAAATGACATTATGAGGATATTTGAGAAAATAACAAAAAGGTGGTCTAATCTACAAGGTAGTTTGGCAGATCATTAATCTCCAAAGAATCATTTTAGAGAAAATAAAGTAGGCCAACTGCTTAAATCATCCCCCATACATCCTCCATAAACTGAAGGATAGCATATTGTTAAAAGCATCAGCTTTGGAGTCAGGCAGAGCCGGGTTTGCATACCAGCTCTGTCAGTGTGTATAATCTTGGGAGAGGTATCTAATCTAAATCTCAGTGTACTTGTCTATAGCATGGGAATATCACCTACCTCATAGATTAAAGGTGGTAAGTCCTCAGAATAGTGCCTGACATAGCTGTTGTTTTTAAGCCAGTCGTAAACAAACAGCAACTTCCCCAGGAAAACATACAAACTGTACTTACTCCTAACCCATCACTGCTTTCCCCCATGTCTAGTGTTTTATGAAAGGAAGGCAGTATGGTTTAAATGTCTTTGAACTAGCAAGATTTTAGAGCTTGTGTTTAAGTCTGACTTGAGAATATTCCCTCATGCTCAGAATCCCAGGAGTTCCTAAATTCAGGAGCTATGTGAATAAAGTAGGCTGTACAACGGTTAAGGTGGAAGAGAATCATCCAATCAACAGTTATATGACACTCACTCTCATGAAATACCTTGGAGAGTCCATTCTCTCTCTTTCTCCCTCCATTAGAAGGACTATGACTAAAGACATGTAGGAGAAGCATGGTCCCTGCAAACTTTCTCAACTGAATAACAACTAAATATAGATGCCCTTCTGCCCACTCCATCTGCAGCTGTGCTGCTGACTCATTCATGACTGAAGCATCGTACATGAGCAGATTCGCCCATCTATAAAATCTGTCCAGGTCCACCGACTCCAACACCACGCCTCTACACAAAGCTGTACTGAACCTTCTAAACTGAATTTTCCTTTTCTTGAATAGGGAAGGAGGCTAAACAAATTTCTGATGTAACCCATGACAACAATGGGGAAATTTCTTCTTTACATTTAACCCAAATTCCTTTTGCTGTGGCTTAAGTCAGTTTCCTCCTATTTTGCATTCCTGAGGACACAAAGAATATTAATGATGTAACAACTTGTTCTAAATGTCTTAAGAAAACGAGATATGATTTAATCATCCGTCCAAAAGAACTATTTAGAAAAACTGCCAGGTAGTAAATCTCCCTAAAGCTCCCAAAAGTCAGCATGTCACATTTCCCTGGCAATGACCAGCTATCTCTGAGGGAAAATATTTGATTTTACCAATAAAATGGGGAAAGAGCACTGTGGTCTCTTTACTGTACCTGATATTGCTCTCTCTATATCAAAGGCAAAAGTGCCAGAGTTAAATCTGGGAGTGCAGAGAAGCCTTACAAAACAAAGCCTCCTCGGTTCCCAAAATAGCCTGCAACTGTCACCGCCACCAAGTGCTGGCTCTCAGAGCTGACCTTGTGTGGTGTCTCAGGATACGGCTAACACTACCTGCCTGGGCCCCAGAGCACTCACTCTCTTCCCCACAAAACCCAGACCCAGGTGCCAGGACAGAACTCATCTCGACACAGTACAAGCTGGGTTTTGTGCAGCAAAACACCTACTTGTTTGGATTTTTCAGCCCATGCTTGCCTTAATTTCAAAAGATCATGCTGACAAAAAGTGTTGGGAGATGACGATGCTTGTAATATGTCCCTATTCCATACTTTTCATGATTTTTTCCTTTATCTTTCAAAAATTTGCATAATTCAGGATTTACTTTATGTTGGAAACCCTAAAATACTTGGAAATAACAACAAAGAGCATAATTTATGTCACACAAATGTTTATCAGCCAAATACCAACTCCCTTAACTGCCTGTATGAATTACACAGGTTATTGTTGGTAAAGCTAGAATTTAAAAAGGCAGGATCTTTGTCTATTTGCTCAGTGATATATCTCAAACACCTAGCACAGCCCCCGGTACAAAGAAGGCCCTGAATAAATACTTACTGAATGAAAGAATGAATGTCCACATGAACACAGTCACATTTTCTGTACATTCAGTTAATTCTCAGTTATCTAGAATCACTCAAAAACTTCTCTCCACACTACCCAAATTGATCCCATCGAAACCATACAGTACATTCAAGTATGGACTGGGGCCAGGACAGGTATATTGTGTTAGTTGTCTCCCATTCATTTTGTATGGCCCATGCATCTCCTTTCCACTGGACTAGTAAGCTGAATGGTAGCCCCCCAAAAAGGTATGTCTATATCCTAATCCCTAGAACCTGTGGATGCTACCTTATTTGGAAAAAGGGTCTTTGCAGATTTAATTAAGTTCAGGATTTTAAGAAGAGGAGATCATCCTGGATTATCCAGATACGTCCTAAATCCAATGACAGTGTTCTTCTAAGAGAAACGCAGGGGGAGACAGAAAAAAAAAGCAACAATATGACCACAGAGGCAGAGATTGGAGTGACACAGCCATAAGTCAAGGAACGCCAACAGTCAATGGAAGCCAGAAGAGGCAAAGAATGGATTCTCCCCTAGAGCCTCTACAGGGATTGTGGCCCAAGCAATACCTTGATTTCAGACTTCTGTTGTTTTAAGCCACCAAATTTGTGGCCATTTTTTCCGGAAGCCACAGGAAACTAATACAATTGGCACAGACTAGGGAGTCAGGACCTAGAGGGTTTGCCACATCCTCACTCCTGGATATTAACTGGAAACCAAAGCAGCGCATTCTTCATTCCCTCTTTGCTTTCCAGATGGAAACTGGTCACAAAATAAACTATCATTTTTAAAAGATAATTACATTAAACACAAAGTTTTAAAAAGTTTTTACCAATTGTTAGCCCAAATTGCAAATGCCCTGAAAGACCTGACCATGGTTCTCGCATCAGGCATTTTGCTGAAGGTACTCTGGCTGAGGACTGACAGAATGAAACCAAAACTGGGGTGGCAGTGCTGACTTAAGAGCTCACTGGGAAACCCCACATTTCTAAGCTCAAAGTACCCTTGCTCCAGTTAGATGCCCTCATCATACAACAAGAAATTATACAAGTACATCAAAGGTGATGATAAAGGAGTCAGTAAATTTGGAAATCTCCACTGTCATCACTCAGCAGATCATCACTAAGAGAAGGCTCAACATATCAGGAGCGAAGAGTGACTGATCCAACGCTTAAATCAATCCTTCCAAGTACCTGTCTCTCCATTCCAATCATGATATAATGTAACTACTGCTTAAGTGGCAATCATAATAGCAGTCTGCTCCAACATGACAGGTGATCCCAGCAACTGTCACCCTGTGTGAAAGACTCACAACTCCACAGGCAGAGACAGTTTGGCTCCCAGATGGTGAAAACTATATCTGATTATGTACTCAGTGGTCAGGCAGGCACTGGACACAGATCTGTAGCCTTTCAAGAGAGATAGCCAAGAGAGACAGCAGAAGTATTTTCTGTGGAGTGTCACACTAAGATTTTTCTTCTCAGTAAATTGGCATATTACCCCCAAGACTACAAATGTTTACAATTTGGGACTAGAGAACATCATCCCTTCAGTTAAGAGCAAGTATGATTTTGCCTAAGGATTGACTATATTTAGGTTTCAAAAATATGTTCATTCTGGATTCTAACAAGACCTCCCCTAAATACCCCAAGCCCTTACCCTTCAAGTGATGTTTCCCTCAAACTTTAGTCCCCATGCTCCTTCCACCTAAATGAGCAAAAGCCCATTAAATTATCTTACAGGTGTCACCTTGACAATTTTGGGACTATACAAGGTTATGCACACTCTGATATTCTTGTCATCAAAGCAGATCTTTAAAAAGTTGAGAAGGAGAAAGATGAGGATGAAAGGGCCCAGAAGATGAAAGCCACATCTTCTCAAAGCCCATGGTTCATCTTCAAATAGAAATTTTATAGTTGCAGTCTCTAAATTTCTACTTTGTTATTCATTGATAATCCTAATTTTGAGGAACAATAAATGCGGACTGGAGATTGTGATAAAAATCCCGACTTTGAATTTCTCTCAGGTCAAACGAATGTGTACACAACTGAGTCATGCTGGCACTTACACAGAAGAAAGTCCTAATTGAAGTCACCTTCTTAGAGATTCTGCACATAAGAGCTGAGGCACACTAAGTAATGGAATGATTCACCTTAAACAGACTTGATCAAGAGGGATTCCTTGGAAAAAGTCTATTATAACCTGGAACAATATGCATTAGGAGTTTTCATTTTACAGGTGGAGAAACTAAGTCCAGAAAAATAAATGACTTACTGAAGGTCAACTGCAGAACCACCTAAATGCTTTCTAACTACCAACTTAGAGAGGTCCAACATAGAGCTCATGGGGCAGGGTCAGGATACCACTTGTCTCATGGAACATTTCTAATACCTGATACCATCTTCCTAAGGACAGCGTTTCATTAGCACATATGGGGTTAATTTATATTAGTCTAGCCCTCCAATAATTTTATACGAGGAATGCAGCCAACTGGTCGATCTGAGTTGGTCACTCCTGACTAGACTAAATGCAAAACACCAAGATCCCATTAAAGTACTTTAGTTACCACTCTCTTTATTAGCATGAGTCTGGATTAGAAACCTCCCTCATATCTTGGCTACCTGTCTTAACCACAGCCCCCCAAAGATTTACTCTGCTGCCAACTTGGCATGTAGAGTAAATTGCTATCCCATGGAGAAGGATTTTTCTATTTAACTTCAGATCACTCTGTGCCCATAAACAAGTGTTTCACAAACCGCAAGAGGACGGCCTGAAAGCTATGGCATGGGCAATGCTCCATAGCTGTCAAGTAAGCCCAGGGAAAAGAAGGAAAGCAATTGTGGGATTTGGGTTGGGTAAGAAGTGAAAGCCACAAAGAAATTACAGAAAGATTAAATTCTCAGAAAGTATAAACCGGGACACCGAATTTTACCCCTAAAAGGAGATATTAAACGAGCCTATTATTTTCCCAGTATATTCTTAACAAAACTTTTGAATAGTCAAAGTAGTAATAAAAAATATTACTCCACATCACTTATTGGCATTTTCTCCATGTGTACAGTCCTACACGGTAGACGACACTAGAGACGGCAGTTACATACCCTACCCAGTACAGTGAACTAGTTAGAAGAGCAGACTAGGGAAACAGACTCCCTCTGTTCAAATCCCAGCTCTATCAATTATCGTTCTTGGAACAAGTTATCTCTGATTGCTTCAGTTTCTTCATCTGTAAAATTATAGCAATCACAGTACCTACTTCATAGGGTTATAATAAAGATTAAATGAGCTAATATACATAAAAACACTTAGTGTACAGAACATAGTTAAATACTATGTAGTGTTAGCTGCCATTACTATTGGTACCCTTGTATAGTCTCCAAGAGTTAGCAAGGGATACTCCTTTCCACATAAGAAAGTAGAAAAGTGATATATTTAAAATAAATATAAACACAGTACAAACTCTACTGTCTTAGTTATCTAGTGCTACTATAACAGAAATACCACAAGTGGACAGGTCTAACAAACAGAAATTTATTCTCTCACAGTTTAGAAGGCTAGAGGTCCGAATTCAGGGTACCAGCTCCAGGGGAAGGCTTTCTCTCTCTGTCGGATCTGGCAGAAGGTCTTTGTCATCAATATTCCCCTGGTCTAGGAGCTTCTCTCAGAGCAGGGGCCCCGGGTCCAAAGGACACGTTCCGCTTCTGGTTCTTTCTGCTTGATGGTAATTGAGGTCCCTCTCCTCTCTGCTCCATCTCTCTTTTATATCTCAAAAGAGACTGACTCAAGATAGAACATAATCCTATAGATTGAGTTCTGCCTCATTAACATAACTGCCTCTAATCCTGCCTCATTAACATCATAGAAGTTAGGATTTAAAACACATAGAATAATCATATCAGATAACAAAATGGTGGACAACCACACAATACTGGGAATCGTGGCCTAGCCAAGTTGATACACATTTTGGGGGGACACAATTCAATCCATAACATCTACATAAGCCAGTAGATACAAACAGATCATAGTCAGGTTTCATTAAAAAGAGAAGGAAATGAATTAAAGGGAGGGAAGGGAAGACAACAAGCCAGAAGTACAAGACAAACTGGAAGCTGGCAAAGGAAGTTCAGGGGCTGCAGTCTGGTCTGTACATAACAGACTCACTGGCAGCAGAGGGGTTCATCAAGTCTACTGCTAGCATGAAAATCTGAGAAGGCAGATTTAAATTCCGGATCTGGCGTTGACTCATGTTACCAAAGAACAGGTTAAGAATTTGTCTCAGTAATCAGCACTCCCTGACTGCAAAGTGCTTTTCCATTTATTCATGTAACAAACATTTACTGGGGACCTCTACTATGCCAGAGATAGTCCTTAGAGGGAGATGTAGGAATCAAAAATGAATAAAACTTTACCATTTAGTGGTAGAAACAGACATGTAAATGATACAACGCAACAGGAATCACAGAGAAATGTGTACAAACTGTTATAGTACAGAGTAAGAAGTCACTAACTTTGTCTGGGGGTAACAGAGCATGGTTCCCAGAATGGGTATCATTCACCTGAGTTATGAAAGGTAAGAGTTAGCCAGCTGAAAAAGCAGGGATGATGAGAATCTGAAGCTAAGGGAACAGCACGTGTAAAGGTCTGGAAGACAGAAAAAATGGTGAGCAGCCTGGCACGCTTGTACTCAGCTGGGGATGGGTGCATGCATGGAAATCTGAATAGGGTTTCATTTCCTATACTGAAGAATTAGAACTTTACCTTCTAGGCTAATGGGGAACGGGAGGAAAAGAAGTTGCTAGAGTAGGTTGGCAGCTGTGACGGTCCTTGTATCCCATGACAGAGTTTAACTTTTACCCTGAAGACAACAAGGAGGTGTTGAGGTTTTTAAACCAGGGAGTGATACTATTAGATTTATATCTTAGAATGAAAACTCCAGTAGGAGTATGAAGACTGAACTGAAGGCAGAAAAACTCATGACAGAGACATCACTTAGGAAATCATAACCCAGGCTAGAGAGGATGAGATCTTGAACTAAGGTATTGGCAGTGGAGACATCAAGCAGGGATGGATTTGAGAAGCACTCTCGAGGTACAATGGACAGAATAGGGTGGCTGATTCGAATGTTGGTGGTGAGAAAGGTGATTTTGAAGAGCTTAGGACCCTGGGTGGACTGTGACACCCCTTAGCCAAAAGAGGGACCATAAGGAAGTCTTAGAAGTCTTTTCTGTTTCTGATTCCCATCTAGTGTTAATTTCTCTTAAGGCCTAAGTGACCTGCATCCAGGAACTACACATGAGCAGCGAACTAGCATGTACTGCTACCCTTTCCACATTAAATAATCCTAAAGTGAGCCCAGGGAAATTAGCACCAACCAGCGCAGCCTCACAGCTGTTCCCTGCCCCCCAGCAAAGCCCCGGCTGGGTCAGTGTCATGACTACTGTGGCATGAGCCTGGCAAGCATTACTGTACAGGAGCCCACAGGACAGGGGAATTGAGGTTATGGAATAAGGTCTCAGCTACAGCTGAAATCTCTTTAGAGTCACATGTTAGTGATAACAATGGTGACTATACAACTTAAGAGAACACCCCCAATTTTTTCTCTAAAATTAAAGTCTTTGGGATAGAAAAATACTCGGTAAACTAGGAGCATTTTATTTAGCTGCTGTGGTATTTTACAAAGATTTTTTCATATTAAAAAAACCATATTTGAGATTTCTTTTAAAAAATTAGTATCTGCCAACATTGGAGCCAAATTCCCATAAAGTAACAACTGGTTGGAACTGAGTAGCAGCTGCCTCCTTTAGGCAGAGGGTGAGTATCCCAGTATCCCCAGTCCCCACCACTTTCTATTGTATTACACCTGGACTGCTTTATCTATTTGTATTACCTGCCTATCTCCATTAGGCTATTTTCCCAAATATTTTATTATGAAATATTACAATTCTTTCAACAGAAAATTTAAAAGAATTTCACAGTGAACATCCATATAACCACACAACCATTAACATTATACTGTACATACTTTCTCACACGTCTGTCCCTCATCTGTCCACTCCATTTCAGACACTGGTAATAATTTCTCCAAATGTGTCACCATGAATATCGGTAATTAGAGTTCAATACTTATATACATTATTCTTTTTCTTTTTCTTAAAGTAAAATTTACAAACAATGAAAAGCACAAATTTTAATTATATATTCACTGAGTTTGGACAAATGTACACACCCATATAACTCATGCCTGTTGGTGCCTGTAAGCATTTGAGTTGCATCTCTGTGGCGTCTGACCCCCAGGAGAGAGAACTGTTTTTCTGCGTGGCTCTGACCTCAGTACTGTTGGTGGCCAAGGAAATGCTGGCTATGAGGAGAAACCTAACTGACCTCTCTTAAGATAGCATTTTGCAGGGGACCTCATACCACCAAGAAAGCGGTGCTGGGAGCAAAGCGCATCCTTCGGACCCGAGGTTCCTGCGCAGAGAAGCTCCTAGTCCAGGGGAAGATTGATGACAAGGACCTTCCTCCAGAGCCAACAGAGACAGAAAGCCTTCCCCTGGAGCTGATGCCCTGAATTTGGACTTGTAGCCTACTAGACTGTGAGGAAATAAACTTCTCTTTGTTAAAGCCAAAAAAAAAACATAGCATTTTGCTTTCACTGGGCCTTAACAGCCCAAATCTGGGTCCATCAATATTGTTTATCTGATCGTATAAATTCACTATTAGGGCTGAAAGAGAAGATGCTAGTGCTAAGACTTTAGAAGATGAAATCACTTGTTTTTTCCTGAAAGCATCAAGCTGAATAATTTAAAAGTAGAGCCTATAGTTCCACCCTCAGAAGCTATGTCTTAGAGCAAGGGAAGTGGAATGAATAATACAAAGCAACCAATAATGCAAACATCCCTTGAGGTCACACATAGAAGAGATGGGTTCCACCCTCCTTGCCTAGCTTAGCGGTAGTGTGAAGGTAACAAGAAAACCTTCTGTGATTTACTTGGTGAGAGAAGGCATCCCCAGCCCAGGAAAAGATCAGGAACAGCAAAAAGGGAGAAATTTCGTGTTTCATGAGTAAATAAATAAATAAATTTGGTCACCTGGAAAAGGATTCAAAATTTACTGTTAAGTCAAAGACTTTCCCCACTGCCTGATAATGCAGAGGCATCCTTTTATGGAAATCAAAATAAGAAATACCTCCTGTCTCCTTTGATGGTAAGAGCTTGCTTATCTGCAATCAAATCCAAGCCTGGAGCACTGTGCTGGCAAGTGTGCTCAGAATTAGGGGAGGCTTGCCAAGACAGGGAACTTCAGACACTACTGCAGAGGTGCCAAAAGTTAACGAAAGATTGTGTGTTCCTTACTCTTTCAATCTGTCTCAACTGTCTCATTTGTGGAGTGGCCTCAGGCCAAGCGCTGAGCAACTGTATTTCTAGGACAGAGGCAGAGGGCAAATTTCAGAACAGAATGGGGAAGAGGGACATTACAAGATACTGTACTGGCAAAAAAGTCTGACTCTAATGTCACAGCCCACCCCAATCTTCCTACAACTAAGTTTCCTGCCTATAAGATGGAAAACACCAACCTTAACCTTCCCGTTATTTCAGGGTTGATGTGAGGACACATGAGATAACAAATACGAAAACAGATTTTTCAAAAGACAACTATACATAAATCCAAGAATTGCTATCAATATTGTGTTATTTTATAAAACAAAATCAACTCTGAGGCAGTAGAGTGCATTAATTTAGAGCAGGGGTCAGAAAACTTTTTATGTAAAGAGCCAGAAAATAAATACTTCAGGCTTTGCGGATCATACAGTCTCTCCCGACTACTCAGCTCTGCCATTGTAGCATGAAAGCAGTCACAGACAAGAGTAAACTCACGAGTGCAGCTGTTTTCCAATAAAATTTTATGAACACTAAAATCTGAATTTCATATACAATCACATGTCACAAAATATTATTCTTTTGATTTTTTTTGACTAACTAGAAATGTGAAAACCATTTTTAACTTGTAGGCCGTACAAAAACAGGTAGTGGGCTGGATTTGGCCTCTGGGCTACAGTTTGCGGACCCCTGATTTAGAGCATGGGCCAGAAAGTTTGAGTTTAAATGCCAGCTGTAAAATTTACTAGCTATAAGACTTGGGTAAGTTACTTAACTTCTCTCTGCCTCATTTATCTTTAAAATGGGAATAATAATAGTATTTATCTCCTAGTATTGTTATGAGGATTAAATGACTTAATATATGTACAGCAGCTGGAACAGTGCTTGGCACATAGTAAATGTTCACCCATGTTGCTACTAGCTATTAAACTTCATTCCCATAACAATTTCTAACAATTCTCCACCTGTGCCACACTTTCACATGCCTCCACGCATTTACACATGCTATTTGCTCTGCCTGGCATGCACTTCACTGCTTAGAGCTTCCACATGGTCTTAAAGACTTAGTTTAAATATCACCTCCTCCATGAAGCCTTCCTTGACTGCCCTTCCCATCCCAGCAGTTAGTCACCACCACTTCTGTTTCCAAGCACCTATGATACAGCGTATTGAATTTTATTATAGTTATCTTTGACAAGTCAATGCAGAGTCTACGACTTACTAAATGTATCCCCAGGGCCTAGAACAGTGCTTTATACACAGAGCACATTATATATATATATATACTTAGTCATTATTAACAATCTAGATTGTTTAACCTAATATACTAACTAGAGACAAACATCTCCTAGTTATGTGACAAACATGGAAATATAATAAAATATGAAAACAATTTCCAATAACCTATTTTGAGTATAATCAATCCTATTAATATTCATCCCCAGGCATATCCAGTGAGCATCCAGAGTTTGTTTGGTGCTATGAGTTGGCAGCTGACATCTCAGAATCCACAGTGACAATCACAAAATCAGCTTTTAGTGATTCAAAAGCCTATCCCCCACCTCAATTTATACAAAATAATCTGTGTTTGATAGTGTGGGGAAGGGGACTAAACAGTAAAACCTGAAATTCCCACCAGCATAAATGCAGAGTCACTACGTGACAAAAGGTACAAAGTTTTAACAGAATGGGAGCCCTTTCCTGATCCTGCTCTTAAAACTCTTAAGGACAGGACAATAGTCAATGATCAGAAGGCTAGCGAGGCAGGTGTGTTTTCTCAGTCTGTCAGGATCCTAACTAAAATGAAGTTACCTGGGCAACCCCAGGTACCACGCTTGCCACGCTCAGCCTGCCAGTCTCTAAGCAAGCAGTGGTGTTCTGCCCTCTGCTTAGACCGCTGCCAGGCAAGCTATGATACTGTGCCCAGCTGATTCCGAGCCCGACACAACATTCCCTCTGACAGAAGGTTCCTTGTGTCTGATAATACTGGGCTAACCAGCACGCCTGGCATATTGTCTCCTAAAAAATCAAAGCTGTTCTGGGAAAGCAGGTTAGAGGGGGAAGGGACTTCAAAGTAACTAAATAGTAAACGCTTCCCAAAAGGCAAGGTAAATGTCATCAAAATCAGCTAAATGCTGCAACGACTATGAGGAGAGTTCAGTGAAGATCACGGCCTAGCAGGCGACACTAACATGAGAGCGGGGATGAAGTAGGAGCTTTTCATTTGCTAAGTGAACGTCCCATTTGTAAAATTCTAGCTGGCTGCTGTGGAAAGAATGACAACAGATTTGGTTTGCGCTTATACTTTTTTGTTTGTTTTTTAATGTGTGTGTGGGTTTGTATTATTTTAACGCACTGGTTGAGAATTTCTCTATTTCTTTCAGGGTACGAGATCAGACACTATGAGAATCTGCCGAATTTAAGGAACAGAAAGCTAAATATATAGAAGATATTTTTGCTAGGACTACACTGTATTCTTGTCAGTGTCACTGTTATTACTAACATCATCATCATCATTAGTATTATCTTTTTCTTCAGTGTCTGTAAATGGCTTCATATATTTAAACATTGCTAAATTTGGTCACCCTCAAATTTGACTGAAAATTCATAATAATTCTAAACATACCATATCTACAACTTTTTATTCCAACAATATATTACTGTAATAAATTGGACAAATAGGATTGAGTTTTGTTGTATTTTACAGTCAGATTTCAAGAGAATAATTAAATTTAAATAAATGTTAATGCCATCTTTTCTTCTAAAAAAATAAATTTTACATATATACCCATGGGCCTTCCCAAAAGTCCTGTAAGAAAGGAAAATACTGGTTGAATAATGATAACAATGATGATAGGAGGCACTATTTTTTGAGGACTAGCTGAAGCTGGGCATGTGGATAAGAACTGGGAAGAATACAGAGTAACACGAGAGCCTAGAACCAAGCTTTAAGAAATTCTAGCATTTAAAAATCATGTCGTGAAATCCAGACTTTCTGAAGCCATTGAGGCTGGATGAACCCCCCAACCATTGCAATGAGACAATCTTTAAACCTTATACCTTAAGCCAAAAATATCCCCTGAAGTCTTCTTTAAACTAAACACTAGTTTAGCTTAATTACTAAAAAATGTCTGCCTTCACTAACTAGATAGTAGATAAGTGTTAACTTTGGTGAAGGGAAAAGACAACACACAATATAGGGAAAGTCAGCACAACTTGACCAAGGCAAAGGCATAGAAGTTTCTTACACACATTCAAACACCTTGAGGGACAGAGTTGCTGGGGCTGAAAGCTGGGGACCATGGTCTCGGGGTACATCTAGGTCAACTGGCACAACACAGTTCATAAAGAAAACGTTCTATATCCTACTTAGGTAAGTAGTGTCTGAGGTCTTAAAAACTTGCGTGCCACCAAAAAAAGAAAAAAGAAAATTACAGACCAATACCTCTCATGAATATAGATGCAAAAACTCTTAACAAAATTCCAGCCAAAAGAATTCAGCATCATATTTAAAAAAAGAAAAGAAAAAAAAACCACAATCAAGTGGGATTCATACTAGGTATGCAAGGATGGTTCAACATTAGAAAATCAATCAATGTAATTCACCACATAAATAAAACGAAAGAATCACATGATCATCTCAATCAATGCAGAAAAGGCATTTGATAAAGTCCCCATTCCTGATGAAAACTCTCAGCAAAACAGGAATAGACGGAAAATTCCTCAAGATAATAAAAGGCATCTACACAAAACCAACAGCTAACATCATTCCCAATGGAGAAAGCCTGAAAGCATTCCCCCTGAGAACAGGAACAAGACAAAGATTCCCTCAATCACCACTCCTATTTAACATTGTGCGGAAAGTCCTAGCTAAAGCAATAAGGCAAGAAAAAGACATAAAAGGCATCAAAATTGGAAAGGAAGAAGTAAAACTATCCCTATTGGCAGATGATATGATCCTATACATAGAGAACTCCAAAGATTCTATAAGAAAACTACTAGAACTAACAGAAAGATTCAGCAGAGTAGCAGGATATAAGATAAACATATAAAATCAGTTGGATTCCTACACACCAACAAAGAGAACTTTGAAAAGGAAATCAAGAAAACAATAGCATTTATAAGTTCCCTAAAAAAATGAAATACTTAGGAATAAATCTAACCAGGGATATAAAAGACCTATACAAAGAAAATCACAAAACACTACTGCAAGAAACCAAAAGAGACCTACATAAATGTAAAAGCATATACGTTCATGGAGAGGAAGGCTCAATATTGTGAAATTGTCAATTCTACCCAAAGCGAGCTACAGATATAATGCAATCCCAATCCACATACTGACAGTATTCTTTAACGAGATGGAAAAAGTAATCACTAACTTTATATGGAAAAGAAAGAGACCCCGGATAAGTAAAGCATTATTAAAAAAGAAGAACAAAGTAGGAGGCCTCACACTACCTGATCTCAGAAGGTACTACACAGCCACAGTAGTCACAACAGCCTGGTACTGGTACAACGACAGACACATTGACCAATAGAACAGAATTGAGAATCCAGATGTAAATCCATCCACCTATGGTCAGCTCATCTTTGACAAAGGCCCAAAGTCCATTAAATGGGGAAAAGACAGTTTCTTTAACAAATGGTGCTGGCAAAACTGGATGCTCATCTGTAAAAAAATGAAGTAAGATCAATACTTCACACCATACTCTAAAACTAATTCAAAATGGATCAAAGACCTAAATATAAAACCTAAAACTAAAAAGATCATGGAAGAAAAAATAGAGACAATGCTAGGAGCCCAAATATACAGCAAAATAGGATACAAACCATAAATAACAATGTACAAACACCAGAAGATAAACTAGATAACTGGGAGCTCCTAAAAACTAAACACTTATGCTCATCAAAAGACTTCACCAAAAAAGTAAAAAGAGAACCCACAGACTGGGAAAAATTTTTGGCTATGACATCTGACAAGTATCTAATCTCTAAAATCTATAAGATACAGCAACACCTCAACAACAAAAAGACAAATAATCCAATTAAAAAATGGGCAAAGGATATGAA
Organism: Trichechus manatus latirostris; assembly: GCF_000243295.1. Taxonomy (NCBI): domain Eukaryota; kingdom Metazoa; phylum Chordata; class Mammalia; order Sirenia; family Trichechidae; genus Trichechus; species Trichechus manatus. The sequence continues at coordinate 13,855,820 of NW_004443971.1, forward strand.
CAGGCACTTCTCCAAAGAAGACATTCAGGCAGCTAATAGACACATGAGGAAATGCTTGTGATCATCAGCCATTAGAGAAATGCAAATCAAAACTACAATGAGATACCATCTCACCCTGACAATACTGGTACTAATCCAAAAAACACAAAATAACAAATGTTATAGAGGTTATAGGACGATTGGAACTCTTATGCACTGTTGGTGGGAATGTAAAATGGTACAACCACTACAGAAAACAATACGTTGCTTCCTTAAAACCATATGATGCAATAATCCCACTCCTAGAAATATATCCTAGAGAAATAAGAGCTGTCACACAAATAGACATTGCACAGCCATGTTCAGTGCAGTACTATTCACAATAGCAAACAGATGGAAACAATCTAAGTGCCCATCAACAGACAAATGGATAAACAAATTATGGTACATATACACAATGGAATACTACGCAATGATAAAGAACAATGATGAATCTACATGAAACATCTCACAACATGGATGAATCTGGAGGGCATTATGCTGAGTGAAGTCAATCACAAAAGGACAGATACTATACGAGTCCACAATTATAAAGATTCAAGAAAAGGTTTACACACAGAAAGAAACAATCTTTGATGGTTACAAGGGAGGGGAGGGCTGAGGACAGGAAATCATTAACTAGTGCAGTGTGATGGATCACTTTTGTGTAGCCTTTCTCACCATGGTCTTGTAATTCCCACCCAAGTTACTGGGCAGGACTGTGTGACAGGGTAATTGTGGCCCACCAAAGGGATGTCAGTTTTGTCATCCCACTAGGCTTGGAACGAGCCACCACAGAGGCAGGAAAGAGAAGATTCCACCACCACCAAAGAAGAACTGCCAGGAACCAGCATGTCCTTTGGACCCGGGATCCCTGTGCTGAGGAGCTCCTGGAACTCGGTAACAGAGAGAACTGTAACACTGAAGGCAGCGAGAAGCGGCAGCAGAGACCTGACGGCAGAGACCTGGCAGCAGAGACCTGGCAGCAGGAGATGGTGTGGTGGGCTCCCTGGCCCACGGAGAGAGAAAGCTGAGTGCCTTTGGGCAGAAGCTGAGGATCAGAGAGAGGCGTGCCTGCAAGCACAGCTGGGAAGAGGTTGTCCTGATGGAAGAACTGTATCCTGAGTGTTCCTGAGCCTGAACTGGAACTGTTACTTCCCTAATAAACCCCATAATTGTAAGTACTATCGGTGAGTTTTGTGTGGTCATTGCAATGAATTATCAAACCCAGCAGAGAAGGAGAGAGTGCTGTGGGAGGGACGGTTGGTGTCAGAATTGGTAAGGATGGTAGAGAGAGGAGGCATGCCAGCCCTTTGCCTCATAGGAATCAGCCTTGGGCTGTTGATCTTGATTCTCTTTCCCCCTGTGAAGTTAGCGGAGGTCAGACACTGCCACCACACCATTTTTACAACTAGATAGCAGATAAGTGTTAACTTGGTGAAGGGAAAGACAGTATACAACATAGGGGAAGTCAGTACAACTTGACCAAGGCAAATGTTATTATTAATACAAAAAAACTTGTAAGTGGCCATCTGAGATACAACTGTTGGTCCCATCCTGTCTAGAGCAAAAGAGAATGAAGAAAACCAAAGACGCAAGGAAAATATTAGCTCAAAGGATTAAAGGACCACATGAACCACAGCTTCCACCAGCCTGAGCCCAGAAGAATTAGACGGTGCCCAGCTCTCACTACCTACCACTCTGACAGGGGTCACAACAGAGAGTCTAGGACAGAGCAGGAGAAAAATGTAGAACAAAATTCAAATTCACAAAAATCACCAGACTTTCTGGTCTGACAGAGACTGGTAGAACCCCAGAGACTATGGACCCCCAGACATTCTTCTAATTCAGAACTGAAACCACTCCCAAAGCCCACTTTTCACATAAAGATTAGACAGGTCTATAAAACAAACAATAACAAACATGAGGAACGTGCTTCTAGTTCAATCAAACATATGAGACGAAATGGGCGACTCTTGCCCAAAAGCAAGATGAGAGGGCAGGAAGGACAGGAAAACTGGACGAATGGACATGGGGAACCCAGGGTAGAAAGGGGACAGTGCTGTCACATTGTGGGGATTGCAAGTCAATGTCACAAAACAATATGTGTATAAATTTTTGTATGAGAAACTAACTTAGGCTCTACTAAAACACAATAAAATTAAAAAAAAAAAAGAATGTCTGCCTTGAGCATTGTGCTCTTTTGAAGAGCTGTCTATACTGGATCAAACTGACAACAGCAAGTTGAAAGGTTAAACAAGAAGTTTAGAGGACAGTGAGTTTAAGTCAACGGAGAAGGAACAATTTGGAAAAGGAGAGTGTCTCAGTTATCTAATTGCTGCTGTAACAGACATATCACAAGTGGATGGCTTTAAGCTGTTGACAGTTTGTTCCACTTAATTTTCTGTGCTGAGTCATTTTTCTTTATGTATTTTCTTTTCATCTTCTTCATTGTTGTTGATTTTGTATCTGCTGAGTCTTTTTTTCTTGTTTTTTTATTTTGATGTGTAGGATTGTTAGTTTCCTCTGTGGTTAGCTTAATATTTGCCCCTATTTTTATAAGTTTAAACTAATCTTCTATTTCTTTATTTCACCTTGACTTCCTCTCCATATGAAAGATCTATGATAACATTATTTAGTCCCTCTGTTGTTTAATTTTGTCATCTTTTACATGTTGACGTTTCTGTTTCTCTATTTTCAGTGTTTTAGCTTTGATTTATTTTTGTGACTTCCCTATCTGGGTTGATAACTGGTTGTTCTGTCCTGTGTTCTACTCCTGGGTTGTTATCTGATGTTACTGATTTTCTAACCAGAAGATTCCTTTTAGTATTTCATGTAATTTTGGTTTGGTTTTTACAAATTCCCTAAACTTCTGTTTATCTGGAAATGCCCTAATTTTACCACCATATTTGAGAGACAGTTTTGCTGGCTATATCATTCTAGGCTGGCAATTTTTTTCCTTCAAGGCTTTATATATGTAATCCCATTGCCTTCTTGCTTGCATGGTGTCTGCTGAGTAGTCCGACCTTAGTCTTATTGACTCTCCTTTGTAGATGAATTTTCGTTTATCCCTAGATGCTCCTAAAATTCTCTCTTAATCTTTGGTTTTGGCAAGTTTGATTATAATATGTCTTGGTGACTTTCTTTTGGGATCTATCTTGTGTGGGGTCCGATAAGATTCTTGGATAGATATCTTCTCATCTTTCAAGATATCAGGGAAGTTTTCTGCCAACAAATCTTCAACAATTCTCTCTGTATTTTCTATTATCCCCCCCTGTTCTGATACTCTCATCACTTGTAGGTTATTCCTCTTGATAGAGGCCCACATAATTCTTAGGTTTCTTCATTTTTTTAAATTCTTTTATTTAATTTTTCCTCAAATAAGTTGGTGTCAAGTGCTTTATCTTCAATCTCACTAATTCTGACTTCCATTGCCTCAATTCTGCACCTATGACTTCCCATTGAGTTGTCTAATTCCGAAATTTTATTGTTAATCCTTTGGATTTCTGTTTGCTGTCTACGGATTCTTGCAGCCTATTAAATTTGTCATTATGCTCTTGTATAACCTTCTTAAGTTCTTCTATTCCTTTGTCTGTGTGTTCCTTGGGCTGGTCTGCATTTTGCATGATCTCCTTCCTGATCTCTTGAAGAGTTCTGGATATTAATCTTTTGGATTCTACCTCCGGTAATTCCAAGAACTTACGTTCCTCCAGAAGGTTTCTTGATTCTTTGTTTTGGTGGCTTGCTGAAGCCATCATGATGTGCCTCTTTATGTGATTTGATATTGACTGTTGTCTCCGAGCCAACAATAAGATATTATATTTATTTATTGTATGTTTGCTTACTGTGTCCTAGCTTTTTGTTTTGTTCTGATATGCCCAAATAGGGTGGTTGTGTGAGCTAGTTTGATTACTGGCATCTTTGAAGCTCTCACATCCTGTCTCCAGGTGGCTAGAGTTGTTACTAGGTATGTGAGCCCAGGAATCCATTTACTTTTCTTGTGTGGATTCAGCTCAGGTGTCCAGGTCATTGGTCACCAAGTGTATGGTGCAGGCTCTCACCTACACTCCTAGGCGGGCAGGGGTGACTGGAGTAGGCAGAGGTATCTGGCTGTAGTAGGGGGTCATGCACTGATCAAGGCAAGGGGCTGACTGCTGCCCCTGAGTGTCTGGGTGGAAGGCATGTCCCTGTTTCCTAGAGTACGCAGGTAGGTGGGTCTTGCAGCCAGACTATGGGCACCCAGTGTTGTTGGCTGTTAAGACTGGGAATCACCACTTATTCTTGAACCCATATTGCAAGTGGCTTGGTGAGTGAGTGGAGCCACCAGTCCTCAGGCCCCTGATGCGTGTAGGTGAGGACCCTGCTTAATGGGCAGGGCGGTGTCAAATGTCATGAATCGGCCACTCCCCCGTATAGCTGAAACAGCTGAAAACAGGCATCAGGTATATACCCTGCTGTACTGTGCTAATGAGCCTACGCTGTTGAAATGGGCCCACACAGGTCTATGCAAGGGTGAAAGCCTTTCAAAGTCCATGGACCCTTATGCCTGTGCCTAGGCAAAGGGGCGGTGCCTGACCTGAGTTCCCAGTTTAGGGGAGGTGGAAGATTATTTTTTCCTGTTTGTTAATTTGTTCCCTCTCCAAAGTCGGGAGAATGGCTCAGTGTGCTTGACGGGTCCTACTTCCAACCCAGGGGGCACAACAATCACTGAAGCCAGACCGGGACCTAGAGCAGAGCGGGGAGGGGGCAGGTAAATGAGAGAAAGGTACTTCCCAAAAGGGTTTTTTTTTTTTTTATCTGTGCAGTAGGTTAGACACTTGTACTTATCCTTCACTGCTGATAGAGCACTGTTTCTTGCTAGTTCTGGAGGCCTGAGCAGACTCTCCGCTGCTTGGTCTCTTCTGCTGTGGAAAACGCGTCCCGAGCGCCACTGCTTGCCTCACCTCTTGCATGCTAGCCGATCCAGCCTGCAGGATGCCATTGCTGGCCAGGTCAGGTCTGGCAACTCCTTGCTGCATCTGAACCTTCTCTCCCTCCCCCTGCTGCTCAGTCGGATTCCTTAACTTTGTCTTTGATGTTCACAGCTCCTAGATTGTCATATATAATCGATTCACTTGTTTTTTCGGGTCTTTGTCGTAAGAGGGAGCACAGGAAGCATCTGACTACTCTGCCATCATGGTCCCACCTCACAGTGGATGGGTTTAATAAAGAGAAATTTATTTTCTCACAGTTTAAGAGGCTAGAAGTCCAAATTCAGGGTGCTAACTCCAAGGGAAGGCTTTCTCTCTCTGTAACTCTGGGGGAAGGTCCTTGTCATCAATATGCCTCTGGTCTAGGAGCTTCTTAGTGCGGGGACCCCGAGTCCAAAGGTTATGCACGCTCCTGGCTCTTCTTACTTGGTAGTAACGAGGTCCCCCTGTCTCTCTGCTCACTTCTTTTATATCTCAAAAAGAGACTGACTCAAGATACAACCTAATCCTATAGATTGAGTCCTTCCTCATTAACATAACTGCCTCTAATCCTGCCTCATTAACAGCATAGAGGTTAGGATTTACAACACATAGGATAATCACATCAGATCACAAAATGGAGGACAACCAGATAATACTGAGAATCATAGCCCAGCCAAGTTGACACACATTTTGGGGGGACAAAATTCAATCCATAACAGAGGGTAACTTGAAGAATGTAATCAATGTCAATACATTGTGCATGTAGAAACAGAAAAGGTGTATATTCTGCTGTGTCTATTTTCAACAACAACATAATAATTAAAACAAAAACATATAAAAAAGAATGAGCAAGCAAAAAGGCGCTTGAGAAAAACAAGTGTAATTTACCATGGAAGCCATAGGATAACGGGTTTCAAGGAGACAGTGGCTGACATTGCTAAGAGTCAAGTCAGATGAAAAATAGAAATGACAGAATTAGCAATCTGAAGATCACTGATGATCTTAGCATTTCAGTGAAGCAGTGAGGAGGGCAGAGGTGAGACAGAAATGGAATGAAAAGTGGGGGGAATTAAAAGAATTGATAAGCGTTGAAAAAATGGCTAAGAAGAGGAGGAAAGAGATAGGGTGATAACTGGAGGACAGCAAGCGGTGGGCGCAAAAGGATTTTGTTATTTTAAAATGGAAGAGACCTAAGCATGTTTCATTTTGAAGGGTCCAAATGAAAGGTAAAGGTTCAAGAGAGAAACAGGATAGTGTGGGGTTTCTGAGAAGGGTCCTAAATCGAAGATGGAAGGATTAGCTTTAGATGGAAAGAACATCTATGTCATTACAATAGGAGAGAAGAAAAAGAACAATTCAGACACAGGTAAAGTGGTTTTGGAGGTGAAAAGTTAAAGAAATTCCCATCTAATTTCTCTTTTTCTATCTTATCTGTGAAGTAGTATTAACCATAGTAGTACCATAATGGAGGTGGTAGTAGGAGTAATACTACTACCAGCCAATATTTACTGAGTGCTTACTATAGGCTGTAGCCCTGGTGGCACAGCGGTTAAGAGCTCAACTGCTAACTGAAAGGTTAGGAGTTCAAATCTACCAGCCGCTCCTTGGAAACCCTATGGGGCAGTTCTACTCTGCCCTATAGGGTCACTATGAGTCAAAATTGACTCAACAGCAATGGGTTTGGCTTTTTGTTTTTTTTTTTTTTGGTACTATGGGCTAAGCAGAAACCCTGGTGGCACAGTGGTTAAAAGTTCAGCTGCTAACCAAAAGGTCGGCAGTTCAAATCCACCAGGCGCTCCTTGGAAACCATGTGGGGCAGATCTACTCTGTCCTATAGGGTCACAATGGGTTGGAATCAACTCAGCAACAATGGGTTTGGCTTTTTTGTTTTTATGAGCTAAGCACTGTCTCATATATTAATTCATTTAATCTTCCTCACAAGCTTTTAAGATGGACACTATTGTTATTTCCATTTTAAAAAGGTTAAATAACTTGCCCATAGGAACATGGCTAAACACCAAGAAGCCAGCATTCAAACACAATTAGCATGGCTCCAAAGCCTATATTTTGATCACTTTATCACACCAATTCTCAATTTATCAATCTGAAGATCACCAGAGATTTTAACAAGCTGGTACTGGTACAATGACAGATGCATTGACCAATGGAACAGAACTGAGAACCCAGATGTAAATCCATCCACCTGCGGTCACCTGATCTTTGATAAGGGCCCAAAGTCCATCAAATGGGGAACAGACGGTGTTTTTAGCAAATGGTACTGGCAAAACTGGCTGTCCAACTGCAAAAAAAATGAAACAGGACCCATACCTCACACCATATATAAAAACTAATTCAAAATGGATCAAAGTTCTAAATATAAAGCTAAAAATTATGAAGTTCATACAAGAAAAAATAGGATCAATGCCAGAGGCCCTAATACATGGCATTAACAGGATACAAACCATAATCAACAACACACAAACTCCAGAAGATAAGCTAGATAACTGGGATCTTCTAAAAATTAAACACTTATGCTCATCAAAAGACTTCACCAAAAGAGTAAAAAGAGAACCTACAGACTGGAAAAAAATTTTTGGACATTACAAGTCAGACAAAGGTCTGATCTCTAAAATCTACAAGAAAATCCAACACCTCTACCACAAAAAGACAAATAATCCAATTAAAAAACCGGCAAAGGATACGAACAGACACCTCACCAAAGAAGACATTCAAGTGGCCAACAGACACATGAGGAAATGCTCGCACTCACTAGCCATTAGAGAAATGCAAATCAAAACCACAATGAGATACCATCTTAACCCAGCATTACTGGCACAAATGAAAAAAACAGAAAATAACAAATGTTGGAGAGGCCCTGGGGAGATCAGAACTCTTATGCACTGCTGGTAGGAATGCAAAATGATACAACCATTTTGGAAAACGATATGGCGCTTCCTTAGAAAGCTAGAAATAGAAATACCATACAATCCAACAATCCACACCTAGGAATATATCCTAGAGAAATAAGAGCTGTCACACAAATAGACATATGCACACTCGTGTTCACTGCAACATTATTCAAAATAGCAAAAAGATGGTAACAACCTAGATGCCCATCAACAGATGAATGGATAAACAAACTATGGTACATACACACAACGGAGTACTACACAATGATAAAGAACAGTGATGAATCTGTGAAGCTTCTCATAACAAGGATGAAACTAGAGGACATTATGTAGACTGAAATAAGTCAATCACAAAAAGACAAGTATTATGTGAAACTACTACTGTAAAAACTCATGAAAAGGTTTACACACAAAAAGAAACAATCTTTGATGGTAACAAGGGAGGGGAGGGGGAAAATACTAAACAGATGATAGATAAGTGGTAACTGTCGTGAAGGGTAAGACAGTACCTGGGGAAGCCAGCACAACTTGCACAAGCAAAGATCCTGGAAGCTCCACAGACACATTCAAACTCCCTGAGGGACCGAATTGCTGGGCTGAGGACTGTGGGGGAACACCTAATTCAATTGGCAGAACATAGTTTATAAAGAAAATGTTCTACATTCTACCTTTGTGAGTAGCATCTAGGGTCTTAAAAGCCTGTGAGCAGCCATCTAAGATACTCCACTGGTCTCACGCCTTCAAGAGCATGGGAGAATGAAGAAAACAAGATACAAGGGAAAGATTAGTCTAAAGGACTAATGGACCTCAACCACCACAGCCTCCATCAGACTGAGTCCAGTACAACTAGATGGTGCCCGACTACCACCACTGACTACTCTGAGGGACCACTACAGAGGGTCCCAGACAGAGCTGGAGAAAAATTCTAACTCACTAAAAAATTGGCCTGACAGAGACTGGAGAAACTTCGAGAGTATGGCCCCGGGACGCCCTTTTAGCTTAGTAATGAAGTCACTCCTGAGGTTCATCCTTCAGCCAAAGATTAGAGAGGCCCATAAAACAAAATGAGACTAAAGGGGCACACCAGCCCAGGGGCAAGGACTAGAAGACAGGAGGGGACAGGAAAGCTGGTAACAGGGAACCCAAGGTTGAGAAGGGAGAGTGTTGACATGTCGTGGGGTTGTTAACCAATGTCATAAAACAACATGTGTACTAACTGTGTAATGAGAAACTATTTGTTCTGTCAATCTTCATCTAAAGTACAATACAAAAAAATTCAATAAATATACCACCCTAAAAAAAATTGTCAAGATATTAGATACAACAGAACTTAAGCCAATTCTCAATTATTTAGTACCTTAAGTTTGCCAAAAAGCAAAGGAAGTCAATAGAACATACTAAATACACAGGAACCAATTATAAATATTCAAATTTACATTTATGTTTTTTTTTAGCCTAGCTGTCTTAATTATCTAGCACTGGTATAATAGAAATACCACAAGTAGGTGGCTTTAACAAACAAATTTATATTTTCACATTTTAGGAGGCTAGAAGTCCAAATTCAGGGTGCTAGCTCTAGGGGAAGACTTTCTCTGTCTGCTCTGAAGCAAGGTCCTTGTCTCTTTGAACTTCTGCTCCTGGGTGATCTTCATGTGGCTTGGCATCTCTCTTCCTCCATTTCTGCATCCTTCATCTGCTCCTTTTATACCTTGTAATAGATTGACTCAAAACACACCCTATAGAACCCCAGAAAGCATGGCCCCTGGACTGTCAACCCAGAACTAAAACCATTCCCAAGGCCAACTTTTCAGACAAAGATTAGATTGGACTATGGGACATAAAATGATACTCATGAAGAGTGTGCTTCTTAGCTCAGGTAGACACATGAGACTAAATGGGCAGCTTCTGTCCAGAGGTGACATGAGAAGGCAAAGAGAGTCAGAAGCTGGCTGAATGGACACAGGAAATCAGGCGTAGAAAGGAGGAGCATGCTGTCACAGTATAGGGAGAGCAATTAGGGTTACATAACAATGTATGTATGAATTTTTGTATGAGAGACTAACGTGAATTGTAAACTTTCACTTAAACTACGACAATTTAAAACAAAATCGAGAAAAAAAAAAAAACACCCTATACTAATCCTGCCTCATTAACATAACAACGACACTCTATTCCCAAATGGGGTTATAACCACAGGCATACCAAAAAACCAAAATCAAACCCTTTGCCATGGAGTCGATTCCAACTTATTGCGACCCTAGAGGTTAGGATTTGCAACACATATATTTGGGGGAACACAATTCAATCCATAACACTAGCCATGCATTTTATTAATGTAGAAAAACAGCTCTTGGACCAAGCATTTAAACTATAATAGGAAGCAAAGGAAAATGTGGCAATTACTATGATTGAAACAGAAAATACATTTAAAGGATCTAGCTGTCACTTCCCCTCTCTAGGCCTTAGCTCTTTGATCTGTAAAATGATAGGGTTGAGCACTATGATCACTAGAGTACCTTCCAAATGTATTGTTATATAATTATTTCTCCCCTAAACAGTCTAGGACAATTTCCAATAGATTATAATACTCTAAAAAATTTGAGAATCAAAACCTGCAAGGATTGTTTGTTATTTTACTAATGAGTTTATGTAATAAGATTTTTGCAGTGGTTGCTAGTGTTATTCTAATAAGTTTTGTTCCCCCAGATGTTGACTCAGAGGTTGAATTAAGGCATTTCTTTTTAAAGCATCTAGTACAAACTTCTTCAACTAAGAAGAAACTACAGGGGAAAGGAGACGTATGAAGAAGAAACTGGAAGGGGAAGAGATGGAGAAAGATATAGAGGGTCTAGATAATATACAAACTGAAGAGCCCAAACATGAATTGTTGAGACTCAGTTGTCTGAGATGCTAATACTGTAAAGGTTTTCTATAACAGATCTGTCCAATATTTCCCTGATTTTCGTAACCTTAAATAAAATTAGTCACACACAAACCCCCAAAATCAGGCAATATGCTACTTGGGCCTTGATATTTTGAAGCTAGTCACTAAGAAATCTATATGGCAATAGTCAGCCACTCAAAAACACCATCATTACTATGCAACGAGAAAGAACAACAATGAATCTGTGAAGCATCTCATAACATGGATGAAACTAGAGGACATTATGCTGAGTGAAATAAGTCAATCATAAAAGGACAAATATTGTATGAGACCTCTATTGTAAAAACCCATGAAATAGTTCACATACAAAATGTAACAATCTTTGTTGGTTACCAGGGATTGGAGGGAGGGGAGGGAAATACTAAATAGGGAATAGGTAAGTGGTATCTTGGGTGAAAGGTGAGAGAGTACACAATACAGGGGAAACTAGCACAACTTGAACAAACAAAGGTCATGCAAGCCCCACAGACACATCCAAACTTCCATGGGGACTGAATTCCCCATGGTCTCGGGGAACATCTAGCTCAATTGGCATAACACAGTTTATAAAGACAATGTTCTACATTCTACCTTGGTGAGTAG
>NW_004443971.1:13867819-13959274 GCF_000243295.1 Trichechus manatus latirostris
GGTTGTTAACCAATGTCATAAAACAATATGTGTACTACTGTTTCATGAGAAACTATTTGTTCTGTAAGCCTTCACCTGAAGTACAATAAAAAACAAACACCATCATGCTGTCAGCATTCATCTGAAAGTAGTAAGTGATCAATTAAAGAATCATCAGTTTTGGCCTGAGACATCAATGATATCTTGTCACATAATAATTTGAAAATAAATAGTGTCACATTTAAATGAAGTAAAAATATAAAGACATGCAAGATAATGATGAACCCCCAAATCAGAATAGTGATTCCTCTGTGACCAAAGATAAAGGCAGGGTTTCAACTATATTGGTACTGTTTATTTCTTAAGGTGGTTGGTGTCTACATGGGAATTTGTCTTATTATTCTCCATAACTTTTTATATGTTTTAAAGGGTTCATTAAAAGTAAAAGTCAATCACAAAAAAAGCCTGGCCAGAACAGATGGCTCTTCTGTGTGCTGTACATTGCTAGCATGTATACAACCAAAGTTAAAGGCTGGGAAACAAATGAACACAGTTACACAATATCTCACTAAGACCTCTCAGTTTAATAAAATCGTAAAGAAGGAATTCTAAAGAGCAATAGCGCTTCCTCCTATCCAAAATTCAAACCCTAAGGGAATCTGTTAGCGCACACAGTTTTCAGTATTTGAACAATTGGAAATACATAAACAATTCACTTGAAAGTTTTTACTCATCCTGGCTTGGATGAGAATATAATGACAATTTCATTATACAACTATTTCTGCATAAGGAAATCACTTAAAAAATTTCAGTGGATCATTCAAGCCTCCTTGATACCACTATTAAATGATAATATTAAAAGTATTCTTGGATTTCGTATACATATTTCACACCTTTGTAAAGTTATCAAAGAAATTTGTTTCTCTCAACATAATATGCTTTGTATTTCCAGACTTTACAAGTTGGAAGTTGGATTTCTCAAAAAAAAAGTCACATCCCTTAAAGCAAAAGAACAAATTTAAAACAATTTAGAAATCTTAAAAATAATTCCTGCTGTGTTGTGTTGGTGGTCACATGAGTCTATATACCAACGTTCATTTCTGGGTTGTGATACTGACCCACGGTTATGCAACTCGATGAAGTATACACAGAACTAAAAACTTCCTGGGATCTAACATGAGATACTCAGAAAATAATATCTTGCTTATGTTTGTCTGAGCTCTGCATGAAGAACCCTTTATCCAGCCATTTTCAATTCACAGCTGTTGGTTTACAGATTTCCCAAGTCATTTCCATTTGTTTTTCCTAACTTTCTGCTACCTCAGGAAGTCTAGCCTTTAAACTACTCACTAGTGCATGAGAGGATCAGGAGAAAGAAGAAAAACCAAACTCTAATAGTTTTAATATGCTACATATTTACAGATACCATAAAGGAAGGTTTTGGAATTATTATTAGATTTCCCTTTCCAAGGTTATTCCCAGAAACCATGGAGAATGCAATACTGGCTTCCCTACTTGGAAACAGTCTCCAAGCTGGTGCAAAAGCACAGAGTGGGATATACTGGTAGCTAGATGCAGTTCCTGTGAGCTTAAGAAAGACACTGATGGAAAATAACAAGTCATAATTGAAAGCCAGAATAAGCAGCAACATGTCTGGAGAGCACTGCTCCATGACTCTCAGCCTAGGCTACAGGAGGCCACTGAAGGATGAGAAACACACAAATCAAAATTAAAACACAAAGTTCATCAAAACCACTCCAACACTCATTAATACAAAGGGACAACACTCAGATAATCTAGATCAGTTCAAACCAAAGGGTGCCCCCCTCCCCAATTTCCTTTCCTTTTCTATAAGAGTAAAACAGGTGATCAGTAAGAACTTTTGCCTCACTAAAGTTTAGAGAAAAAAACAGAGTTATTGCTCTTACACTGAGTAATTACAATTACTATCTTCAGGGCCCTTTGGGGATTTTAATAACCTGACAATACGTATATGTGTGAATGTGTACACATGGATTATTGTACTTGTTTCTTATCCACTTCAGAGAATGTATGTTCAAACCCTACCTCCACCTCTTGCCCTCACAGCAGAGCCCTGAAACTTTATGCTCTCAACCATCCTTGTCCCTTGGTTCTGTCTCTCTGTCTCTCTCTGTGTTAATAGATATCTTCTCTCCTCTATGCTGTAGCCTACTCTGTGTATATATACATAAATACACATACACACATATATGTGTGTGGGGGGGTGTGTTTGGGAAATCAAGAATGCTATTAAGAAACAATTTATGTACAAATCAATAAAATATAACATCTGTGAATAAGATAAAGACCATGGCCAGTGTAAATTAGTAAAGCAAATACAGTCATCTCTCCATATCCGCGGGTTTTGCATCCACAGATTCAACTAACCGTGGATGGAAAATAATTGAGGAGGAAAAAAAAGTTCCAAAAAGCAAAATCTGTATTTGCCGCGTGCCTAGCAGTACTGGCTGAATCCACAGGAATGAAATGCTGTGTAGGCATACCCTGCTGTAGCCTCCCGCCATTTCACAGATCCTCAGTCTCTCTCCAGCACTCATTGTTGCAGCATTGTTCACCTAGAGTTCTGTCATTATTCCCTAAATAATACAGTACTGTGTAACAACTATTTATATAGCATTTACATTGTATTAGGTATTATAAGTAATCTAGAGATGATTTAAAGTACACAGGAGGATGTGAGTAGGTTATATGCAAATACTATGCCATTTTATAAAAAGGACTTCAGCATCTGTGGACTTTGGTATCCGTGGGGGTCCTGGAACCAATCCCCTTCGGATACTGAGGGACGACTGTAATTGCTTTACAAATTTCAGTGCTATCAAAGCAATCCAATTAACCCAAGTAATGTGACACCTGGATAAAAGATGAGACAGTGACTTTCAAAGACTATATCATACACACTTGAGACTTCAGTCCTTCAAGTGTTAGAACAGAGAATGAGTCAAATATGAAGAATTCAAAACGAATACACATAATCAGTTCTTTGAGGAAGTAAGAGGTTTGCAAAGAGGTAACTCAGGTTCAGAGAAATAATCTACCAGAAGTCAGGAAAAGTCTTAGAATAAATCAGCAACCAGAGTAGGCTACAGCATAGAGGAGAGAAGGTATCTATTAACACTGTGAAGAAACAGCCAGAGAGACAGAACCAAGGTACAAGGACGGTTGAGAGTATAAAGCTTCTAGGGCTCTGCTGTCAGGGCGAGAGGTGGATGTAGGGTTTGAACATACATCCTCTGAAGCGGATAAGAAACAAGTACAATAATCCAAGTTCAAATCATCTTCACAGAAATTGTTTGAAACACATTTTCCTCTTTATTCACAGGTCACATTAAAAGCATTAGATAAATCTCTCCACTGGGGCAACAGAAACTCCTTGGCCTCCCGAGTCTTTTGCCTGCCACAGTACTACTTGCTGAAAAAAGACTTGACAAATAGCCTATGACTCTAGAAGGTTCTGTTATCTCCAAACCCCAATTCTGGTTTGTCTGGTAGTTGGAGAGAATTTATAATAATTAAATTAATGCACTTGAATGCAGAAATGGAGTCCTAGGTTAAATTTTATTCCCAATGCTTAAGATGTATTATCTTTTATTTTGGTGGTAATAAATGTGACCTAAAAAAACCACAGTCCACGCCATAAATCACTCCTCATAGCCATGGGCCAAATGGAACCTAGTAAAACTGCCTTAAGATGGGGCTGAACAGATGCAAAATAAGAATTTTCTAGAAGCATTACCAGAAACTCATTATAAGTAGAACTAATGGGAGAGACAAGAGGCTCTTCACCCTTGTCCAACAAGTAATCGTGAAAATATAACAGCCAAACAAAATTTCCAATCATGGCATAGTCAGGGTTCTCCATGTACATGACTACTGGATCTGGGAAAGTATTTCTTCAACTTGCTCTTATGATTATGCCCCAACAGGAAGGTAGTGGGGACAATTCCCTCTGGCAACTGTGCTCAGAGAAACTAGATGAAGTGTTCCTCTCAGATCAGCTTAACTTTTCTCTAATGCTTTAGTTGCTTCCCAAAGTATCATCTCTGAAAAAATTAGAATTTATCAGATTAAAGAAGTCTTGGCAGATTTTATCCTTCTGCCTTTGTAATCTATTCCAAATAGCTGAGAAGATCCTATTCCTCAAGATCTTTTTGAAAACTCAGTTTAGAAGATTGGAGTCTAACTTTATCTAACCTTTTGCTAACTAGACTTAACATCCTTAGGGAATAATGAAAAACAACAGACCCGAGCCCCTGTATGGTCAGCTAATTCAAATAACTAGGACACAGCAGGAAGAAGCCTCAATCCTAAGCCTCATCAGACATAAAATTGTAAGTTTTTTGTGGTAGTTATTTATGATTCAGAGTTTTCTGTTTTTCCATTTAGACATGAATACTCATCCAAGTACTCTGCAGCACATGATATTCCTTGATACCTAGAACAGTGCCTGGCACGTAGCAAATGCTCAATAAATACATATTTTTAAGTAAATGGATAGATGAATGAATGAACAGTTAAATAAATTCTCTCTCCTTCCTTAGCTTCCATGATATATTAACTAGTTCTTCAGCTTCCCCCTCTGATTACTCTTTGGTCTCCTCTTCCTATTCCTAAATACGTAAATTCCCTAAGGGTCAGACCTCAGTCTTCTGCTCTTCCCAACACTGACAGAGCTCATCCTCTTTCAGAACTTTATTGACCATTGATTCATTCAAGCACGGTACCCAGGAGGAAAAGATGGTTGAGACGTGCTTCCTGCCCTGAGGGACTCATAGATGTAGTTGCTATACTAGCAGCAAGAATAACATGTTATGAGAGCAAAAAGGAAGGAAAAATAAATTCTGACAGGGAAGACTTCACGGAGGAAGTGACACTTGAGCTGAGCCTTGAAGGATTAAGAGGGTTTTACCAGGTACAGAAGGGTGGAGGGGACAATCCAGGCAAAGAGAACAACATGAGCAAAAGTTCATGAAGAGTGATCAGGAAATGGTGAGTAATAAGTGTGTAGGTGTGGTTGGGGAGTGGTATGGAAAGAAACTTGGTAAGAGGGGTTGAAGGTGTTTCAGATGCCACCTTAAGGTGTCAAACTTTTTACTCTCCATGTCAATAGTTCACCAATGCAAAACTGCATCAGAATAGCTGGGATGCATGGTACAAACAGATTTCTAGGCTCCACCCCAGATCTACTAAATTGGAATTTCTAGAGGTAGGGCCCAGGCATTGGTATTTTAATAAGTATTCTGATGTGTAACTGGGTTTGGTGACCACTGATGGATTTTTTTCTTTTTTAAAGAAAAGTTACATTATTAGATTGGTATTTTGAAGATAACTCTAAGGGTGCTATTAAAAATGGACTAAGAAACTAGAAGAAGGGAGACCTGTAGACAACTATGGTAATGATGAATGCATTCAACAAACATTTTAAAAATATCTACTATGGGCCCTACTAGCTCACATGAGGGATGAAAGCCAAACTAAGATACTAGCCACCTGAATGGAGACAAGAAAGCACAGATAAGAGATGTTACAAAGTTAAAATTGATAGGTCTTTATGATTTAACAGATTTGGAGAGGAAATAGGGAGGTATAGTCCAGTTTTTATCAGTGGTTCTCAAATTTGGATGAGTATCAGAACAAAGGATTCCTAGGTCTTGTCCCGTACCCGTTGCCGTCGAGTTGATCCCGACTCATAGCGACCCTATAGGATACAGCAAAACTGTCCCATGCGGGTTTCAAGGCTGTAATCTTTATGGAAGCACACTGTCACATCCTTCTCCTGCAGGGCGGCTGGTAGGTTCAAACTGCCGACCTTTTGGTTAGCAGCCGAGAGTTTAACCACTGTGAGTCTTGCCCCAGACTTACTGAATCAGGCTCTTTGTAGGGTAGGGCTCAGGAATCTCTATTTTTAACATGTGCCCCAAGAAGATTCTCATGCAGTCAGCCTGGCACCAATCCTGGGATTGCATTTGGGAACCAATGCCTTAGATGACTGAGTGGCTAAAGATACTCTTCTGCAAGAAAAAAACACAGGAGGAGGAAGAACAGGTTTGTGTCTGGGATGAAAATAGTTTTGTTCTGAAAATACTGAGACTAAGATAAACCTGTAGGACAAGTAGATCAAGATGTACAGTGGACAGCTGGAAATGCACGTCTGGAGTCCAGAAGAAAGGTCCGAGCTAGAGCGGTCAGGGCTGGACGGATCTGGGCATCATTAGTACACAAGCAATAGATGCGGCCACGAGAGCAGCTAAATTTACAAACGGAGAAAGGATAGAGAATAAAGTGGGTTGAGGATGCAACTCTGGGGAACACATGGGCAGTGGAAGGGGAACAGTGAAGAGAGTGCAGATGAGTGATTCAGAAGGGAAGAAGAGAACAAAGCAAAAAGCAATGTTTCAGAAGCCAAGAGATAAAAAGTTTTTAATTAGTAAGGGTATCAAGTGGACAAAATGTTATAAAATAATCCAAAAAGATAAGAACTAAAAAGAATGATCAGGTGTGGCATTTAGGAAATCTGTGGTGACCTTTTGAGAAGTAGTTTCAGAAGAATGGCAGAAATCGAAGCAGAGCAGTGGGTATATACCACTCCAGAAAGAGAATTTAAGAAGAAAGAAAAAGATGAGTCAGTGGTCTAAGAGAGAGAAGTAAGACAGAGAAGGTTCTTTTGGTTGCCATTTTTATTTTTAAGAATGGAGACAACTAGGGGACAAGGAAGCTGGTGATAGGGAACCCAAGGCTGAGTAAGGATATTGTTGATGTGTTGTGAGATTGTTAACCATTGTCATAGGGCAACATTTGTAGTAACTGTTGAATGAGAAACTATTTTGTTTTGTAAGCCTTCATCTTAAGTGAGAATAATAGCACAACTGGTAGAGCGTAGTCAATGTCACTGAACTGTGCATGGAGAAATTTTTGAAATGGTGTATCTTTGGCTATGTGTATTTTCACCAAAAATAAAGGGTTGAGAAGTTAGAGGGTTAATATGTTGTGGGGTTGTTAACCAATGTCATAAAACAACATGTGTACTACTGTTTCATGAGAAACTATTTGTTCTGCAAGCCTTCACCTGAAGTACAATAAAATATAAAAAAAAAAAGAATGGAGACAACTTAAGGCATTTTAAAGAAAAGAAGAAGAAAGCAGAGGGAAGACAGTGACGACACAGTGAGAACACATCATTGATCTTGTAACATCCTTGAAGAGGCAGGAGGAATGGTATTAGCTAGCCTCTGAAAGAAGGTAAGGAGGAATGACAACAGAGACAGGGAATGTGTGCCTATTTTTTTTGAGAAGTAGATGATTAGGTCAACTGTTGATAGGAAAGAAAGTGAAGATGTGGTTGGAAGCACAAAAAACGAGAAGCAGAACCTCTAGGGAGGATTAAAACATTGGTAGCTGGTAATGGAGGCCCAAATAA
Source organism: Trichechus manatus latirostris (assembly GCF_000243295.1). Classification (NCBI taxonomy): domain Eukaryota; kingdom Metazoa; phylum Chordata; class Mammalia; order Sirenia; family Trichechidae; genus Trichechus; species Trichechus manatus. The sequence continues at coordinate 13,875,258 of NW_004443971.1, forward strand.
GGGTATTTTACTTTACTTAACAAAAATATATATAAGCACTTACTTTGTGCCAGGCAGTGTTCTGAGTACTTTACACACATTATTAACTCAATTGTTCCTCACAACAACTCTATGAGTTTAGAATTCTTATTATTCTCATTTCCTATGATGAAACTGAGGCACAAAGAGATTAAATGACTCACGCGAGCTAGTAAGTGGGAGAACCAGGATTCAAGCCAGCAGTCTGGCTCCAGGGTCCATGCTTTTAACCATCCCACTGTGCTGCCTCTTTAATACAAAAATCAGTATATTTGTTATGAAGCCAATAAGAAATAATATAAAGTTTTATCTAGCACTGCTGAGACACTGAGGAGAACAGAACTGGGAACAGGCAGGGTAAGTACAATGAATGTCACAAATTAAAGGGAGCTAAGGGCATGTAGTGCAGTTGTAATGACTCACAGACTGGGGGTCCAGCTGACTGACTTCAAAATCTATCTGTGACCCTAAGCTCTTTTCCAAATTCCAACTGTACATTGCACATTAGTGGTTCGGTATCTCACACCTTACCTAAAATTGTAAATGTCTAAAGCTAAGCTATATTCTTCCCCCACAGAAGCTTCCTCTCTTGCCTTCTCCATTTCTGTTCACAGCATAGCGTACAACGAAAACTCCAAGAAGAGGACCATCTTCCTCATTGCTTTATCCCCAGCACCTAGCTTAGTATCTAGTGCAGAACAGATGCTTAATAAATATTTGTTGAATTTCAGCATCATTCTCAAAATCTTAAAATTACCTTTAACCTTTCCTTTTCCTGCTTTCTATATCTAGTAAGTCGCAATATCCTAAATGCCTATTCACATCTTACTTACCATTTTCTTAGACCTTTTTCACTGTTGTCCTACAAGCTATTCTAATAAACTCCTGTGCATCTTAACTCATCTCTCCCTTCTCAAATCAATCCACACGACCCAATCTTATCAAATTAATCATTTAAAATATTACCCTTCTCGAATTACTTACCTGCTCAAAAATATTCAATTTGTTTATCTGATAAGCAGTTATGAGATACACAAGCTTCCAGGAACTGTGCCGTCCCCAAATGAAAGTAACCTCTATCCCCTCCAATGTCTACACCGATTATCCACTCTATTCATTCTACAATTATCCCACCTTAGACAGCTAGGTTTTTTTTTTGTTTGTTTGTTTGTTTTTTAATGTAACTATGCCTTATCTCACCAAATGGTATGCAGGTTCTTTAGAGAAAAGAATGTTTCTTTTACTTTTCTTATCCTACTGAGAGCTTAGCATGGTGTACTCTACCCAACTGATAGTCTCCCAGCATTAAAAGAAAAGGTACCAGTTTGAAGAAAATGGTTGTCAATGTATTCTGGTTTGGTTTACTATACTACTGTATTATTTAATATTTATATTATATTGAAACAAAACTTAAATGATTCTCGCTGGGTTGGCAACCAATGTCACAAAACAATACGTGTATTAATTGTTTAATGAGAAACTAATTTACTTTATAAACTTTCAACTAAAGCACAATTAAAAAAAAAAAAACTTTAATGATCATTTCCATGTTCCTTTACTACAAGTGGTAACTACCGGGGTAATTTTTATAAATAAAATCTGTGAAAGCCAGAAACTGTATAAGGCGGAAACCTGTCAGAGAAGGAAAATTCAAATACTTTCCACTAAATAGAGAGCAATGAAGAAGTGGTGATTGAAACAGCCTGGTACTGGTACAACAACAGACACAATGACCAATGGAACAGAATCACAAGCCAAGATGTAAATCCAATCACCTACAGTCACCTGATCATCAGCAAAGGCCCAAAATCCATTAAGTGGGAAAAGACAGTCTTTTTAACAAATTGTGTGGCAAAACTGATGTCCATCTATAAAAAAATGAAACAGGACCCATACCTTACACCACATACAAAAACTAATTCAAAATGGATCGAAGACCTAAATATAAAACCAAAAACTATAAAGATTAGGGAAGAAAAAATAGGGTCAATGCTAGAGGCCCTAATACATGGCATAAATAGGATACAAACAATAACTAACAATATACAAACACCAGAAGATAAGCTAGATAACTGGGATCGTCTAAAAATTAAACACTTATGGTCATCAAAAGACTTCACCAAAAGAGTAAAAAGAGAACCTAAAGACTGGGGGAAAAAATTGGCTATGACATATCCAATAAACGTCTAATCTCTAAAATGTACAGGAAAATCCAGCACCTCTACAACAAAAAAACAAATAATTCAATTAAAAAATGGGCAAAGGATATAAACAGACACTTCACCAAAGACATTCAGGCAGCTAACAGACACATGAAGAAATGCTCGCGATCACTAGCCATTATAGAAATGCAAATCAAAACTATAATGAGATACCATCTCACCCTGACATTACTAGCACCAATCAAAAAAACAGAAATAACAAATGTTGGAGAGGTTTTGGGGAAACTGGAATTCTTACGCACTGCTGGTAGGAACGCAAAATGGCATAACCATTTTGGAAAACAATATGGTGCTTCTTTAAAAAGCTAGAAATAGAAATATCGTACGATCCAGCTATCCCACTCCTAGGAATATATCCTAGAGAAATAAGAGCCGTCACACGAATAGACATATGCACACTCATGTTCACTGAAGCATTATTCACAACAGCAAAAAGATGGAAACAATCTAAGCGCCCATCAACAGATGAACGGGTAAACAAACTATGGTATATACACACAATGGAATACTACACAATGATAAAGAACAATGATGAATCCGCAAAACATCTCACAAAATAGATGAATCTGAAGGGCATTATGCTGAGGGAAATAAGTCAGTCAAAAAGAGACAAATACTATATGAGACCACTATTATAAAAACTCATGAAAAGGTTTACACACATAAAGAAACAATCTTTGATGGTTACTGGGGAGGGGAGGGGTGAGGAGGGAAAAACACTAACTAGACAATAGATAAGTGGTAATTTTGGTGAAAGGAAAGACAGTACACAAATACTGGGGAAGTCAGCACACTTGACCAAGCCAAAGTCATAGAAGCATCATAGATACATCCAAACTCCTTGAGGGACCAAATCACTGGGCTGAGAGCTGGGGACTATGGTCTTGGGGAGCATCTATTTCAGTTGGCATAACACAGAAATAAGAAAATGTTCTACATCCTACTTTAGTAAATAGCATCTGGGGTCTTAAAAGCTTGTGAGCACCCATCTAAGATTCTCTAGTGGTCCTACCCTGTCTGAAGCAAGGGAGAATAAAGACAATCAAAGATACAATGGAAAGATTAGTCCAAAGGATTATGGACCACAACTACCATAGCCTCCACCAGACTGAGTGAGTACTGCACAACTAGATGGTGCCTGGCTACGACCATTGACTGCTCTGATAAGGATCACAATAGAGGGTCCCAGACAGAGCTGGAGAAAAATGTAGAACAAAATCAAACTCACCAAAAAAGACCAAACTTATTGGTCTGACAGAGACTGGAGAAACCTTGAGAGTATGGCCCCGGGATGCCCTTTTAGCAGTAATGAAGTCACTCCTGAGGTTCACCCTTCAGTCAAAGATTAGACAGGCCCACAAAACAAAACGAGACTAAAGGGGCACACCAGCCCAGGAGCAAGGACTAGAAGGCAGGAGGGGACAGGAAAGCTGGTAATAGGGAACCCAAGGTCACGAAGGGAGAGTGTTGACATGTCGTGGGGTTGGTAACCAATGTCAGAAAACAACATGTGTACTAATTGTTTAATGAGAAGCTAGTTTGTTCTGTAAACCTTGATCTAAGTACAATAATAAAAATTTTTAAAAAAGCTTGTGAGCAGCCATCTAAGATACTCAACTGGTCTCATCCCATCTGGAGCAAGGGAGAATGAAGAAAATCAAAGACACAGTGGAAAGTTTAGTCCAAAGGACTAATGGGTCACAACTACCACAGCCTCCATCAGACTGAGTGTGGCACAACTAGATGGTGCCTGGCTACCACCACCAACTACTCTGACAGATGACAATAGAAGGTCCTGGACAGAGCTGGAGAAAAATGTAGAACAAAATCAAACTCACTAAAAAAGACTAGACTAAGTGGTCTGGCAGAGATTGGAGAAACCCCAAGAATATGGCCCCTTGACACCCTTTTAAGTCAGTACTGAAGTCACTCCTGAGGTTCACCCTTCAGCCAAAGATTAGACAGGCCCATAAAACAAAACAACACAAAATGGCCACACCAGCTTAGGGGCAAGGACAAGAAAGCAGGAGGGGACAGGAAAGCTGGTAATGGGGAACCCAAGGTTGAGAAAGGGAGAGTGTTGACATGTTGTGGGGTTGGCAACCAATGTCACAAAACAATATGTGTATTGTTAAATGAGAAACTACTTTGCTCTGTAAACCCTCACCTAAAGTATAATAAAAAAAAATGTTTAAAAAAAAAAAAGACTAGACTTACTGGTCTGACAGAGACTGGAGAAACCTCGAGAGTATGGTCCCCAGACACCCTTTTAATTCAGTGCTGAAGTCACTCCTGAGGTTCACCCTTCAGCCAAAGATTAGACAGACCCATAAAACAAACAATAATACACATAGCTCAACCATGTATACAGTAGTAAATGGGCATACCAGCCCAGGGGCAAGGACAAGAAGGCAGGAAGAGACAGGAAAGTTGGACAAACGGAAATAATGAATCCAAGGTGGAGTAAGGAAGAATGCTGACATGTCACAGGGTTTGCAACCAATGTCACAAAACAATATGGGTATTAATTGTTTAATGAGAAACTAATTGTTCTGTAAACCTTAACATAAAGTACAATTTAAAACATTTTTTTTTTCTGAAAAGAAAATTGGTGACTGGTAGAAAACTTGCAGGGCCCAGAAAAAAAAAGGCAGTGCTGTCAAGTTCCGGCTCTCACAGGGTTTACAGGTTTTACTGTATCAAATAAATTATAAAGACTAATTTTATTTAATCCACATATAATTTCTAAACAGATGCAATTCTTGTTTTATATACAAGATTGTATTTATATACCAACTTCCAAACTATGCTAAAAATCAGTTTGTTTTATTCTTACTATAACTCTCACCTATCTACCAAATTCATTCAAGTATAGTTTTGGCTTGCTCCATCTGTAACACTTATAACAAAGCAAACTGTCTAAACTTTGCAAAAACCTTCAGCATCAGAGACACTACTCTTAACAGTTGTACTCCTCACACTGACATACTGCCTGAATGTCAAGGATCTAAATTCTCCAGTATTTTTAGCATCTAAAATCGTGATTTATGATCTCCCTCTAGTTGTCTGGAAACCCTGGTGGCATAGTGGTTAAGTGCTATGGCTGCTAACTAAAAGGTCGGCAGTTTGAATCCACCAGGTGCTCCCTGGAAACTCTATGGGACACTTCTACTCTGTCCTATAGGGTCACTATGAGTCGGAATCGACTCCATGGCAATGGGTTCTAGTTCTCTTGGTCTTTAAAAGACATAAGAACATGCTATCCAATTCCTAACTCCCTGTAAGTCCTACCAACCAAAGTTTAATAAAAAAAAATTCTAAAATAAGAAGTGATTATTAAGAAAGAAAATCAAAGGAAAGGAAGTTATAATGTTTGAAATATGAAACTCCAATTCCAACTCTGATAGTGGTTATTGTTGTTGTTGGGTGCCGTCAAGTTGACTCACTGCAACCTCGTGTGACAGAGCAGAACTGCCGCATAGGGTTTTGTAGGCTGTAACCTTTATGGGAACAAATAGCCAAGTCTTTCTCCTGGGGTTTGACCCACCAATCTTTCGGTTAGCAGGCTAGCCATTAACCACTGCACCACCAGGGCTCGTTCCAACTCTGATTACTCTCATTAAAATTATCAATGGAAATGATTCACTGCTCCATTCTTGCCACCACCCCCTTCCTCTGTTTAATTTATTCATTGAACAAATATTCATTCCCAATGCCTAAAATTAAATAGACATTATGATAGGTGCAGCTGACATAACAGTGACAGGTAAGGCACAGTCCCTGCTCTCCCAGAGCTTAAAGTCTGGTTAGGGGAGGAGAGTCAATTAAACAAGAAATCGTTAAGACTATATGACTTGTCATAACATTGGTAAGCTATAAGAGACAAGGGAAAACACAGCCATGGGGAAGTTTCTTAGAGAAAGTGATGCCCAACCTAAGTGAGTTCTGAAAGGTGGGGAGGCAAAGAAGAGAGACAATAAGAGTTGGGGAAGTAAGGGAGGAAATGTGTTAAAACTTGGGAACAAAAGAACATGATATGATTGAGGAAATGAAAGATGATCAACGTGGCTGAAGTACAGAATTCAAATCTGGGAATGGCAAGAAGTGAGACTGGAGAAAAGGGTAATGATAACCATTGACAGATTTTAGGGAAGAAGTGAAATGTTCAGATCTTCCCGGCTGAAGTATAGAAAATGGCTGGAGAAGGTAAGAGTAGAAGGCATTCAGTAGACCAAGCAACCCAGGTGAGAGATGATAATGACTTGGACTAAAGTGGTGTTAAAAGGAACAAAAGACTGATTCAAGAGACATTTAGAGGTGAATCCGTGAGACTTGGTAACTGTAAGCTCATAAGAAGACCATGTCTGGTTTGTTCCCTACTGCATCTCCAATGCTAAGTAGCTAGTACACAGTAAGTGGTAGGTAAACTTGCTGGACAAATGAATCAAGAAAAATAGGAAGTCACAGATGCTACCCAGGTTTCTGGCACAACAACAGGTTAGAGGGAGGTACTATTTACTGAGAAAACAGAAGGAGGAGCAGTTCATTTGAAATATGATGAGTTTGAGGTACCTGTGAGCCCTCCAAGGAGATAATAAAAATGCAGCTGGATATATAGTTATAAAGCTCAGGCAAAAAATGGGTCTTCCTGAAAATGTAATATACCAGAAGCCTCAGTGACTCAGTTAAAGCTATGGTTGATAACGGCACTTTATAAGCACACTACATGAGACATCACCCCAGTAATCCTTTTAAACTTCTGAGGGTTTTTATCAATGCTTTTAACATCAAGGGTATCAAAAAATTGGTATCCATTCCTGATATTATTAAAATTATTAGCAAATAATCTTTTATTTCTTGACTGAGGTGGTGGTGACTCAAGCCATTGCTTTATAAAAATTCATTACATTGTACATGTACATTTTATGTACTTTTCTGTATGTGTATTAAATTTCACACTAAAAGAGTTTTTAAAAGCCTTAAATTAGAAATAAAGAAATACCTTAAATCAATCAAAAGAAGTTACTGGAAACTAACGCAAACATATTTAATGGAGAAACACTAGAGACAAAAAAGGAAACAAAAAGGCAAAAAAGAAAAACAGACAAGGACGCCCTCTACTACTACAATTATTCAACAACATTCCAGAAAAACGAAGACCAGAAAAAGAAAACTTTAAACCTTGGGAATTTTTTTTTTTTCCATCAAATGGTGCTGCAACAACTGGATATTCACATGCAAAAGACTTAAGCTGGTCTCCTACCTCACACTATATAAAAAAATTAACACAAAAAAGATCAAAAACCTAAATGTAAGAGCTATAAAACACTTAGAAGAAAACACAGGTCTAAGTTTGTGACCCTGGATTAGGCAATGGATTCTTAAATATGATATCAAAAGCACAAGCAACAAAAGAAAAAAGATAAATCAGACATCATAAAAATTAAAAACTTTGTGCTTCAAAGGTTTAAACCTTGAGGGAAAAGACAAAAAAAAATTATCATCATGGTTAACAGATGTTATTATCTAACCGGGAAATTCAAAATTTGATAAAACTGAAAAATAACATAGTTCAGTAAGAAAATCAAATGAATAATACTATTTTTAAGAATAGCTTTTCTGATACATGTAAAAAACAAAATATGAGGGAAATGTCATTCAGAACATCAACAAAAACAACAGAACACCTGTTTTGACAAATATATCATGGTTATGTAAGATGTCAACATTAGGGGAAGCTACGTGAAGGGTATACAAGAACTCTCTGAATTATCTTTGTAACTTTTTTGTAAAATCTAAAATAACTCCAAAATAAAAAAGTTTATTTAAAAAAAAAAAAAAAAAAAACCACTGTTAAGAACATGATCATCAGCCTGAGACCAGAAGAACTAGATGGTGCCCAGCTACCACAATGATCGCCCTGACAGGGAACACAACACAGAGTCCCTGATGGAGCATGAGAAAAGTCGGGTAAAGAAATCAAATTCTAGTAAAAAGATAAGCCTTAATGGTTTGATTGAGACTGGAGGGGCCCCAGAAAACACGGCCCCCGGACTCTCTGTTAGCCCAAAACTAAAACCATTCCTGAGGCCAACTCTTCAGACAAAGATTAGACTGGACTAGGGGACATAAAATGATACTCATGAAGAGTGTGCTTCTTAGCTCAAGCAGATACACGAGACTAAATGGGCAGCTCCAGTCCAGAGGTGAGAGGAGAAGGCAGAGAGGGTCAGGAGTTGGTTGAATGGACACAGGAAATCTGGGGTGGAAAGGAGAATTTGCTGTCACAGTATAGGGAGAGCAACTAGGGTCACAAAACAATGTATGTATAAATTTTTGCATGAGAGACTAAATTGAATTGTAAACTTGCACTTAAAGCATAACAATAAAATTTTAAAAAAAAGAACATGAAGTAAGTCACAGACTAGGAGAAAATACTTCCTATTTTAGTCAATATGTATCTGACTAAGGACTTGTATCCAGAAGATTATCAAGAACATGTACAAATCAATAATAAACAGACCAAAAAAAGCAATTAAAGATGTACAAAAGACATGAACCAGACACTGTAACTGCACACACACACACACACACACACACACACACACACACATGCAAAATCCAAATGGCCAATAAATATGTGAAGCGGTGCTCAACATCATTAGTCATTAGATAAATGTAAATTAAAACTGCAATGAGATAACTCTGCTGTTATAGACTGAATTATGTCCCTTAAAAATATGTGTTGAAATCCTAACTAACCCCCCTATACCTGTAAATATGACTGTTTAAAAATAGGGGTTTCTTTCGTTATATTATTGAGGTCATACCAGAGTCAGGTGGGTCCTAAACTTAATCACTTCTGAGTTATAAAAAGCAGACTAGACACAGAGACACACACAGGGGGGAAGACAGATGTCAAGGAATGCTAAGGAACTCTAAGGGATTCCTGGGGCTACAAAGTAGGGCCTCCCCTAGAGCTCCGCCCTGAATTTGGTCTTCTAGCCTCCTGAACTGTGAAAAAATAAATTTCTATTCTTTAAAGCCACCCACCTGTGATTTTTGGTTTGTTTGTTTTTGTTACAGCAGCACTAGGTAACTAAGACAACTACACAAACACTAAAATGGCTAATATTAAAAAGACTGACAATACCAAATATCGACAAGGATGTGAAACAAATGGCACTCTAATTCATTGCTAGTGGTAGTGTAAAAAATGATACGATCATGCTAGAAAGCTGGTACTTGCTAATAAAGTTAGATTTTTACCTACTCTATAATCCAACAATTCCACTCCTAGGTATTTATCCAAAAGGAAAATATATGTCTACCAAAAGACTTGCGGAAAAATGTTCATAGCAGCTTTATTCATATAGCAAAAAACTGGAAATAATCCAAATGTCAATCAACAAGAGAAAGATTAACAAACTGGGGAATGTTCACACAATAGAATATTACTCAGCCACAGAAAGGAACAAACTATTGATATACTCAACAACATGGATAAACCTCAAAAACATTACACTCAGTGAAAGAAACCAAATCTAAAAGAATACATATTATATACTCCATTTAAGAATAGGCAAAACTAATCTAAACCAAAAACCCCATTGCAGTTGAGTCGATTCCAACTCATAGTGATCCTACAGGACAGAGGAAAACTGCCCCCATGTAGTTTCCAAGGCTCTAATTATTTTTTTTTCCAATTTTTTACAGGTGTACAATTTATTGACAGCAATTACAATAATCAGCTGTGCAATACTACCCTTAACGCAATATTTCCACCACCGTTAACCCCCACTTTCCCCCTCTCCTGCCCCTGGCAACCACTAATAAACTTTGTTCTCTAAATATTTGCCTTTCCTTGTCTTTTTATATAAGTGAGGCCATACAATATTTGTCCTTTTGTGATTGACTTATTTCACTCCGCATAAAGTCTACAAGCTCCATCCACACTGTAGGCATGTCTCAAGACTTCATTTCTCTTACTGATTGAGTAGTATTCCATCATGTGTATATACCACCTTTTGTTTATCCATTCATCTGTTGACAGGTATTTAGGTTGTTTCCACCTTACAGGTATTGTGAGTAAGTGCTGCAATGAACACTGCTGTACGAGTATCTGTTGGGAGTCTGCTTTCAATTCTTTTGGGTATATGCCCAGGAGTGGAATGCTGGGTCATATGGTTGTTTTTAGTTTTGTTTTGTTTTTTACTGCACTTTAGATGAAGGTTTACAGAGTAAATTAGTTTCTCATTAAACAATTAATACATATATTGTTTTGTGACATTGGTTACCAACACCATGACATGTCAACACTCTCCCCTTCTCGACCTTGGGTTCCCCATTACCAGCTTTCCAGTCCCCATCTGCTTTCTTGTCCTTGCCCCTGAGCTAGTGTGACCAGTCTAGTTTTGTTTTGTGGGACTGTCTAATCTTTGACTGAAGGGTGAACCTCAGGAGTGACTTTAGTGCTGACTTAAAAGGGTGTCCACGGGCCATACTCTCAAGGCTTCTCCAGTCCCCATCAGACCTGTAAGTCTGGTCTTTTTTTTTTGTGAGTTTAAATTTTGTTCTACATTTTTCTCTCACTCTATCCAGCACCCTCTATTGTGATCCCTATTAGAGCAGTCTGTGGTGATAGCCAGGCACCATCTAGTTGTGCTGAACTCAGTCTGGTGGAGGCTGTGGTAGTTGTGGTCCCTTAGTCCTTTGGACTAATCCTTCCCTCGGGTCTTTGGTTTTCTTCATTCTTGCTCCAGACAGTGTGGGACCAGTGGAGTATCTTAGATGGCTGCTCACAAACTTTTAAGAGCCCAGACACTACTTATCACAGTAGGACATAGAACATTTTCTTTATAAACTTATGTTATGCCAGTTGAGCTAGATGTCCCCCGAGACCATGGTGCCCGGCCCTCAGCCCAGTGATTCGGTCCCTCAGGGAGTTTGGATGTGTCTATGAAGCTTCCATGACCTTGCCCAAGGCTGTAATCTTTACAGAAGCAGACTGCCACATCTTTCTCCTGTGGAGCTGCTGGTGGGTTTGAACTACTGACCTTCAGGTTAGTAGTCAAGCACTTTAACCACTGTCCCACCGTGCCTTAAAATTAATCTAGAATGATACAAATCATAACAATGACGCCTGGGGGAAGGGGCGCAGTCTGATGGATCACTTTTGTGTGGTCTTTCTCACCATGGTCTTGTAACTCCCACGCAATTGATTGGGTGAGACTGTACAAACAGGGTAATTGTAGCCCACCAAGGGGATTGGTCAGCCTTGCCATCCCGCTGGGCTTGAAATGAGCCACCCCAGAGCGGGGAAAGAGAAGATCTCACCACCACCAAGGAAGAAGAGCCAGGAGCCAACGTGTCCTTTGGACCCGGGATCCCTGTGCTGAGAAGCTCCTGGAACCAGGATACAGAGAGAGAGAGAGAGCTGTGACACTGAAGATAGTGAGAAGCAGCGGCAGAGACCCAGCAGCAGGAGACAGCATGATAGGCTTCCTGGCCCACAGAGAGAGAAAGCTGAGTACTTCTGGGCAAAGGCTGAGGGCCAGGAACATGTTCGAACACGGCTGGGAAGAAGCTGTTCTGATGGAAGAACAGTATCCTGAGTGTTCCTGAGCCTGAACTGTAACTGCTACTTCCCTAAAACCACATAACTGTGAGTACTGACTCCGAGTTCTGTGGGGCCATTGCAACGAATTATCAAATCCAGTAGAGAAGTAAAGAGTGCCATGGGAGGGACCGTTGGTGTCAGAACTGGTAAAGATGGCAGAGAGCGGAGGCATGTGTGACGCCGCCTCATAGGAATCAGCCTTGGGCTGTCAATCTTGAATCTCCTTCCCCCTTGTGAAGTTAGAGGTCAGAAGCTGACTCCATGCTGTTTTTACAAGGGGGAGATGTGGGTGAAACTTTCAGGAGTGGCAAAAACGTCCTCTTTCTTGATTTGGGCAATGGTTATATGGGTGCATACACTGTCAAAACCCATCCAACTGTAGATTTAAGATTTTACAGTATATAAAATATTAAAAAATGAGAAAGGGGGGAAGCCCATCTGAAATTTTTAGATAGGATGACTGAGGAGTGCTTCACTGCAAAGGTGACATTTGAGTAAAGACTTGTAGAAAGTAAAAAAGCAAACCATATGGACATCTGACAGAAAAGCATTCCAGGCAGAAGGAACAGCACGTGCAAGGCCCTGCACTGGCAACAGCAACTGGAGTTTTTGAGAAACAGGGAGGAAGCCAATGTGGCTGGAGTGGAATAAATAAGAGGGAGATGAGTTCAGACAAGTAACAGGAGGATCAGATCAGATAGCTTCTTGTGGGTCACAGTAAGGCCTCATAAAGATTTTGGTCTTCATCCTAGGACTAATGGAAAATCACCTAAGTGTCTACTAAGTATCAGGCTGTGCTCAGAAATGATCCCAGCCTTCCCAGAGCTTACTTATTTAAGTAGCAAAGCCAGGATTAGAACCCAGGCATGTCTGACTCCAAAGCTCATAAGCTTAACCACTTTGCTACACTAACTCAACATAATAATAGTCACTATTTGTTGTTGTTTTGTGCCATCGAGTAGATTCTAACTCACAGCGACCCTACTGGACAAAGCAGAACTGCCCCATAGGGTTTCCAAGACTGTAATCTTTACGGAAGCAGACTGCCACATCTTTCCCTCATGAAGTAGCTGGTGGGTTCGAACTGCTGACCTTTCAGTTGGCAGCCAAGCGCTTAACCACTATACCACCAACACTCCTTAGCCAATATGTACTGAGTGCTTAATCCACCAGGCACTCTTTGGAAACCCTATGGGGCAGTTCTATTCTGTCCTGTAGGGTCACTATGACTTGAAATCGACTCGACAACAACAGGTTTGGTTTGGTTTGGTTTACTATTAATACATTTCAGCTAAAGGGCTTTATATCAGATCTTCCCAATCAGGGAAGTGTGATCCAAAAATCTTTTGATGAAATTCATATTGCTATTAAAAAATATGCTTTGCTACGAATAAAAAATTTAAGATGGGTAAAATTATATTTAATTTGTATGGCTCTGTGACTGTTAGGGTTGTGTGGCAACTTGTCTAGGCCATGATTCTCAGTGGTTGGGCAGTTACGATGTAGTTTCGCAGTGGTATAATGATGTAATCACTTCCATGGTGAGATCTGATATAATGGGATCACCTCCATGATGGGATCTTTTCTAGTAGCCAATCAGTTAAAAGGGCGTTTCCTTGGGGGTGTGGTCTGCATCCAATATATGTGAACTTTCTGGCAAAGCTCGCTGGCTTTTCCTCCCTCTGGATCCTGCAGCTGGCTCCTGTTCATCTGGCCTCCAATTCTTGGGACTTGAGCTAGTAGCTTACCTGCCATCTTGCTTGCCAATCTGGGGATTATAATTTTGTACATAAAACTTTATGGATGGCTCCACCGCCAGGGAGCATACTGTAGTGACTCCACAAAATAGCCCCTTTTCTTGATCTTTCTGTTGAATCATTTTAGTCTATATTTTATTTTAGTCTACATTTTTTTAACACCCATGAAGTGCTATGTTTTGCTTGCACATGTAAAATATGCTGTTTTTCTATTTAATTTGCTCTAATTTTTCCACAATTTTTCTAACTAGAATTTTCCACAATTTTTCTAATCATGTTTGTCATAATTATCAACATTATCATTGCTGATGCATTTGGTATTAGGTGTTCCTAAATAAAACATAATTGACCATGTTAATGGCTTGATTGTTACTTCTTGTTCTATTTACTTAGTATTAATACATTTTGATGCTGACAATTAGTCAAAATCTGATTTTTAATAGATTGTCTTATCATGATTACATTAAGAAAATACAATCAATTTTTATAACAAACTCCCAAATCCCCTCCAGTTTACTGAGGGTGCTATACAAATAGTGTCATGTTCTGAGTGTGCCGTGACATGACAGAGGTAAGGAAGAAATATTTTAGGCATTTTCACATGCTGAGTAGGGGCAGAATTCTGACAATGTAAAAATTGAAGGAGCAATAGGATGCTAAAAGAAACCTCCCCAACAAAGCTGTATGAGAGGTCTTTTAGAAATAAACAGAAAGGTCTGGATGAAAAGGTGAGGCAGGATTTCAGAAAAGCAGCATAATCTACGTAGAACACCAGAAGCTTCTGGGTCAGACAGGCCTGGGTTCAAATACCAGCATGATCTGTGACATTTATGTTACAGCGAATTACCCAACTTCTTTGATTCTACTTTCTCATCATTAAATGGAATAATACAGCCTACTTGGTGGAACTGTTTATATAAAGATACAAAGGAAAACACACAGTGCAACTCTTTGTACACAGTGGGCATCAGTAAACAGTACTTACTGTTATATGACACATCATGAGTTCAACTATGTTAAAATATTTTTTAAAATTAACATGGCCTGGGAAAGAAAAAAGAAAAAGAAAAATAGTTGATGTGTTAGAGTGATACATATACTAAATAACTTGTTTTTCTTTGAAAATAAATTTGCTTTAATGTTACCATGTTGCTTAAAAATACATATACCAGTACCAGTCACCAAGCCGATTCCAAGTCATGGCAACCCCATGTGTGTCAGAGCATAACTGTGCTCCGTAAGGTTTTGAATGGCTGATTTATCAAAAGTAGATCACCAGGCCTTTCTTCTGAGATGCCTCTGGGTATACTCGAGCCACCAACTTTTCAGTTAGCAGCTGAGCACCTTAAACATTTGCACCAGCTGGGGACTCGTAGCGGTGTATATGGGGACTCCTATCGGTATATATATTGTTGTATGCCTCAAGTCAATTCTGTCTCATAGCCATGCTATATGACAGAGAACAACTGCCCCATAGAGTTTCCTAGGCTGTAATCTTTACAGAAGCAGATCACCAGTAATCTTTACAGGAACAGATTGCCAAGACTTTTCTCCCATGGAACAGCTGGTGGTTCAAATCGCCAACCTTTCAGTTAGCAGCTGAGTGCTTAACCACTGCACCACCAGGGCTCCCTAATGGTATATACAGAACTGAATAAATTAAATGTGAAACCAATACTCAAACAAACTCTTAGGTGGTGATGGTTACATGATATAATGAACATAATTAATGTCATTGAACTGTACATTTAAAAAATGTTGAAATGACAAATGTGTTATTATATTTTTACCATAACACGTACGCAAAAAGAACTTTTAGAATAGCTTTCTTGGAATGTGAATGATTCTCTTATGGTTTTTCTATTATACTGAAATTTTGAAAGAGAAATACAACTGCAAGGTATCATCCTTCTTCAAAAGTTCTTCAAAAAACTTACAGAACATTTTTCTTTTCCTCAAAGTCGATCTTGCAAACAACCACATTTTCAAAAACAGAAAAAAAATCAAGTAGAAACTTGATCGTTTGTTTTATAGATAGATCTTTTCATTATATTTTATTTATGTTTCATGCTTATGATTCTCTCAGCTTCTTTCTAGGCCTCAGATTTCTCATTTGTAAAATGATAGAGGTAGACCAGATACTGTCCTCTAAGGTTCTTTCTGCTGTAATATTCTAAACCTTGATAATCCTCTAATTAAACAAATATATAAGGATAGTCCTATAATTCTGTAGCTTCAAATGGTCCTGTAATACGGTCCCCAGAGCAAAAAATATTACTGACTCTTATCACTGAGCCAGTAAAGCCCAAAAAGAGCTGGAGAGCTTGGAAATTCACAAGAGAGATATCAAAATGATTAATGATCTAGAAATTGATCTTAGATTCAATGGATGGCATGCTTATGCTAGTTTAGAGAAGACTGAGGATAAGGACTTGATTATCTTAAAATACACAAAGGCAACTGTGTAGATGATGATCAATACCCTTTCTCTATTTTTACTAAGAACAGGACAACAGGAAATGGATTCAATGCTAGGAGAGATATGGACCAGATTATATCTTAAAAACTATGAGTTTTCCAATAACTGTGGGATCCTGAGGGAAGAGACCCTGCCATATTCATCTTTGTATTGTGGCATCTACTGCAGGATCTGGCATCTAGGAAGTCTTCAATAAATATTTTGGAAAAAAATAAATAAAGGATCATTCAAATTTTTACAGATTTAAACCACTTAAGTGCATCATGGAGACATGACAGGAAATTTCTCTCCTCTTGATATTTAAAAAAACAAAAAAGAAGATAATCGCCTTCTAAGATAGTAATATAATTTAGATAGTGACTAGAAACAGAAAGATAAAATTCATTATACTTCAAAGTTATTTCCCTATAAAAACCTTGAGCCTTGGTGATCCTGTCATGGACTGGCTATTGCACAGACAAAGCTGAAGCAAGGCAAACAGTCTCTATTCTCATCTGAAAAACTGGTGCCACTCACAAATACGTTGCCTGTTTTAAATACAGCCAGTCCCGACTGCTCTGGCAAGGATCACAGCAGAGGGTCCCAGACAGAGCAGGAGAAAAATATAGAGCAAAATCCAAATTCCAAAAAAAAAAAAAAGACCAGACTAGCTGGTCTGACAGAAACAGGAGAAATCCCAAGAGGATGGCCCCCGGATACCCTTTTAACTCAGTATTGAAGTCACTCTTGAGGTTCACCCTTCAACCAAAGATTAGACAGGTCTACAGGGCCAACAATAACACACATGAGGGACGTGCTTCATAGTTCAATCACGAATACAAGACTAATGGGCACACCAGCCCAAAATCAAACACGAGAAGGCAGGAAGGGACAGGAAAACTGGATGAATGGAAACAAGGAACCTGGGGTGGAGGAGGGGAGAGTGTTGACACATTGCAGGGTTGACAACCAATATCACAAAACAATTTGTATATTAACTGTTTAATGAGAAACTAATTTGCTCTGTAAACTTTCACCTAAATCACAATTTAAAAAAAAAAAAGAAAGAAAAGAAAGAAACACCGGCAGTCCCCAAGTTATGAACAAGATCTGTGGCTAAGTGTGTCTTCAAGAAGAATTTATAGGTAAGTTTCTACAGGTACATACGGTACAGTTCTTATATAGCGACAGTTAGTCAAATGTTTGTCTTAGCATATAGTATATATTTTACCCTTCTATGCATACAAAACACTTAAACACTTCCAAACCACACAATGTTTTCATTAATGCCACAAAGTAGCACGTGCATTTGTTATTATGAATCACTGTACTTAAACTCAAATTTTTAATATAATAGGCTTTATGGTAGTCCATTCTTAAGCACGAGCTGTTCATAAGTCAGACATTTGTAACCTGGAGACTGCCTGTATCTACTAAGCATTGAGAGTTATAGCAATAAAATTCTCCTAATACTAGTAGTATGACAGTTGGTAAGATGTGAATGGATGGGCTTTCTCTGGGAACCTGTGCTGTAGGAGCTCTCCAACAGGTAAAATGATTCTCAGGATGGAATGCAGCTCTCTGTTATCCTCCAAAATCATTTTGCATTGCCCCTAGTGATTTATAATGAGGTGAGTCATTCTTTTTGACCTCAATTTTCGTGCTATTTACTGTCAAAGGAGAACAATCTAAACATGCAGAGGAAAATCAATACGAGAGGTATCATTATAAAATAGTGAAGCTGCTTCCACAGGACCCAAACACAATCTGCCTTGGCACTCTATAGGTCCATCTTATAAGCTATGCTGACAGTAAAAAAATAAAACAACTAATTAAAAAAAAAAAAAACCTGGCAAAAATGTTGCCTAGAAGTAGAGAGAAAGTAAACCTGCCTCCCATGAAATGCTCCCATACAAATAAAATAGTTCATAAAACCATACACCCTACTGTGAAATTCACATTGAATTAGAAGGGCAGATCTCTGCTCAGCCTCAAAGAGCAAAACACAAAGCCAGCCAACCCAATCTCCATATGAATGCTCCAAATGCCACTTCGATTTTCTAAGACAAGTACATCGTTTGTCCACAGCTGACTACCCAAAACTGATATACTTAGAATGAACACTTGTCTCTTCCTATCCTCTCCCTTATAAGGCAGGCATCTGTAAGAAAATCCCTCTCTCCTTCTTGTATAGCCAAGTTACCATGATTCTTTTTGTTTTAGTTTTCTTTAGAGTCTTTCCTTGGAAGTTTTCTTTTATAATGAACCTCAACAGTGGTGGTGGTCTTTGGAGACAACAAAACCATACTACTGAACTGGAATTTTAAACAATATTTCAAAATAAGGCAAACTCTAGTTAAGAGTTAACAGGAAAAGAATTGTGATCAGAAGGGGGAAAAATGTGGAGCAGAATTTCAAAGTCTTATGGAATCCAGACTTTATGGAGCCACTGAGGAGGGATGAAACACCGAAATTATTGCCCTGAGACCATCTTTAAATCTTAAACCAAAAACATCCCCGGATGTCTTCTTTAAACCAAACAAGAACCCCCCCCCCCGAAAAACCACCACAACCACTGCCTTCAAGTCAATTCTGACTCATAGCGACCCTACACGACAGAGGAGAATTGCCCCATAGGGTTTCCAAGGAGCAGCTGGTGGATTCGAACTGCTGACCTCTTAGTTAGCAGCTGAAATCTTAACCATTGCACCATCAGGGCTCCAAACCATAGATCAGTTTAATTAGTAAAGAATGTCTGCCTTAAGCATTGTGCTCTTTTAAGAACTATCTATATGGCATCAAAATTGACAACAGCAACTAGAAAGGTTACATACAAAGCTTAGGGACCAGTGAATTTATGTTAATGGGGGAGGAAGATTATGTCAATGGGGAAAGAGGGTGAGAATAGCTGTACAACTTGAAGAATGTAATCAATGTCACTGAATTGTACATGCAGAAATTGTTGAACTGGTGTCTGTTCTGCTGTGTATATTTTCAACAACAACAAAAATAAATTATTTCAAAACAAGGAGTTAATGGAGCAGATATGAAAAGACTGAAGAAAAAGTATACTCCACTGTCACCAGCACTGACAAGTGTTTATACACAAAGCACACTAATCTAAATGCTGGGCACCATGTTAAGCCCTGCAGCAGTCAATACGCTATACCTACATCAACTATTTTAGTCACAATTTTCACAATTTAAATTTATTTAACAGATTGTTGGTATCCCAATTGGAAGCTTGACAAAAGGAAATATAATAATTAGAAGAAGAGTATTAATTAATAGAATCCAGGTCTTTTCAAGGCTGACTTAGAACTTCAAAATTCTATTAGGTCATGATCATCAATGGCTACTAAACCACAAAGAGAAAGATAACTAGGCATATGTACCTCTTGATGGAAGTACACACCATCACCTATAATGATGTAGGTCTAATTACCAGTTTACAGGAAATATAGGTGACAAAGGAACATGTCAACACCAGAAGCATGCAGTCAGTAAAATGCAGATTGTGGGAAACACTAGAATACATACAAACAACCCATTTCTCAACAGATAAGATGCAGAGAAAAAATCAGAGGCAGGAAATCATAGATTAAGAGAGTCTTAAGATATGTATCAACCAATGCAGACCTTACTGGAATCCTGATTTGAAGAAACCAACTGTAAAATATATATATATGAACAATCAGGAAAATTTAAACACCACTGGATACTTTACGGTATTAAGGAGCAAGAGCTGAATTTTTTAGGTGTAATAATGGAATTGTGGGGTTTTTGTTTTTAATAAATCCTTATCTTTTAGAGATACATACTGAAATCTTTACAAATGAATAATATAATATCTGGTATTGGCTTTAAAATAATCCAGTATATTGGGGGTAGGAGGAAGAGACTTACAGCTGAAACAAGGTTGGCCATGAGTTGATAACTTTTGAGAGCTTATTATACTATTCTCTCTACTTTTGTATGTTTAAAGTATTCCATAATAAAATGTGGTAAAAATAAAAGGAAAGTGGGTCACTAGACCAAAAATTCATATGTAAAAGCCAGGGTTCATGTGAGAAATATCATGGATATTCAGAGCATGGGACTGTAGAAATCTTCCCAAATTTGCATCAGAATAAGATTCCAACAGATTGTCATGGTATTATGATGCTCACGTATACTAAGCACAAAATCCTTTCTAAATTCTTGCAAAAACCCATTCCACAGCTGTAATAAAGTACAGTATTTCATTAGAAGCCACATGCAGATAGATCAATTTCAATATTGAGAAATAAAGCTTCAGTTTTCCAATTGGATTGGCTCATGAAACAAATACAAACTATGCATCCCTGATAAAACTTTGAGTCCCCCAAAATTTACTTAAACTGGCTACAATCTAAGATCTAAGGTTTAAGAAACAATTTTTTAAATTGCACTTCAAAAGCAAGGAAAAAAAAACACATTCACAGATCAAAAACACACACACACAGATTGAGCAAGCTTTCATTTGGCAGTCAAGAGCTTTAATCTAGATTTATTACTGGTGTCGAACCACTAAAGATTTATTAAAGATCCCAAACCTCCATCTTTCACCATCTTAGAGAAGGTGTAAATATGATCATTTTTATCCATAAACAGAGATGAATATAGTACCTCCAAGGGCCCCAAGAGCCAGAACTAGAACAGAAAATCCCTATGTAGCTAATTTCCTACTATAAATGGTAATAGGCATCAGCTAGTCAAGATAATTCCCAAAATTCAATTTAGTTTCTAAGAAGCATCAACTGCTAAGTAACAAGTAACAAAAAGCACAGTGCCTGGCACAGAGTAGGCATTCAATAAAAGAATGAAGAAGAATGAATGGTAGAAGAAACTAAAGGTTTATTGGTACTAACCTTCCTTTCACTGCTCCCCCAAGGCGTCTTCCAGTGAAAGTGCTAATGAATGGGAAATGGGCCAAGCCAGAACTGGGGAGTAAAATAATCTAAACTAGCTAATCAGATCATCAGTAATAGGGATATAACCTTCCTGTCTATAGTGTCAAGTTTAATAACCTAAAATATTCTTGTCTTATAAATATCGAAACCACTTGAACTTGCCAGAAATCAGCTTTTTAGAAGTCTTCTTGTATATTCTGGGCCCTAATTAACAATCACAATCATATTAATGGGTAGATCATTTTTTTTTCCTTCCAAGAGTCAACAGACTAACTTAAATTATCCTTACTAGGAAAAAAATTTCATATTATCTCCACAAAAGCCCTCAAAAACATCTCTACTGAAACTGCTCTTTAAAAGACTGCTGTTGTTCTTTATATTCTCTCCCCTTTTGCATTGCTTGCTTCACTCTAACCTCTATGCTAATATCCAAGTCTGCATCAATAGAACTCTAACGTCTTGTATTTCACAGAATTTTAGAATTTGAAAGAACCTTAAAATAATCTAACTTAATTCTCTCATCCAAAATATGAGAAAATTGGAGCCTAGATAGCGAGGTGACTAGCCTGGACTCACACGGATGCCTAGAAGTTATTTCTACTTGGATGTCTTCAGAACACCTCAGTCCAATGTTGGACTAAATCCTATTTTTATCTGAATAGCACAATTCTTTCAGTCTCACAGGCCAGAACTGTATTATACTTTTTCCTCATCTCCATTCTCTCAGCTGGTCCTTTCATCTTTGTCCCTCCATTCATTCCGAAATCCAACTGCAACTTCATATTCCTAAAATACTGCTTTGGTTGGGCAACTCCCCTGATCAAATCCACAAAAGTTCTTTACTAAGGACTTCATCAAGACTCTTTGGCCTGATGTTCAATATTCAAAGCCCTACAGGATGCCATTCCCATGCCCATCCCTACCCCTCCAAATACATCTGTTAGGATGGCCCCGTGTCCTCTGCCTTATTAAAGATCCCAAACTGCCCTCCTATTTCTCTGCCCACACTGCTCTATCATCCTGGATTGCCTGCCTTTGTCCCTCCACTTAGAAGTACATCCTTGCTATGTACCATCGAACCTAGCACTCTAAAAGTAACTGCTTTTTATTTATCTGTCTCCAAACCAGACTGTGAGTTCCACAAGGGCAGAAACGGGTACCTATCAACAAACACATATACCTTAACACAGACTTACAATCACAGTCAATATCAACTGTGAATTAAGGATCTAATAAAACTTCTAACAGAAAAACAAATATATTAGAGCACATGCAAATGATGGTATATTATTCGAATGTCAAAAACTATACTTTCAAAGCCTATTCAATGATACAGAAAAGCGATTACAAGGAAAGTTAAGTGAAAAAAAAAATCAGGAAACAAAGTATATGATACCAATTTTGTAAATATATTCATACACACATATATACTCAGTATAAGGGTTCCTAGGAGGCACAAACTGTTTGCGCTCGACTGCTAACCCAAAATTGACGGTCTGAACCCAACCAGCGGTACTGCAGAGGAAAAGGCCTGGTGATCTGCTTCCACTAAGATTACAGCCAAGAAAACCCTACGGTCGCCATGAGTCGGAACTGACTCAACAGCAACTAACAACAATAACACATACTCAATATAATGTGCATTCAAAAAAAAACCTGAAAGGTATTTACTAAAAATTTAATGATGTTGGCCTCCATGTAGTCTGATTATAGGTCATTTTCAACTAGTTTTCTTTGTACTTTTACTTTCTAATTATTTTATAATGAGAGGCAATATAGTCTAGTAAGAGGCAATATAATATAGAGTTAAAAGCATGGAATCTAGAGTCAGACTGCCTGAGCTTAAATAAATTCTAGCTCTGTCACTTATTAACTATGTGACCTCTGACAGCATCTCAGTTATCTCATCTGAAAAATCCAAACAATAAAAGTACCTACCTCATGAGGTTGTTTTGAGTATTACATATAAGGTAATATATTAAAAGCACTTAGAAAAGTCCCTGGCTAAGAGTAAATACTATATAAGTAGGAAGTACTATTATTATTAGAGTCCCTGGGTAGTGCAAACAATTAACGCATTTGGCTGCTAACCAAAAAAAAAATAAAAAAAAAGTTGGCAGTTCAAGTCCACCCAGAGGTGCCTCAGAAGAAAGGCCTGATGATCTACTTCTGAAAAACCAGCCACTGAAAACTCTATGAAACACAGTTCTACTCTGATACACATGGGGTCACCATGAGTTGTAATTAACTCAATGGCAGCTAGTTTAATCTGTTTTTTATGACTACTACCACTACCACTGCTGCTGCTCCTGCTGCTATTATTATTACTAGTATTATTACTAAGTCAATAAAAAATTACTTACCTGAAACAAACAAATGAATAAATAAATGACTTACCACTACACAACTACTAAAATGGCTAAAACTAAAAAAAAGAAAAGAAAATACCAAGTGCTGGTAAAGATACAAAGCAACTAGGTCTCTCATACATTGCTTGTTGAAATGAAAAATGGTAACGCCACTTTGGAAAGGTTTGGCAGTTTCCCAAGAAACACAGTCAAAGACCAGACACTTCATCAGCCTGAGACCAGAAGAATGGATGGTACCCGGCCACCACCAATGACCGCCCTGACAGGGAACACAACCGAGAGTCCCTGATGGAGTGGGGGAGGGGTGGGATGCAGAACTCAAGTTCTAGTAAAAGGACCAGACTTAATGGTCTGACTGAGACTGGAGGAACCCCAGAAACCATGGCCCTCGGACTCTCTGTCAACCCAGCACTAAAACCATTCCTGAGGCCAACTCTTCAGACAAAGATTGGACTGGACTGTGGGACATAAAACGATACTCGTGAGGAGTGTGCTTCTTAGCTCAAGTAGATACATGAGACTAAATGGGCAGCTTCTGTCCGGAGGTGAGATGAGAAGGCAGAGAGGGTCAGGAGCTGGTTGAATGGACATGGGAAATCTGGGGTGGAAAGGAGGAGTATGCTGTCACGGTATAGGGAGAGCAATTAGGGTCACGTAACAATGTATGTATAAATTTTTGCATGAGAGACTAACTTGAATTGTAAACTTTCACTTAAACTACAATGATAAAAAAAATTGTGAAAAGTTTGGCAGTTTCTTATAAAATTAAACATTCATTACCACATGACTCAGCTATCCCACTCCTAGGTATCTGACCAAGTGAAATGAAAAATTGTTTTTTCACACAAAAACCTGTACATAAATGTTTATAGCGGATTTATTTATTATTATCAAATGCTAGAAACAACCCAAATATCCTTCAGCTGGTGAACGGGTAAACTGTGGTACATTCGTGCAGTGGAATAAAAAGCAATGAACTACTGACACACTCCACAACATGAATGAATCGCAAATACATTATGATAAACTAAACCAGCCAGACTGAAAAGGCTACATACTGTGTGATTCCATTTATATAACATTCTGGTTATAAACCAAAACCAAACTCACTGCCATCGAGTCAATTCCGACTCACAGCGACCCTACAGGACAGAGTAGAACTGCCCCATAGGGTTTCCAAGACTGCAAATCTTTACGGAAGCAGACTGCTGCATCTTTCTCCCGCAGAGCGGATAGTGGGTTCAAACCGCCGACCATTTCGTTATCAGCTGAGCGCTTTTAACCACTGTGCCATTAGGAACCTTGGAAACCCTATAGGGCAGCTCTACTCTGTCCTATAGGGTCGTTATGAGTTGGAATCGACTTGACAGCAATGGATTTATTTTAGTTATAACCTGCTGCCTTCCGGTCGATTCCGACTCATAGAGACCCAACAGGACAGAAAAGATCTGCCCCATAGGGTTTCCGAGGAGCAGCTGGTGGATTCTAACTGCCGACCTTTTGGTTAGCAGCCAAACACTTAACCACTGTACCACCAGGCCCCATTCTGATTATAGGGACATAAAATTGATGAATGGTTGTCATGGGCTGGGGTAGTGAGAGGGGATGACTACAAAGTGATACAAAGAGATTGGGGGGAAGGAGGATGATGATGTTGTTGTTAGCTGCCTTAGAGTTGGCTCTGACTCATGGCTACCCCACATACAACAGAATGAAAAGTTGCCCAGTCCTGCACCATCGTCACAGTCATTAGTATGCTCAAGTCAATTGCTTCAGCCACTGTGTATTTTGAGTGCCTTTCAACACTGGGGACTCATCTTCCAGCACTATATCGACAATATTCTGTTATGTTCCATAGTGTTTTCCTTGGCTGATTTTTGGAAGAGGATTGTCAGGCCTTTCTTTCTAGTTTGTCTTAGTCTGGAAGCTCCACTGAAACCTGTCCACCTTGGGTGCCCCTGCTAGTATTTGAAATACTGGTGTCATAGCTTCCAGCATCATAGCAACATGCAAGCCACCACAGTACAACAAAATGACAGACAGGTGATGACGGTACTGGTTCTATTTCTTGATTGTGGTAGTAGTTACACAAATGTTAGCATCTGTCAAAACTCATAGAACTCTACACTAAAAAGGGTGAATTTTACTGTACATGAAATATACCTTACTTTACAAATACTTAAAAATTACAAATCAGCAATGACTTAATTTTAAGTTACCAGCAAGACCCATTCAATCTCCTACGTTCAGCAAAATTGTGTTTAATCTACTCGTATTGACATTTGCTTATTTTAAAATACTGACAGAGAAGATTCTATAAGCACAAATGGTGGTACATAGCTACTCAGCAGGACTTTCAGAATGGAGAAGAAAAACTTGGCTAGGGAACAAATAAGAGTCACTTAAATCTGTACTTCAAAAAAACAAAACAACAGAACCATAAAAATAAGTGTAATTTCCAAATCTGGCTCTGAGGTCCACTATGGCGTGGAAACTTGGGACTAATACTCATAAGGCAAGAGGCCAGGTGCCCAACATAGTCTGATGCATCATACTAACCAAGCTAAAGAGGTAAGCTACAAAAATGACTCAGGATGACTGTCCTAGCTCAACAATAATGAAGAAGCCGACAAGATTTTATGATCCCATAATGCCATGAGTCTCAACACTAAATAGAATTCGTTGATATACAGGGTAAGGCAAAGTCTCTTCACAGGTGGAACTATCAGAGGAATAAGTAATGAATTTGGAATAAAAGAGAAAGGTTAAAAATACAAGTTTTATCTTACCATGGTGGTACACAGTAACATACTATTTTATATTGAAGTGCACACATTGCCATCTTACTCTTTGATTCTATGATTACTTCTGTCTCATTCTTTTCCCCTCTGCTCATCCATCCCTATCTCCACCTCTCTTCCAGGGAAATAGATAATTTTAATATCCTTGAGGCTACAGGGTCAGATTGAGGCAGCTCTAGAATGACAGAGGCTACTTCAAGTTGAATTCCAGTCTGGACCCTGAACGTCCAAACTTGGACCCTGAGACCATTACAAAGTCAACCTGAATTTCTGAGTCAAGTATAGAATTATTCTAGTCTCGTAGGTCTCCCTCCAAATGAAGATTGATAAGGCAGGGACAGGGACAAGATCTATGTGGAAAGATATCAGTATCCCCCCACCACAGTGAGTACAGATAGACAAGCCAATATAATCCATGCTAAATGAATAAGCAAGCATTCATCTTAGCAAATCCCAGAAAATCTTCTTTCCGAAAGCAAGCATTTGTCTCTTACAACAGCCCAATAATTTGGTAGATATGGTTTCTAAGAGCCTGTATCTAGACATGGCGTATCCAAGACCATAATGCTAAGGATACAAAGAAAGATGCTAATAATCAACCTTATAAAAAAATTTTTAAAACAAATAAAAATAAAATTTAAAAAGTACCAGCCCACATAGAATTATTAACTCATACTTCCTGCCCTATAATGTGTACACACATAAATGGGAAATCCTTTGTGAGCAAACAAGTGCTTTCAAGGGTTATATAACCAAATTAACTCCTTTTTCATTGCGGACCCTACGATACTAAGCATATACACACCAAATCTTAATTCGTTCACCCAAATGTATGTAGTTACAGTCTGCATCAGTTTCCGAGCTTTCATGAGAGTCGGTCTAACCTTTGAGATACTTCTTATCCCACTTTATTTCAAGTATTATTAATAGGCCCCCTGGAGCTTGTTATCTTTGACTTAAGCACCCCGTGGTCTAAGCAAAGGCTGCCAAGAAAGAAATGTCTCTTAAGTCAAAAGTAGCACCAAGGCACCACATCCCGCAGTGCAAATCTACTGTGACCTTGTAGGTGGAGGAGAAAGACTATCCCCAACATCAATTGGGGGTTTCTTCCAATATGCCACAATGATAATTCACAGCTGGTCAAATGCCCATGGCCAAAACAAAGGAGAGAAAGGAAGCAATTATCCAGATAATTCTGATCACACATACATAACGGATATTATAACTAAATTATTCAGATCACTGTACCATTCTCCACTTTACAGAACGAGACAACCAGTCATAAAATAGGTTGTTCAGCTACTGGCAGCTACAGTCTCAT
The DNA here is from genome assembly GCF_000243295.1 of Trichechus manatus latirostris. Lineage (NCBI taxonomy): Eukaryota > Metazoa > Chordata > Mammalia > Sirenia > Trichechidae > Trichechus > Trichechus manatus. Next base: position 13,902,754 of record NW_004443971.1, read on the forward strand.
ATTTTGAAAATAACCTTTTATGTACCTTAAGAGTTACTCAAACCATGGAGAAACATACTGTAACTCTGCGGAAACTAACTTGTAAAAGAGTTCCTGAGCCAAAAGGCCCCTTGTCTTGATTCAGAGATGGTTTCTCAACAGAGAATTGTTTTAACCTCAAATCTTTGAGCAGCTTAATCTTTAGCTGAATTTGTCTAGTGTGTTGTGGTATTACTACCTAATTAATTCAAGTCATTGCCAGTCCTGTAAATGAAAGGGGTGAGTGAGGAGGCCTATAATGCATTTGCAGACACTTAAAAAAAAAAAAGATTCCATAGCTGTCATCTCCTTCTCCTATTTCAAGAGTTTACTGGATGTGGAGAGATACTAACTGACAGAAGCTGCACTTCACAATCTGGGGTGGCAGTGAAAAGAGAAGGAAAGGCACAAGGAGGTCAGGCTCAGGAGTAGGGATCAGACAGTGGTTACCTGGTATGGGAGGGAGATCTACCATGAGTGGCCTCAAAGTAGGTGTTTTTCTCAGGGCATTATTAAAATGTGTATGGTAAGGACCAGACTCAGCTAGCAGAGTTACCTTTAAAAAACGGGGTTACTAAGTTACTGTAAGAAAACTGTGCTTCCATAGAGTAGTAACTCAATAAAGGGACACATGGACCACAAAGCTGGATTCTATTGCTTTATCGTCTACAAATCCATTAAATGATATCTATCCTCCAGAATCCAAATCTCAATCTCCTTAATATCCCAAATACAACTGAAAAATAAGAATTCACCTTCCCAAAATTTTAGAAATTAAAAGTAATAAATGTGGCTGTCTTAGTTTCTATCTTATTTTATATATATTCTGCTTCTTTTTAGGTAGGCTATAGAGCTCTGGAGGTCCCTGGGTGGCTCAAGCAGTTTGCAGTTGGCTACTAACCTAAAGGTTGGTGGGTCGAACCCACCCAGTGGCATCATGGAAGAAAGGCCTGGCAATCTGCTTCCAAAAAACATTACAGCCAAGAAAATCCTATTGAGCAGTTCTACTCTGTAACACAAGGGATTGCCATGGGTCGGAATTGCCTCAAAGGAAAGAGGTTTGATAGAGCTCTGGACTTTAAATCTGAAAATTCTGTGCCTAAATGCAATTTCTCTCCTTTCCAATCTTGCACAAGTAACAATTTCTCTGAGTTTCAGTTTCCTTATCTTTAAAACGGGAATAACAATACTACCTGCCCCACCTACTTCAGAGGTTCACTGCTGAGACTCACAGGAGACAGGATGTACAAAATCATTTTATAAACAGCAAAGCACTATACAAATGTTGGTTGCTACCTTACATGGGGCACTGTTATGAGCAGAAAATATTGGATATAAATAGAGTTAACAGAGAAAAAATTTCCTCTATCTGAGAGAGAAGAGTTGCAAACAGGGTGAAGCGTAATTTTAAGCTATTGGTTAATATATTAGGAAAGTGGTTTGTCATAAAGTTGAATCATTATTTAGAAGTGGATTCTCATGCCAACACATTCACTTTGCACAGACCACAGAAGAAAAAAAATAAGAAGGCTAAAGAGTGGGTGTCCAGCTCTCAGCTCACCAAAATAACTGATGAAGTTCCATTTAGGGAGGTGGAGTTGGTTATGACACTCAGTATAAACAGATTATTGTTGCATAAGAAGAGAGATAAAGGTGTTATTACCAAGCACAGAACTGTCAGGTCAGCCACAATCCATATACTATAGCTAAATATACATAGGGCATGTGATTTCTACAGAGGGCTTTAAGAAAAAGAAAAGTATGAAAGTTATTCCATTGGTATCAAACAGACATAAGTGATTCAGTAGGCTGGTTCTCCATAGGAAGCTCTTAAGGAGGTCAACAGTGCTGGGAAGAAAATAAGACACCCACAACAACGAGATCGGGGTGCTCTAGAAGATACAGCCTGGAGGAGACACAAACTGGTTTGGAAGCGCTACAAATGAGCAAAACAAGAGGTGTGGTTTCAGAAAATTTTTGCCTTAACACAACATAAGGGTTTATTCTTTAAGTGATCGAATTTATTTTATAATGGAGACACAGACAGAAAAATGAATTTTCTGAAAGGGCATTAGACAAGTGACACTAACTAGGCATATGAGTGACATGGTGTACAGACACACCAACGAGACAGAAGTGAAGATGACTAATCCATAGGATAACACCAGGGACCAAATCTCCAGTAACCATGACAACCCAAGCAGGTGGAGGGAAATACAAACACTGACCAGTCAGCTGGGTGACACTATTCCTTGAGGTACGGACCCTGGGGTCGGAAAGAGACTTATTAGCGGAGAAAGCTAATCAAGAACGAAACTGACTATTCTAAAGGGGCCAGTGTCCACGCAGGAGGGCTCGGCAATGCCACGAATCCTTTCCATGGGGTAGCTCGCAGGTGTCATAGGTTCATCTGTAAAAGACTGGACGCTTATAAAATTGAGAAGGGAGTTACCTGGTGCAAGGCTGTCAAGCCGTCCACGTTGACGGTGTTGATGTCGGCTCCCCTAGCCAGAAGCTTTTTCACCTCGTCAGTGTCCCCGCTAGAGCAAGCGGCCAGAAAGACAGCACCGTCCTCGAAGCGGACCCTGGGGCTCCTCCGACGAGTCTGCGGCTGCCGTCCAGCGCCTCGCCGCTCCGCGGGCTCCTGCTCGGTCAGTGAACCCCGCCAACGCCGAAGCTGCTCAGCCCGCCGCATTCGCGCCGACTCTGCTCGCTTCCCGCCTAGGTGCTCCAGCTCCGCCATTGCTCCAGGTTCAGCAGCTGCTGCTGCAACTATCGCTACTAGATTGCTGTTGCAGCTCCTGTTGCTGCTGTCGCCTCCCTCGGAGCGTTTCAGCCTGGAGCAGAAGGCGGAGACCCGCGCGCCACCATCTTTACTCCTCCCGCCACTAGCACCGCCCGCACTCTCCCTCGGCTTCAATACGCAGGCGTTGCCCGGGCCCCGGGTCATCACGGGACTTGTAGTAAGAGACAGGCCCTAAGGGCGCGCTATGGCCTTAAGAGAACTACAAATCCCTGGATGCATCAGAAAAGAGGCGAGGACTGGCTGTTCTGTACTTAGCCGCAGATCCCAACGGGGTGACCTTTGCCCTAAAGCTGGAATTGTGTCCCGCACTGGCGTCAGCCGCTTCTACTGGGCATTTTGGGAGTGGTAGTTTTTTCTTGTTATGACTACTTCTAATCTTAGATCCTAAATGATCACGTCATTCCTTTGACTGGGAAAGGGGCAGTAACTATCCCTATTTTCTAGTGGGAAAAAGAGACAAAGTGCCTGAAAGACTCGAATCTATGTCCTGGTTCTAAATTTAGTAAATGTAAATAAATTGGCGGGGGGAGTGGGGGAAAAGGAGTACAGATACACATACAATATTACAAAATATTTTTAAATAACATGACGCTTATTCTAGGCCCAGAAAAGATCTTGAAAAAGATGTATCAAGGTATAGTGGAAAGAGCATAAGCTTCGAATTCAAGCACCCATGAATTCACATTTCTGTATAACTGACTTCTCCGAGCCTGCTTCCTTACGTGTAAAATGGAAATATCTCACAGGATAGTGATGTGGATCAAATGAGAGAACATATGCATGAATGCCTAGTACCATCCCTGGCACATATCAGCTCACAATAAATATTCATTTCCCTTTTTTCTCCTGCCTCCTCCTCTACCCTTTTCATGGATCTTAAATTCTCAGGAGACAAAGTGGATATCTTGTCTTCCATGATGTTTTTCAAAGCTACAGAAAGATGCTACCTATGGAGCATACTAAACTCCAAAGGCAACAAATAAAACATTTTCATATTCACCATGAGCTTGGTTAAAACTTAACGTCTGTCCTGTTGGTTTAAAACTTACTATATCCCCCAGGGCCTTAGCCTTGGACAAAATATAATTAAATGTGTTATCCATGATGAAAAAGAAAATATACAATTGTTAGGTTCTTTAAACTTTTCTATATGTTTGAAATTTTTCATTTAAAAAAAGTAAAATTGATTTTAAAAACCCATTGCTGTGGAGTAGATTCTGACTCATAGCGACCCTATGGGACAGAGTAGAACTGCCCCATAGGGTTTCCAAGGCTGTAAATCTTTCTCCCATTGGGCGGCTGGTGGGTTCAAACTGCCTTCCTTTCAGTTGGTAGCCAAGCACTTAACCACTGCGCCACCAGGGCTCTGTAAGACTGACTAGGGCACTGTAAAGAGAAAACGGAGGCCTAGTCACTTCCTTGACATTTTTTTTTTTAATATCACGTGAACATTTGCCTGTGCCTCAGTTTCGCCCGAGATGAACTGGGAATCATACACTGAAGAAATAAATGAATCAATGAATTGTGAGCCTCAAATGAAAAGTGACATATAAATGGAAAGTATTATTATGCATCATTATTATGTTTAATAATACTGCCTATCTACAATACAGAGCCCTGGTGGTGCAGTGGTTAAGCTCTCAGCTGCTACCGAAAGGTCAGCAGTTAAACTCACCAGCAGCTCCACGGAGGAAGATGTGGCAGTCTCCTTTCATAAAGATTTATAGCCTTGGAAACCCTATGGGGCAGTTCTACTCTGTCCTATAGGGTTGCAGTGGGTTTGGCTACCCACAATATGCTTTAATTGGATATTCTTAAATACTATATAGATATTACTTAAGCCTTACAGCATCTTTGTGAACTGTGAATAACAATGTCCCTAAAAATAATCAAGGTATAATCTTTATACAGTTTCATTCTCCTTGCTATATGCATTTACTTATAGTCACCACACAACATGCCTTGTCATTTATTGCAATCAAAAATTCTTTATGACATTTACTTTGTAACTTGCCAACATGGCACTTCTTATTCCAAGTCAAACTCTTGTGGATAATTAAAACTGTCCACAAGTTTCCAAATAGAATTCTCCCTAAAGGATAGAAAAAACACTGATAATAAATCAGATAGGAAAGAATATAGCGACCCTATAGGACAGAGTACAACTACCCCATAGGGTCTTCTAGGCTGTAATCTTCACGGGAGCAGACAGCCACATCTTTCTCCCTTGGAATGGCTGGTGGATTTGAACCGCCAACCTTTCGGTTAGCAGCCAAGGGTTTAACCACTGTGCCACCAGGGCTCCTTGGGAGAGAGGAATAGACTGTAAAACCAATATATCTTCCAGCTATGAGTATTGAAAGTAGTAATAATTATTATAATCTAATTCGTTTAACTGGTTTAGCCAAAACAAAAATTATGCCAAAAAAAAAAAATTCTTCAACCTATAAAGCATTCAAAAGGTTTTCAAAACTAGCATATCAGTATTTTTTTTTTTTCTGAACTTTCCCCCTCAACCAGGGCTCTCTGAAAGTAAACTTATATAATCAACTCATCAAACAAATATTGTAGTTTAAAATTTCTTAAATAAATATTCTAAAGAAAATATATTTTTGTATACAAGTGAGTAAATTTTTACAAGCTATGTACAAATAAAATACAATTTTTGTATTTTTAAGTGTACTAGGTGAGCCAGCTATGATGTGTTGTTTTATTAAGTGAAGAAACTTTTATAAAGTAATAATTTCCTATGCCCACACTTTAAAAAAATAAATGGTAATATTAGGACATGCTGTTTTTAAAAGCAATGACACCTGTGCATTCCGTTCATGAACTCTTTCAGCCAGGCCTCTATTCCCACCAGTTAACATACCGCCCTCTGGTGGACAAATGGAAACTGCACATTTAGCATTTGAGTTTGTTTTTTTTTTTTTTCCTTCAATCCTTCCAGTTTGGTTGCCAAAACTATAGTTATTTGCTTACTTTATCATACTATCTCTGCTTCCAGTAAACTCAATACAATCTCTGCATTTCCTAAGAGACATTTTAAAAATCCATTTCTCAGAGAACCACCCAAGAAAGTAGTTGATTTCAATTCTGAGGACAGAACTGTAATTGAGGTACAATTACAGTTGGAATAGGAGAGAAAATAGGGAAGACATTGAAGGGAATAGAACAGCGAATACCATTAGTGAAAGAAGTAGCAAGTCCAGAATTATGACAGAAAACACTTCCTTACAATGAGTAAATACTAATAATAAATGCAAAACTCTAGCAGCTAAATGGAAATTAGACTGCACAGTAACAGGATTCCTTGTTTGTAATTCATAAGGTACTTTAGTTGGTTCATTTCTACAACTAATGAGAGGTACCCCAGGGTAGAAGCGTGGACAGAGTTCTAGTGAATGTGTGAGTCTGTTGATGAGAGATAACATACCATGCAGTGGTCATGGGGGAACCAGTTGCTACTTAACACCAATTTGAACTAAATGTAGAAATCACTGCTGTGGCCAAAATGATGTTGGTTTACAAATTTAGGAAGAGAATGATCATTACTCCTTGTTATAGATTGAATTGTGTCCCCCAAAAAAATTTGTGTCAACTTGGCTAGTCCATGATTCCCAGTATTGTGTGATTGTTCACCATTTTGTCATCTGATGTGATTTTCCTATGAGTTGTAAATCCTACCTCTATGATGTTAATGGGGGCCCTGGTGGCACAGTGGTTAAGAGCTCAGCTGCTAACCAAAAGGTCGGCAGTTCAAATCCACCAGCTGCTCCTGGGGAACCCAATGTGGGTAGTTTTATGATGTTAATGAGGAGGGATTAGTGGCAGTTATGTTAATGCGGCAGGACTCAATCTACAAGATTAGATTGCGTCTTAAATCAATCTCTTTTGAGATATAAAAGGGAGAAGCAAGCAGAGAAATGGGGACCTTATACCACCAAGAAAGTACAGCCAGGAGCACACGTCATTTGGATCCCGGGTCCCTGCACTGAGAAGCTCCTAGACCAAGGGAAGATTGATGACAAGAACCTTCCACCAGAGCCAACAGAGAGAGAGCCTTCCCCTGGAGCTGGCGCCCGGAATTTGGACTTCTAGCCGAGTAGACTGTGAGAGAATAAATTTTTCTTTATTAAAGCCATCCACTTGTGGTACTTCTGTTATAGCAGCACTAGATAACTAAGACACTCCTATACCACTACCGTTCCAAAGTCACAAAATGAGCTAAGAGCAATGAGATGAGGTTGTTTGGGTGTTTTTCCACCCATGCTGCCAGTTAGCTTTCCAAGGCTAGTCAAGTTCCAGCCACATCCTTTAGATTCAAGTCAGGTCTGGGCTATCCTTGAGCTCTCATGGAGCACTCACCTCTGGTAGAGACAACGCTGAGAGTCAAGGCTGGCTTAGCTATAAATATGTACTTCCTTGGTCAGGAGTCTTCGTGGCCCAGTGGTTAAGAGTTTGGCTGCTAACCAAAAGGTTAGCAGTGCATAATCCACCAGCCGCTCCTTGGAAACCCTATGGGGCAGTTCTACTCTGTCCTATAGGGCCGCTATGAGTTGGAATCCACTCGATGGCAACAGGCTTTGGTCAAGAAGTACCACATTTTTAGAGTTGGAAAAGGGCTTAAAAGTCATCTCTTGCACACTTCCACCCAATGCAAGGATCCCTTTTGCACTATCCCTGGCAAGTGATTACCTAACTTCCTCTTGAATACCTCCACCCACTGCCATCGAGTCCATTCAGGCTTATAGTGACCCCATAGGGTTTCCAAGGCTGTAAATCTCTACAGAAGAAGACTGCCACATCTCTCTCCCGCAGAGCCGCTGGTGGTTTCAACCTCCGACCTTCCGATTAGCAGTCAATCACTTTAACCACTGTCCCACCAGGGTTCCTTTGAACACTTCTAGTGATGGGGAGTTCAGTATCCCCCAAGTTTACCTGTTTTTTCTTAAGAGTTGTAATTGACAAACTATGGTATTGAGCTAAATTTTGCATCGTTTAAAATGTCATCCATTGGTCTTAGATGTATCCTCTGAAGCAGTAAAATCTTCCATGCGAAAAATAGTTAAAGTAGATGAAGACAGCTTCATGTATGCCCATCTCCAGAAAAAATATTTCCAGTTCCCTGTATTGTTCCTCCTCTGATGTGGTTCCCAGCTCCTTCGCTGCCTCACGCCAGGATGTCTGTCTCAGTATACACTCTAGTTTGTTAATGTCCTCTTGAGATTAAGGTAGTAATCCAATTGAAACCGTTATCAACCATTGAGTCAGTCTGCACTGCCTGAGAGTTATTAGAGAAAAATTATGCGGGATGATAGATAATCCACATTATAAAATGCGCCCATAAGTACATTCATGGGAAGGAGGGTTGGTAGAGAAGAAAGCTCTCAAACGAAAATCATTATCTTTCTGAGAGGGTTGTTTCCAGAGGTTGTTCTTATTCTCTTTCGGGAAGCCCAAACTAGGCAATGGAATCTGAACCTTTGAACTAGGACAAACCATTCCCATTTTAACAATCCCAAAACTGGCTCACCTCACAGGGTTGTTGTGACGATCAGTAATGAGATACATGACCATATAATGAAATATAAATGTAAGAAGTTACCACCATCACTGAGGCGGGAGATGTCAGTCAACTGCAGAAACTTTCAGAGCTCCCCGCCCCCCAGTACCGGCCCCACTTCTTTCATCTCTGAATCTCCAACAGCTGGAGGCAGTTGGGCGTTTGAGATTGAGCGGCGGCGCACAGCGCGCGCTCCGATTTGAACGCGGCGGGAGCGTAAACCAGGCTCGAAGCGCTGACCAATAGACTGCTGCATTCCTCTTCCGGCGATTGCTGCGGGCCAATCGCAACCCTCAAGGGGCGGGGGGCGGAGCGACGCCAACCGACGCGGGTAGCGCAGGCGCGGCTAGCCAGGTAGTCCCCGCGAAGTTGTGGCTTGAGGCAAATCGGCACAGGTAAGAGAGAATTTTCCAGTTCTCTAGCTGAGAGCACGCACTCCGGAGAAGGTCACTTTAGGTCTTGGCGGGGGAAGGACTCCTATTTCTGTCTAAAAAGGGAGTCTACTCTTTTCTGAAAGGAGAGCATCAGAAAAGCCGCTGTTGACCGGAGGCTCTTACAGTCTGTCTTCTGCAGTCAAATCGTGGTCATCTCCCCCATCAGTCCTCCTGCAGGGAGATGTACGTTCTGTGGGGACGTACGTTTTCATTCTCTTGGGTATATACCTAGGAGTGGAATTGCTGGGTCATATGGTAAGTCTGTGCTTAGCTTTTTGAGGAATCGCCAAACTTTTCCACAACAGCTACATCATGTTATAAATTCTAGGCATTCAAGGTAAACAAGATGATAAAGTCACTAAGTTTCAGGTGGTTTTACAGCAATAGGTAATTGATATATTAATAAATGTAAATGTTCTAAACACACCAGTTAAATTAGATCAGTTTAGCTAGATTAGAACACGGGGTTTTAAAAGTCCAAGTATGTACAAGAGGCACATCTAACGTTTAAAGATATAGAAAGGTTGAAAATAAAAGGATGGGAAATGATATCTCAGGCAAATACCAACCAGAAGAAAGCTAGGATAGCATTGATATGAAAGATACTCTAAAGTACAAGCATTACTAGAGAACAGAGTGTTCTCTAATAATGATAAAAGCTATAATTTGCTAGGAATATGTAAAAATTCTAAATTTGTGTGTATCTAAAAGTCCACCCTAAAACATATAAGGCAACTTGACAAAAGTGCAATGAGACATAAAGCACCTATGTGCCATGGTAGTGATCTACTATGAATTAAACATCACTCTCCATAATGGATAGATCACACAGAGAAAAAGATCAGTCAGGATTTAAAAGATTTGAACAGTACAATTAGGAAGCTTATCTAATGGGCATATATAGAACACTGTCCCCAATAATTTCTGGATAGACATTCTTCTTAAGCACTCATGGAACATTTATGAATATGTTGAACATTATAAAACAAAACTCAACAAATTTCAGAGGATATAAAACTGTTCTGTAACCACATATAAAAAATCAATAACAAATATAACTAGAAAACCTCTGCATGTTTAAAAATTAAAAAACCTGTTTTAAATAACTGATGTATCAAAGAAGAAATCAATGGAAAATTAGAGAACGTTGAGAACTGAAAAATAAAGAATATTCTATATATCAAAACTTTGGGATGCAGCAGTACTTTGAAGGTAGCTTATAGTCTTAAATATTTACAGCTGCAAAGAAAAAAAAATTAAGCATACAACTTAACTTTGAAAAAGAAAGAAAGTAGTATGGAAATAATAAAGATAGAAGCAGAACTTATTGAAATAGAAAATTTCCAGTAAAGAAGAACTATATAGTCTTGTTTGCAAAGACTAATAAAATTGACACATGCTTGGCAAGATTGGTCAGAGAAAGAAATGATGGCACACAGCAATGTCAAATGAAAATGGAAGCATAATCGCAGATGCTGCAGAGATTAAAAAGATAACTTTACAAATAAATTTTTAAAACTGGATGAAGTAGTTAAATTCCTGGAAAATTTTAACCTGCCAGAATTGACTCAAGAAGAAATAGAAAACTTGAGTAGTACTGTGATATTTAAAGAAATTTGATTTGTAGTTAAAATCAGAAAGGAGAATTACAGGCCATTCTTACCCATAAGCGTAGTGTCAAAAGCTTTCCCTTTAAGTTTAGAAATAGGACAAGAATACCAGCTATCAGCTCTTCTGTTCAACATTGTACTGGAATGGATAGCCAGAATAGAAACCAAGGTAATAGACTGGAAAGGGAGAAATAAAACATTTGTGGATGATGTGGTTGACTATGTAGAATTACTTCTCCCCATCCCCAAAAGTAGATTCATCATTAGCATTACTAAGATTTTAGTTAAAAATCAATTATATTTATGTATGTCAGAAACAGGTAGAAAATATACTTCTTTAAAAGATAACAAAAAATATAAAGTACTTAGGAATAAATCTAACAAAAGCCAGTTAAGACTTATATAGAGAAAACTATGAAACTATTGAAAAGTATCAAAAAAAGACCTAAGTACATGAATATATTACGTTCATGGATCGACAGACTCAGTATCATAAAGATGTCAGTTCTCCCGATCTATAGAGTCAGTGTAATTACAGTCCAAATCACAACAGGGTACTGTATGTTTGTATACGTATTTGTGGATTTTTATGAGATGATTCTAAAATTTATATGCAAGAGCAAAGGGCAAAAAATAACCAACACATGCTTGAAGAAAAAGAACAAAGTGGAGGAACTTGACTTAACCATACATCAAGTTTTATTAATAAGCTGTGGTAATTAGAACAGTGGGATGTTAGCTCACGTGTAATCCAATTGACCAGTGGAACAAATTAGAGAGTCCCAAAACAGATCCACACATACATGAAAACTTAATTTATGACAATGTCAGCAGGGAAAGGATTGACTTTTCAATAAATGGTGCTAGGACAACTGGTTATTCATATGGGGGAAATTTTATATTGGACCCTTCATACCATACACAAAAATCAATTCCCAGAAGGTAAAAGACTTACATGTAAAAGGCAGAAGTATAAAATGTTTAAAAGAATGATGTAGGGAAATATCTTTTTAAGTCTGAGGGTAAGGAAAACTTTCTAAGCACACAAAAGATTTAAAAATTGATGACATTGTGTATATTCATCAAAAGACACCAGAAGTGGAAAGACAACCCACACTGGGAGATGGTATCTACAACACATGTCAAAGGATTCATATACTTTGGCAGTAGCTAGAGGAAAAATGAGAGTTCAGAGGGGTGTTGAGTGGATATGTGCAGTGGGTGTTTTCTTTAGATGAGAGAGACTTTGAGCATATTTGCATGTTGATGAGTAAGAAGGAAAGTTTGAAAATACTGGAGAGAGATGGAATGATTGAAGGAGTGGGATCCCTGAAGAATAGGGAGGGTGTGAAATCCACAATACCATGGAGAGAACCTCAGATATTTAAGCACTAACTTATAAATATCTCAGAAGTAGAGCCCCTAGTGTTGACTAACTCCATATTATTCTCTATGCTCTCCTCGTAAAGCATATGTAGACTTCCTCACAAAGATATTTGCCAAATTCCTTACTGTGCCAGGCATTCTGAGGATACAGTGGTGAGCAAAATCAGACCCAGGCCCTGTCCTCATGAGTTTATGATTATCAGTGGAAACAGGCATTAATTTAAAAAACCTTTAGTGTTTTCGTTGTTTATAGGACTTTTTTGCATTCTTTTATTCTTTATTTTTGAAATGTATTTGCTTTAGTAGATAGTAAGTTCACAAGAAGGAAATGGAGAAAACTCAGACTCCCTTGTCAGAATAGGGATTAATAAGAGGAACCTATTAGTCGTTCACTCAATTGAAGCCGTATGCTGATAGCTCCACAGTAACAATGGCTGACTACTTCATGGTTGCCTCTTTTCTCCCGCAGTGAGTCCCAGCCAGCTCTTAGTGCCGAGTGGTGAACTGTGTGTGGTTCCTTCTACTTGGAGATCATGCAGAGAGCTACACGTCTGAAGAGGGAGTTGAACCTGTTAGCCACAGAGCCTCCCCCAGGCATCACATGCTGGCAAGAGAAGGACCAGATGGATGATCTTCGAGCTCGTGGGTATCGCCACATCATGCCTGTGATGAGAGTCAGGACCCTATTGAATTTTGTGCTGAAATTCAACATTTGTATATTCTTCTAAAGTGGGAAGCAGTTGCATAGTCACAGTGTCCTGCCATCTTTCTGTCCTAACTTGTTTGCATTCATAAAAGGTTTGCTTGACATATGTTGCTTCTCTGGCCTTTTATTATACCTTTTGCTGATTTATAGCCAAGATTTGGGCACCAGCTCTGAAGCAATGGTTAGAGATCACCATCTCAAATGTTTGAGTCCAGGCAAGAAGTGTAAATGATTAGAATACTGCAGTCCAAATAAAACAAATCTGCAGGTTGTATTTGGTGTGTGGCCAGAATTTTGCAGCTTCTGTTTTGGATCTTCTGTATGTCCTAGCTGTGACACCATCCACTTTTTGGGTACATCAGCATTATAGTGCATTGCATGAGGACTTAACACCCTGAGTGAGAATTGTGGGCCTAGACTCAGTTTCTGTCTTAAGACCAGAGAACTCATTAAGTTCATATGGTGTGATGATTCAAGTCATCTCATTCCCTTTTAACTTTTTCTTTTCTTTTAAGAAATATTAGGCGGGGCCAACACACCTTACGCAAAAGGTGTTTTCAAGCTGGAAGTTATCATTCCTGAGAGGTTGGTGTGAATTTGATTCTAAACCTCCAGCGTAAAGTGCAGTTATTGGAAGAGAGAGCCGTATAGTAGAGCGAGCATTAAATCTTAGGGTTAAAGGACCTGGATTTTAATCCTAGGTTTTATCATGACTTAATGTGACCCTAGGTCCCTGGGTGGCTCAAACAGCTTGCGCTTGACTATTAACCTAAAGGCTGGCAATTCAAACCCACCCATAGTGCTGCAGAAGGAAAACCAGGTGATCTGTTTCCGTAAAGATAACAGCCAAGAAAACCCTATGGAGCAGTTCTACTCTGTAACACCTGGGGTCGCCAGGAGTCAGAATCGACTCAATGGCAACAAGTGTGGTTTTGTTTTTTAATGTGACCTTGGAAAAGTTATTTTATCTCTCTGGCGTTCAGTTTCCTTCTCTAAAATGATGGGCTAGATTACGTCTAAGGCCCCTTTTAATTCGAGTCTCCTTTAAGGCTCTCATCAAGTGAACTGTAGTTGTGGTAGTTTTGTGTAGGGTGGGGAAGGGAGAGATGAATATCTAATTATCTATTCACCAGACTTGTTAAAGTCCTGAGGAAGTTAGCTTAATCATGTGGTACATCAGGTCTGGAAATAGACTGGGAACTTTCCAAAGTTTGTTTCTCAAAGGGACGTGATAACCAAATGCCTTGATTGGATCGTGGTATGAAAAACGCAGCTGTAAAGGACATTTTGGGGACAATTGAGGAAATATAAATATGGACTGAATAGATGATATTGGGGAATTATTTTTAATTTTCATAGGTATAATAATAGCATTTCAGTTATATAGTAGAATGTCTTGATTCTTAGGAGATACCTGCTGAAGTATTCAGTGGGTGTAATGGCTTGAATCCAGGCAGTGGGTATATGGGTATTAATATTAAATGATGTATTTAGTACTGTGGTTTCAACTTTTCTGATTGTTTGAAATTTTTCATAAGAAGTTGGAGGGCGGGAAGGTTTGCCTCCCAAAGGCTGTCTTCCTGATATTTCTATAATACCAGAATTATTTTTTTTTCATGTTAATGACTAGGAGGCTGTTTATAATGTATTAAGAAGCAATATTATAATGAAAATATGTCCATTGTCCTGTGCTTTCAAAGGTACCCATTTGAACCTCCTAAGATCCGATTTCTGACTCCAATCTATCATCCAAACATTGATTCTGCTGGAAGGATTTGTCTGGATGTTCTCAAATTGCCACCAAAAGTGAGTGGTTGGTAAAGGGTTGACTCTACAGCATTCTGTTGTCCTCACCTGTAAAACTTGAAATAGAGTATCACATTCTTAGTAATAACAAAAGCAACTGCCTTTCCTTGTATAGGGTGCCTGGAGACCATCCCTCAACATTGCAACTGTGTTGACCTCAATTCAGCTGCTTATGTCAGAACCCAACCCTGATGACCCACTCATGGCTGACATAGTAAGTATTCCCTGCAATACATATCCTAATTTCTCTATCCACTGGCTGTCTATAGCTGCAGCAGCTGGAGCTTACCATTACAAATGATATTTCTCTCCATTGATTCTTTTCTTTGATTTCATCTCAGTCTTCAGAATATAAGTATAATAAGCCAGTCTTCCTCGAGAATGCCAGGCAGTGGACGGAGAAGCATGCAAGACAGAAACAGAAGGTATAATGTTTGTACAGCTCTGCTTATGCTCCTCTTGTCAGTCCCTTGACTGTATAAGTATAAATGATGTTTATTACATTTGCCAAATTTGTATTGTGCCCTAGAATGGCTGGCTGATCCTTTTCTCCTACTGCAGTCTTTAAAAAATAGCCTAGTAGCTCAGCCAACAGTAGATTTTTCCTAACAGTTATCATCTGTTGACAACACTAGAGGGCAGGCAGCATCTGGTTGATTTTTGTTATACTTCTTGGGGGTAGCAGGGATAGAGGGGAGGTGACTCAGATTCTTTTTTCTAAATTTTCTTATTTAACACCGAGAAGGGACTATATTTGTAGGAATGCGGTGGAAGAGGGGTGCAGGGCAGGAGGGGAAAACTGACATTTCTTATGGGGCCATTCAAAATACAAATTGCAGAGACATGGAGATTAGCACATCCTGGTTCTTGCTGAGTTACAGCATCCTTCAAATTAAGTAGCAGTTCTGTTTACTTATGAAGAGAAATAAAAAAACATACAAAAGATTGAAGAAAATGCTTTTGGAAAGAATATTAAATACAAGAGGTAACAAAGAAGTACTTGGAAAATATAGAGCTTCCTTTTTCTGCATCCTGGCAGTTGTGTGAGCCTTGTTGTATTTCACCCTGTCTGCTCTTTCTAAGGCTGACGAGGAAGAGATGCCGGTTGATTCACCAGAGGCCAGTGACCCAGAGCCACACAACGCTACACAGAAAAGGAAAGCCAGGCCACTGGGAGGGGTAGAAAAGAAATTCTACCCTGATGGTTAGGGGGTTTCTCTTGGTCTTTGTTAATCTATCTTCATTCTTTACCAAGGTGGTCTAACTTGCCTACCTTTCTTGAATGTTTTTCTTTGTATTTGATGACATAATTTTTGTATCCTATAAAACAAACCTTGTATATTTATATATCCTGCGCTACAGTGATTCTCTGAGTATCATTTGTTTTATTTATCTTGTACATACGTATTTTAAAACCTCTTAACCTGAAAAATAAATAATCATTAAATGTTGAGTACGTGTTTATCCTGAATGTATGTCTGGGAGCGAACTGGCCAGATACTTCTATAATCAGAATGTTAAAATATTTGGAATTGTTGTCCTTTATTTTGCCGACTTATCGCCATCAATAGAGACACTGAATGTTTGACATAGACGTAAAGTTGCAGTTAGAAACAGTTCAATTACCACTAGGCTTTCAGGGATTCTGGGTTTTTCGGAATCTTAGCACAGTGCGAGAGTACAAGTAATGTGCACCCTGTCCACCCTTTTTTTTTTTTTTTTTGCAGCTTTCTCTTTGTGATTTACATAGCTGGCCACAATTACTGTGGTATGACTTTCATTCATTCAGCAAATATTTATCACTCACCTACTATGTGCCAAGCATTGTGCTAATGGTGAGCAAAATCAGCCATGAGATTAACCCAGTAATCACACATATTTAAAATAGGGATTATTACAATTCCTTTCTCTCCCTAGCTTCATTTCATGACAAGTACTGCTCTTAACAACTAGGTGCCAAACTTGAATCCCTACCCGTGATTTTATAATTACTTGACTTGTCTTTATTATTCTGTTTAGATGACAGAGATAACAGATTTGAGCAGAAATCAGTTGAAGTGGGAAGAGATTGCCCATGCCAAGTGAAAGACTTTGAGGAATGTAGCTATTAGGACTGCCTAGACAGAGAAGTAAAGACTGTGATGTCCTTGTCCATATCCCAGCAGAGCAGTGATTTTATACTAGGCTAGGTACCATGCACATAAAATGCATCTCTGAATTTGCAATTTCCATTCATCCACCTGTGAATTACTTTGTACCTTCACTCAGCCGCAGCCTGCCATATACTGTGTGTGGTGAACTCATGCAGAGAAGAGGGCAAGATAAGAAGTGTGAATTTATATAACCCATTAATGACAGGTAATGGCATATACCAAAAATGAAAATTTCTTTTGTATTCCCCAATTTATAAATTTCTAATTTCTACAGATTTTTTTAAATGAAGTTTTTTTTTTTTTAAATTGTAGTAGAAATATACATCCCGAAACATTTGCCAATTCAACAATTTTTACATGTATTCAGTGAGGTTGATTACATTCTTCATGTTGTGCAGCCATTATAACTATCCTTTTCTGAATCATTCCACCACCATCCACAGAAACTGCCCCCTACGCAATAACTCCCCCTTTCCCCTTCCTCTCACCTCTGGTAACCACTAAATAAGCTTTGGTTTCTATTTGCCTATTTCATATGTAAATGAGATCATACAGTGTTCTTTTGCAACTGACATATTTCACTCAGCAAAATGTTCTCAAGGTTCATGCATATTGTGGTGTGTACCAGGACTTCATTTATCTTCATGGCTGAGTAAAATTCATTGTGTGTCTGTAGATAAGACATTTCTGTTGTTTCCACCTTTTGGCTCTTATGAAAAGTGCTGCAATGAACATTGGTGCACAGGTTTCTGTTTGCATTCCTGCCTTCACTTCTTCTGGGTCTATACCTAGGATTGGGATTGCTGGGTCATATGGTAGTTCTATGTTTAACTTTTTGAGGAACCACCAAACTTTTTCACAGCAGATGTACAATTTTGCGTTCTTACTACCAATGGGTGAAGGTCCCAATTTCTTCACATCCTTGCCAACACCTGTTATGTTTTTATTATTTTTTACTTTATCATAGCCATTCTCGTGGGGGTGAGGTGGTATTGTGTTTTTTATTTTGTAATTTATTTTTTGTTCTTGAAAATATACACAGCAGAACATACACCAATTCAACAATTTCTACATGTAGAATTCAATGGCTGATTACATTCTTAAGTTCTGCAACCATTCTCACCCTCCTTTTCTGAATTGTTCCTCTCCCATTAACTCACTGCCCTCCTAAGCTTCCTATCTAACCTTTCAAGTTGCTGTTATCAATCTGGTCTCATGTAGACAGTTTTTTTAAAAGCGCTACACTCAAAGCAGGCAACTTCTACAGAATTCTTGAACTCACTTCTCAAAATCAATTACCGTTCTCTTTTTAAAGCGTAGGAATTACTTCTATTCTAGGCTTGTCTCATACTCATGCATACTTAAGTCAGGTTTGGGGTCACTAGATACTATTAGTATATCAATTAGGATGCTTTCAGTTGTGAGTCAAATACAAATCAAATGTGGGTAATAATAAAGGAAATTCGTTCAAGTCCAGGGGGTACCAAGCATCTAGGTCAGTAGATTCAAAGGCTCAACAAAATCATAAAGATCTTGCTCTCTTTCCATCTGCCATCCACAGTATCAGCTTTCTCTTAGGCTGTTTATTCCTTAAACTTCTTGCCGTCCAGCAACCGTGAGAGTTACGGACTTTCTTACCCACGTCCAGCAGGCCAGAGGGTTCCGCTGCCCATGGAACAAAAGACCCTGTGATTGGACCACCCAGAAGCCAATCACTGGCCAGGGAAATGCCATGTGTTGTTTGCTCTGGGTTAAGCCCAGATGTGAAGTTAAGAGGTGGATTTAGGGGTTAGCTGCAGGAAGAGACCTTCTCAGTTTCTCCATCTACAAGTCAAAACCCCCTACACATCTTGCCCATCACCAAGTCTGGTCATGTCGGCCAGCCGCTTCTACCTCCATTTTTAGCACACTAGTTCAAGCAGCCATAATCTCTCACTTACTTTATAGTCACTGCCTTCTATCTTGTCTCCTTGGCTCCACCGTTGACCCTTTACACACTCTGCTTCCCACAGTGCAAGAATCATGTTTTGACCATGTAAACCAAATTTTGTTCCCCTCCTTAGAACCTTCCAAGTGGCTTTTGCAATTAGAGAAAAAAAAAAAAAAAAAAAAATCTGATCTCCTTCCCTGGCCGGTAAGACCCTGCACAGTCTGGCCCCTGCTTGATTTGCTGACCCATCCTCACTGCATACTCTCTCCCCTCTCCTCAGTACACCACACTCCAGCCACACTGGCCTACTTTCAATCTCTTGAACACATCAAGCTCACTCCTGCTTCAGGGCTTTCACATTTGCTATTTCCTCCACCTCCTACATTTTCCATAGTGGCTCCTCATTTTGGCCTCAAAGTCCTTGTCTGTCCCATCTAAAGGAGCACCAAGAGCCCCAGTCACTGTCCAGCCCAAAGCACATTACCCCGATTCATTTCCTTCATAGCACTTGTACCTATCTGAAAATATGTGTTCATTTGTGTCTGTGTATATTGTCTGACTGCTGGAGATATAGTGGCTACAAGGGACTTCTCTCTAATCTCAAGAAATACCAGAGCCAAAAGTTATTAGAAGTTATCCATCCATCCCCCTGATTTGGCAAGTACAGAGGATGTACTTGTTAAATCAGAGAACAGAAATGACGTGCCTGAGGATTGGAAAAGCCCAAGTTCCTACTCCCAGCCCAGGGAAGAATGGAGACGTTTTAAAATCATGGACTCTGGGGTCAAGGAGACCAGTTCCAGCCCTGCCATGTGTGACCTTAGTTCACGTCTCAATCTTTCTATGCTTCCATATTCTCTTCTGTAAAATACAGATAATGATAATACCTAACTCCTGAGGTTGGTGTGAGGGTTGGTGCAATGATGCTTATAAAGCCCCCAGTGCAGGCCCAGGCGTGATGCTAACATTGAGTACTTAGCAGGGGACTGGTGGATGGAGACAGCAATCCAACCATAGGTGAGACCCAAAGGGCTGCTTCTGTCTGCTGCCCACTTGCCAGTCTGCTCCGTTACTATGACAAGCATGCTAAGAGAAGTTTCTCAACTCCAATCCCCTAATTAAAGAGAGATGACATCCATGACTGATCATATAAACATCTCAGATTCCAAGCTCCCCTCTGCTGCCCCCCATCTCTCTCTCCAGCTCTCCCCCAAAACTATCTAAATAAGAACAGATTTTACCACCCACCTTGTGGGCAGTCTCTGAGCTAAGGTTGGGGACTAGCTATTTATCCTTCGGCTGCTGAGGGAATTCAACACATACAAATAAAGCTCCTTTTCCAGCTCGAGTGTGTATTTTTCCATCAGCGTGTGGCCCCCCCTGCCCAGGTTGTCTTGTTTAGGTTGGGGCAGCCTGAGGGAGGGAAGGACAGGGAGAGGGTGTGGGGCAGAGATTTCAGAACCTGCTCCCCGGATGGCTGGCTGCAGGGCAGCTTGGAGTCCTGGACCGCAGAGGGCTGCCAGAGCTCCGGATGGAGCCACGAGAAGCTGGGGCAACGGACACAGACGGCCTCTGCGCAGAAACAATTCCACTTCCTCCTTCTTGGCAAGTCGCCCTGCCTCCTGCCATGGCCCCCAGAGAGTGCCCATCCCTCCCCCCAACTCTCAGTTTATATCACGGATGACAGGTTATCCAGAGTGTAGCTCCCATCCCACCCTCCCCCCAACCCTCAGTCCAGGGTTTCTCTCCTTCGTGTGCTTGTTTTCTCTGCTCATCTTTTCTCCTCACCTCACATCCCACCAGATCGTGTCGCCTTCCTTCTATTGCCTTCCTTCTTTGACCAGGACCCTGCAAGACCCTGTGCTTCAAGATAGGGTCTTCTCTGAGGATTCCTTCCCCACAAAACCCCGTTACAGGCAACTTCCTCTGGTGAAGGGATAAATTTTTAATCTTTAGGTTCTCTCTAGATCTGGGAGCTACGTTTGAGGAGCCACCTGAACCACCATAAGGGAGTGGTGCCCTGTGAGGGAACTTCCAGCTTTCCCTCTGCTGGTGGCTCACCATTTATCTCTGAATGTGACCAGGGAGGCTCCTCTCACATGGCTCCGGGGTCCCCCCCCACCACCAAAGTGTTCCCTCAAAAATCCCACAGCCTTCTTGGGAAGCTTTCAACTCCCCTCTCAGCAGCAGCTCCTCTGGGTAACCTTCTTTTTCCTTTCTAGCTTTCTCAAGGCTGAGCAGGAAGACAAGTCAGAGCCCCCAGACAGCTCTCTCATTTTTTGGGTTGAGAAGAAGAATAATAATAGCAGTTGACATTTCTCAGGTACATACTATGTTCCAGGCACTAAACTAAGTTATTTACATTTTAATCTCAATAACCCTCAGAGTTTAGATATTATTATTATCCCCATTTTAAAGACGATGAAACTGAGACCCAGAGAAGGTAAATAAAACCTAAAAGGACAGCTGGCTGTTAATGGCAGATTGGAATTTAAACCCAGGCCTGGCTGACGCCAGAGCCAGATTCAACAACTGTATGGATACTGTTCCAATATTTACACATCAGTCTCCCCAGAAGTAGCTATAGGATAGTGGGCAAGTTCCTCCTCTTCTGTGGGCCTCAGTTTCCTCCTCTATAAAATGAGGAAGTGGCTTTATGCTCTCTAAGCTTTCTCATAGTGCTGACACTGGCACTGCTGAGATTCTGAAACTGAGATCTGAGGACAGACAGTAGAGTGTGAGGACCTCAGGTTCAGCGATGAAGTAAATAAGGTTGGTTTCCGTTATATTCTCACCTCCCGTTTTCCATCCCCCCCTCTTCCAGCATTCTCTTGCCTTAGGTTACCCCCACCCAGGCCCACCATCCCCACCCAATAGCCTACCCTGACAATCCTCCTTCTTGCCATCAAAATTCCCATTCAATAACTGCCCTTCTTCCACACTAAGAGTTGATAATTGGCCAACGGGTTTATTCATGGGCCATGGGAAGGGGGTGATGCAGACAGATGGTTATTAAAGAAGAATTTCTGGGTTCTTTTTGCTGCAAGTGACAGAAATTTAACAATATCACTTGAGCAAACAGAAATTGGCTCACAAACGGAAGTCCAAATGTATCTTCAGATATGTCTAGGTACAGGTGCTCAAATAAGGCCATCAGGATTAATTTCTCTCTGCGTGGCAAGCCAGTCACTAGCAGCTCTAAATCCATCAGTCCAGCAACTCCAAGGGAGAGCACTTCTTTCCTATTAGCTCCATCAAACTTCCAGGGTGGGTCTCATTAACCTGTTGCCCTTGAGTTGATTCCAACTCATGGTGAGCCCCATGTGTTACAGAGTAAAATTGCTCCATAGGGTTTTCTTAGCTGTAAACTTTATGGAAGCAGATCTCTGGGCCTTTCTTCCCTGGCACTGCTGGGTAGGTTTGAACTGCCAAGCTTTAGGTTAGTAGTCAAGCGCAAACTGTTTACACCAGCCAGGGACCTTGGATCTCATTAGAAGGACTTGAGATAGGTGCCCATCCTTGGACCAATCACTGTGGTCAGGAGAATAATAGAGTAAGCAGACAAGGCTTAGGTCACATGCCCACCTCTGGAACCCAGAGTGGAGTCAACCCCGCCTGAACCACATGTACTTAGAGAGTAGTAGTAGTTGCCTGAAGGAAAGTTAAATTGATGTTAGCAGAAGATAGGATATGGATACTGGGCAGACTAAAGCAACAGCTGCCCTCGGCAAAGGGCCATACCTAACCTGAAAGTATAAGTAACTACAGGAAAACGTGTGAAAGCCAGAACCTGTGTGAGGAGGAAACCTGTCAGAGAAGGCAAACGCAAATATTTTCCACTAATAGAAAGCAATAGAAAAGCGGTAAGACTGCACCCTGTCAAAGGCGGAAAACTTTCAAGACCCAGAAAAACAAGGCAGTCCCCTCGAGTTCCAGCTCGCAGTCACTGTACAATGGTGAAATTTCAACCACTGTGGTAGCCCAGGGAGGAGATGTTACAAAGAAACAGGTCAGAGAACTTGATGGGCCTTTAAACCTTACCATATAATATCTGCCTACTCTGCTTTCTTCTAAACAGAAAGACATGCCCAACATGTGACAGACGCCTGGTGAAAGGAGGGTCAGAGTGGCAGTTCTCACGGATATAAATGGTTCAGGTCAGACACGAAGGTCTCCATTGCTCTGCATTGTTTGTATCTCCTGGCCAGGTGGCACCATCAGGCTAGGAAACAGGATCTTCATGGATGTACTTAGATAAGTTAATTTCTTCTTTTTTTTCTCAACAAGTTAATTGAAGGCCTTCTTTGTGCTTTGTTGTTGTTGTTAGCTGCCCTTGAGTCACCCCCAACAAATGGGGACCCGTGCAGAATGGAAGGAAACGCTGCCCAGTCCTATGCCAGACCCATGATTGGTTGCAGACTGGACTGTGTCATCCAAAGAGTTTTAACTGGCTGATTTTCAGAAGTAAATCACCAGGTCTTTCTTCCTAGTCCGTTTGGAAGCACCGCTGAAACCTGTTTAGCATCATAGCAACACACAAGCCTCCACTGATGGATGGTGACTGAGCATGAGGTGCATTGTCCAGGAATCGAACCTGGGTCTCCCACATGAAAGAAAAGAAGTCTACCACTGAACCACCACTAAAGGATTAAGGATACTACAGTGAACAAGAGCAACACGGTCCCTGCTCTTGTGGAACCTTCCTGCTCTGCCCACTGCCCAGTCTGAGAGAAGTAGCCCTGCTCACAGCCCACCATATTTTGTACAACATGATTCCACACCAACATACCCAATCACATACTACAATTTAGTGGACTGGGGAAGGTACCTGGCCTAAGAGTGGCCAACCATTAGTTGACCATTGACCTATGATTTGGCCTAGTGTAGAAAAAGGCGCTTGACTAGTCCGATTCTCTTTCAATCTCTGGACCATTACCTTGGGAAATACCAAAAGAAAACAAGGCAGTTAGTCCAGGAACTGAAGCTGAAAGGATGCGTAAGGGAGGCTTTGAGGAAGAACCAGGGTCATAAGGAGGCACATATAAGCAAAAGTTATGAATAAACATAGACTATGAGTCAGAAGAAGCAGTGAGGTAAAGACAAGATATAATTACTTCGAATTACTCTTTTAGCCCAGCAATTCCACTTCTGGGAATTTATCTTACAGACACACTTACACATGAGTTACATGACATACGTACAAGGTTAACTGTTGTAGTATTGTTTGTAAGAGGAAAAGATTAAGCAACCAAAATGTCCATCAGAAAAGGAATGGTGAAATAAAGTTATGATACATCTATATAATGGGATATAAGCAGTCATTTTAAAAATAAGAGCATTCTCTTTACTGATACGGAAAAATCTTTGAGCTATATTAGTAGGTGAAAAAGGCAGAAGGAAGAATTGTGGTATATGCTACCTTTTGTAAAAAGGAAAAATAAGAATATATATGCATTTTGTTTGTATCTGCATAAAGAAACTCTGGAAATATATTTTTTAAAAAGTTAGTGTCAAATACATTCTGACTCATGGCGATGCCACATGTCAGAGTATAACTGTGCTCTATAGGGTTTTCAGTGGCTGATTTTTCAGAAGTAGATTGCTTGAATTAGCTTTTCTTCCAAGGCGCCTCTAGGTGGATTCGAAACGCCAACCTTTTGGTTGGTAGCCAAGCACTCAACCATTTTTACCAGAGAGGGTTTGAGAAGTGGGGAAGTAGAGATAGGGATGAGAGGGAGACTTTTGAAACCTGTGAATGTATTACCCTTTCAAAATTTAAATTAGAAAAAAAAAAAAGCTTTCAAAATAAAAGTGGATAGGAAAGCAGCAGTTGGTTGTGGTTGAGAAGCAGATAGATGTAAGAACAGGCCTCCCAGAGAGCAGCCAAGCCTGCTAATGGTGCAGCAGAGTGACCAGTCACAGACTCCCACTGGGCAGCACTCTGAGAGCTGCCTCAAACCCAAAACTGCTCTCTGGTTTCAGGTACCATGAGGCCCAGTCCCACTGCTCTTTCTGGTTTTGGATTTGCAGAGATTCTGCCTCTCTTTTTGCTCCACACGTATCCTCTCAAGAAACACTCACTTGAGTTAGCCTCTGTGTCTGTTGCTCTCAACCCAAAGAGTCTAACAACAACAGCTGAAAAAATGGCCTTCCCTGCAGCTGGGCCAGAGGATGGAGGGGTTTAGAGTGCTCTGTCTTCAAGAAGAGTGGAGGACATGTGCTCGTGAAGGTGCCATTTGTCCTCTCAGAAGGGAGTCAGGGGCTACACCAGTAAGGTGTAGTATCTCATCCCCACGATTGCAGCTTTTTGTTGAGCTCAACCTCTTTTCCTTACCTTGAGAAAGGGACCTGCTTGGTTATTTTGGAGGCATCATCCCATTCTAAAGCCAAGCTTGGGGGAGAAGATTCACATGGCAGATGGTGAGAGAGGAAGGTCACCCAAGGAGAGGAAATCAAGTTTATTCTTTGGGTTCACAGTATCAGGGAACCCCAGGAATAGGTTTGGGCCTGAGAAGGTGCTCAGGGTCTGAGTAACAGAAAGCCCAATCTACTCCCTGCTTTCTTCAGATTATTCTGTGTCTAACTCAGGGCCAAGCACACAATGGGCACTTGAATACATGTGGGTGAGTGGAATCAATTCTGATGCCTCCACACTTCAACCTTGAGCTTCCTTGGCTGTGCTTCAGGTGCCCCAGAACTCAGAGGCAGGTTGAGGAAGAGCCTTGATGCTCTCAATGACTCCTCTCTCAAAGCAGTCCCACCTCAGGCCACACCCCACAGCTCAGTCTTCTCTCAAGGACCAGAGGCAGCAGAAAGGAGCTGAGAGACACAGATGGTACTTCACTGGTGCTTTATTATACAGGAGAATCCAAATATTTACATCTTGACAATTCTTATATTTCACACAGCTGGAGAGGGCATGGGATTGGAAACCAGAAGTGATGTAGGAGGTTGTGGGTGGTAGGTGGTGGGTGGTGGGTGGGACAGCTTACTAAAACAGAGCAGAGGTAGTTAGAGGAGATGGCGCTAGAGAGGATCAAGGGTTCTAGCTACCACCCCATCATCCTCACTTACTCAGGCCTACTATTGTTGGCAGCTCTTCCTCCTTATCCTCCCTCAATCTTTAACCTTTTATTCTTCCTGGAAGAGAAAATTAGAAGGCAGCTGGGAGGCTAGAGGTAGAGAGAGGAAGTCAAGGAGACAGTCCAGCTAGAGGTTTTGTTAATGCATAGTTTTCAAATCTCAGCACTGAATTTAAGAGGTTTTCCCCTTGATATGTACAGAGGTGCTTTAAAACTATGTTTTAGCCATAGGCAGTTCTTCTCCACAAGCTGGTCTGAGAGGAGGCTGTGGTTGGCACTGTCTGCCAAGGCACAATACACAGAGCCCAGGGCAAAACATACCAGGTTAGCGGTTCCCAACATTTCCACCACCACCGCCCCCTTGGATGGATTCTTCCCCATGAACCCTGTTTTGGAAGATTTTCTCAAACAAATAAAATGCATTTACTTGCATTTAATAATTTGTTTTTTGGATTTTGTGTATAATCAAAGACATATATCATCTTCAACCAGAACTACTGAACATAATGGAGATAACCAAAGGAGTAGCATACTGACTTGCTAGAAACTCAGTGAAAAACAAAGCAATTTTACTGCACAGCCTTATTTTGGGTAAATGTACAATATCTACTCGACTTTTTGGATAATGAAAACAGCTTATGGCAAACACCTCTTCTCCCTTCCCCCACCTCTCTCCTCTTCCCAGAAGGCCCAACCTCAGCAGATGCTCAATCTCCAGGAGCAGAAGATAAGGTGACAGCGATGCCACTCGAGAGCCTGTAGCTGAAAAGTATTGGCCTACTTTACATGGAAAGGCCGCTGGTAGGGAACAATTCTCATAACTGCTAAACTTCTGACACCTGACTGCTCCACTCCACTCAACGCTGGCTCCTTGACTTCATGGGGGACAACAATTACAGGAGATGTAAGGAAGGCCTGGGGGAAGAGTCTTCACCAACTCCTGAACATCAAGGCTCCCAAATACTACACCAACTTTGTCATTCCTGGGACATCTCAGAGAACTAACTCCTTTTCCTGACAAAATCAAAAACAACCCACTGCTGTTGAGTTGATTCTGACTCATAAAAACCCTATAGGACAGAGTAGAACTGCCCCATAGGGTTTCCAAGGCTGTAATATTTACGGAAGCAGACTGCCACATCTTTTTCCCACGGAGTGTCTGGTGGGTTCGAACCACAGACCTTTTGGTTAGCAGCTGGGCACTTTAACCACTGAGCCTCCAGGACTCCCTTTTCCCTGATAAGAGTCACCCATTCTCAGTCCCCAAAGTAGAGAAAATGCCTTCCATCAATGGCTCTTGATCAACTCTAGGTAAATAGCTGTTGTTGTTAAGTGCTGTTGAGTCAATTCTGATTCATAGCGACCCTATGTACAACAGAATGAAACACTGCCCAGTCCTGCGCCATCCTCACAATCATTGCCATGTTTGAACCCATTGTTGCAGTTACTGTGTTAAATAACCATGTCAAATAACATGTGTCAAAGAACTCATGTGTCAAATGAGGAATTCTCAAATAACCAACTGATAAACAAATTTACTATCATTTAGTAGTGTTTGCTCTGAGTATGACCCTACGCTAGGACCCTAAGGTTCTTCTGGAATTACAAGGCCAGTATATTCAGCCTCAGACCCTGTTAGAGTCTGGGCAACACAGCCAGTCAAACGAGATTTAGAAATGTGTCGAGTTCCAGTGTCTGGGCTCGGCAGCCGTGGTCTCCGCCACACTTCTCCACCCCAGCCGAGGTGGCCTCGTTGACCTGGGTCTGAATTTCTTTTAGGCATTGGTGGCAGCAGGGAGCTAGAAGAGAAGCTAAGCCGCAGGCCGTGAAGCTAGGAGGACTTTCCAACAGTTGTCTAGTGGTGGAGCCCCTGGGGTGCGGCCTGGCTGAGGACCACGGCAGGATTCAGGAGGAGGACTGTGTTTGGTTTCAGAATCCCAGGCTCCTGTCCTCCTACTGTTACTGATGTTGAGGTGCCCTGGAATAAGTCTCACCCTTTTCCACACCTTGGATTCTTTGTTTATGTCTTCAAGAATCACCTTTTCTGTCTGTCAGGATGTCACTTCCTCAATCTGAGACTGAATATGTGTGTGTGTGTGTGTGTGTGTGTGTGTGTGTGTGGCGGTAGGGGGGTGCTCTGTGGAAACACTCAAGGCACTTGGTAAACCATAAGGTAGAAGGTTATAAGGGGAGAGGCAGAAGGATCTGTGGCCTATTTGGGGCACCCAGGGAACCCCAGATACCTATAATGCATCCTATAATAGAAATATCTCTCCTCTTTGCTGGCTAGGGTCCCCTGACCCACAGAGAAGACAGGACCTGGGATGAAAAAGAAAGACCAAGCTTGTGGCAGGAGGTGGCAGGGGGCAAATGATGGAGAACCATAGAAAGGCAACTCAATGCCAGAGAGAATCCAGACAGACTTCCCTGTGTACCTCGCCAGGACCCAGGACCCATCTCTTGCTGAGGGCAGAAGCCCACTGGTGCCTTGGCTTGGGGAGGGCATGGAAACACACACCTTTCTCTCTGTCCCAACTCAGCAGGCTCCTCCCAACCTCCCCAGAGTAGGATCAGAGGGGTGGGAAGGTAGAGTTGCCTCTGGTACCTCCCTCACCCCAGGTCAAGCTCCTAGGGCTTTCAAGAGCTGGTGACATCTTGTGATGTCACTGGGTGGCACCAGGCAGTACAGAGATGAGTCCCCTGGGAGAGATCAGTGCTAAGTTCTGTGAGATGTTAATAGGCATTCCATGAAAACCAAAAACCACACAAAAACCCTATTGTCAAATAATTTGGGGGACTGGAATAAACAAAGTTCAACAGGTTTTACTTCTGCAGGAATTCTCAGGGTCTTTACTACACTAATATGCCTTGTGCATCTCTAAGAAAGGGATGTAATATGTAACATGTTCCAAAACGTGTTTCAATAGGGAGTCTTTTTACACAGCATACCCCAAGGTTAATGCAACACAGAACACATTTTGTCTCCTATCCATGAGTCACAAGGGGAATGCCCAATTGCCTTTGGCAGTCCCCTGATTGACCTCTCTCTGTGAGGTCTCCTCCCCTTTATACCCTGATCCTGGACCTGCTCAGTCTCCCCCCTCCCCAGTTCACTGTCTTTTACTTTCCTCATTTCCCCTAAGCAGACAAATTTCCAGGTCTTTGGTCCATGGGTTCAGACTTGACAGGGAAGAGGCCCAGCATGGGTCTGAAGCTGAGGAAGGCTAAGCGGGAAACCAGGTCAAGTAACACCCAATGGTGATGGCCATGGAAGAGAGGAGACCAGTGGAGCCAGAGACTAGGGAGTCCTGCTTTGGATCACACTGTTGACTTTTGGTTGTGTTTATTTTACAAGCAGCCATCATTCATGGAGGAGGGAGAGAGGATAGGGAAGAGATGAGAAGAATGGGGAGGGACATTTATAAGTGTGAGGCGAAGGCTGAGCCAGAGGGCCGGAAGCCCCCACCCACTGACAAGCCCTTGCCTGCTGACACGGCTCCCTCTGCCCTCAACAGCAGTTCTCCATCCAAGGAGGGTTGAGGGTTCCCAAAGTGGATCCCTTCTGGCTCTACAAAATGGCTGCCCTCCAGCCTGGGGTCCCCTGGCTGCTGACAGGAGATGAGGGTCACTGAGGGGAAGCCACAGGTCTCTAGGCCAGGGGGCCGCCCAGCCTCAGAAGCTTCCAGAATGAGATCCACATCAGAGAAGGCCACCAGAGCCTGGGTGGAATCATAGGAGCTCTTCTCCAGCTCGCTGACAGCAGCATAGGCTAGGGGACCTGGGGTCCCTGTATGGGGCCTGAGCCGCCGCAGGTCATCCCGGAAGTGAGGGTTGAAGAGCAGGTAGAGCAGTGGGTTGAGGCAGGCAGGCAGGGGCAGTACCACAAGCAGGACAGACTTGACGGCCTCTGGGGTGACAGGAAAGAGGCCCAACATGGAGGCGAAGCTCAGGAAGGCCACTGGACAGTAGAGGAGCCCATCAGCAAAGATGAGCCAGGCCACATGCCTCACCATGGCGCAGTCCCACACAGCTTCAAAGTCGCCCCGTGGCAGGTCACAGTAGAGTTTGATGTAGGCACCAGCCACTACCAGGAAGCAGAAGGAGTTCATCATCACCAGGGCCACAGCGAAGCCCAGGGCTGCTGGCTGGCCCTCGGGCGGGGCGTAGGGCAGGCAGAGTGGGGAGGCCCCGTATTCTCCCACCGAGGCGAGGGGCAGGGCTGCGGCCAGCCCTGCCAGTGTCAGGCAGCCCAGGGCCCCTGCTCGAATGCTGCCCAGGGAGGGGGCCTTCCCATAGGCCCGGACACAGGAGATGGAGACACTGCACTGCACGGTGGCCAGAGTGAGCAGCAGCACCGAGGCCTCGGACCCAAGCACTGCCAGGAAGCCCGTAGCCCGGCAGCCCAGTCCTGTCTCCCAGCGGGCTCCGTAGTCAGAAAACTGGCCAAAGGTCAGGGCATCTACTGAGGCCAGGAGGCCACAGGAAATGCCAGTCAAAGTGTTGGCACCTGCAATTGCACCTACCACAAACTTGACTGGGGGCAGGGGGACTGGCCCACCAGCAAACACGGTCAGCAACACCAGCCCATTACAGAGGATGGAGAGCAGTACAATGGCCCACACAGCCAGGCGGATCCCCCAGCTCTCAAAGAGGTGCTCACAGGGCTTGAAGGGGCCTGTAGGAGAGAGGGTCAGACATTACCCCTGGGCCAGAGGCTGCTCTGCAGGGTCCTGAGGGCAAGGCCAGGGAGCCAGACATGACTTCTACCCTCAGAGAACTCCCAGTCTGAGGGAGGCTGACTCGGTCTTCCACCTCAGAGAACTCCTAGTCTGAGAGAGGTGGTCATGGCCTTTTCCCTCAGAGAACTCCCAATCTGAGGGACGCTGACTCGGTCTCTCACCTCAGAGAACTCCCAGTCTGAGGGAGGCTGATTCGGTCTTTCACCTCAGAGAACTCCCAGTGCAAGAGACACAGACGTAGTCCCTACCCTCAGAGAACTCCCTCACAGACATGGTCTCTGCCGTCAGAGAACTCCCAGTTGGGGTTGGGGAAGGAACGGTGGTAATACACACAGCTCTTCTTTCAAGGAGCAGCAAATGGGCTGAACACTAAACCTCCTCCCAAGGTTGTTGTTGTGAGTTGCCATTAAGTTGATTCTGACTCAATAAAAACACATATAAACATATACACAGTGCAAATTAATACAGTGCAAACCCAGGCATTGAGGAAATGTTAAAGAAGTCTTTCCAAAGAAGCAGCATTTGGAAGAAAGGAAGGGACAGGCTGGCATAAAGGAGTGGAGAGGGCATCAGAATTGGGAATATGGTTGGGGTAGAGACACAGAAATGTGAGGGGCCACCCAAAGAGTAACCACTCTGCAGTCCGAGGCTCTGCTTCTCCCAGTCAGTGCCCACTGGTCCACACGGGACTCCACAGTGGAGGAGTCTTGACTAGGTGTCATACCTGGCTGCCTCTCCCTTGCTCTGTGAGAAGGAGGCTGACCACACTTATTATTCACAGAAGTCAATCAGTATTTGGGAGGTAAAGCATACCAAGTAAATCAAATTACAGGAGACTTGTGGGGTTTTCCAACAAGTTCCTCACTAAATGGGTGAGATCTATGTTTTTCATCTCTCTCCCCAGGGTCTATTCTTAAATCACCTTGTAACTTTGGACATACTATTTCTTAATTTCTTTGGCTTCACACTCCTGTTCTTCAATGTTCTTCAATTGCTAGGTAGCTTGGGGACTTGAGAGGCTCTTGTGGGAGCTATTTTTTAAACATATTTTTCATGATGACCAAACAATAGATGGTAATTATAGAAAACTTGGAAAAAACATGAAAAAATTAAAATTGCTTATGATCTCACCTCAGAGAGATCATTGTCGTATATTTCCTTCTAGTTTAAAAAAAAATACATATATGTTTTTAAACTAAATTGGGATTTTACTACATGTGGATTTTTATTCTTTTTTTAAGTTAAAATTTTACTATGCACATGTTCCCATATCCTTATATTCCTCAAAAATACGTTTTCAATGCTGTATGATAAATACTTCACCATATGGATGTACCATGATTTATTTGACCATTTGTATGAGCTATTCTAAAAGCAAGTTCCAGTTGGACTTTTGTCTTTCAGAACTTCCTGTTTTACCTCAACTCTGCTGATTATTAGTTTTCAGAGGTGAAGTTGCCGAGCCTTTGTGAAGCATGTGGGTTTCCAAGGTGGAAAAAAGCACCACCTGTTCGGTTGGTGCTCTTGCCCAGGGCTGGCACTAGAGGGCGTGCTGTTGTCACTTAGTGCTGAGTGCAGGTGTTGGACAGGGTCAGGCAAGCACTCTTTGGGCCTTAGGGAGGGTAAGGGGAGAAGACCAAGAAAATACGGAAAACTAGAAAGTGGAAGTGGAGTAAATAGAAGAGTAAAACCATTC
Source organism: Trichechus manatus latirostris (assembly GCF_000243295.1). Taxonomy (NCBI): domain Eukaryota; kingdom Metazoa; phylum Chordata; class Mammalia; order Sirenia; family Trichechidae; genus Trichechus; species Trichechus manatus. Next base: position 13,934,686 of record NW_004443971.1, read on the forward strand.
ATTGCTTTCAAACCTTCTGAACAGTGCCTGTCCTGGCTTAAGCAGTGTTCTGCTGCTTTCTATTAGCATTTTATACCCAAGGGAAGGGACTCAATTCACTCTAAACAGCTTAGGTTGACTTTCATCAAGGACAAAGATAATTTTTTTTCTTTCTTTATAAGATGAATTTAGGTTGGACCCTAAAGGTTGTTTCCTCTGCTATCAGGATTGGATAGTACTATACGGAGGTACCCAGGATACTGAGCTTTAAGAAGGAGAGATTGCAATCTTCCTGGGATAGAGCAGAGAGGGATGCAGAAGGTGAATTTTCACAGTCCTACTCAGCTCTAGGATTCTGTGGTGAGGGTCTTAGGCTGAAGGAGTACTCAGACCGTGCACACCTGCTTCTCTCCTTGGTGAGATGGGTTTTCTCCTGGATGCATTGCCTTTAATCAGTTGATTTGCAAAGGTTGCTTTGACCGTCTAGGCTCCCCCTAAGCAGCCACCCAAGGGAAAGAACCCCAGCTTCTTTCCTAGGAATTATATAAGAAAGGAGGCTGTTCTCCCCCAGCAGGTTGGGTTACAGGCAAAGAAAGTTCTTGAAGCATGGCTGCAGAAACTGGCATCTCATCCAGATGATATATGCCCCTTCTTCAGTCCTGACCTCCCAACCAGGCACCCATCTCACCTGGAATAGGGCTACACTGGACACTGGGGTGTGGCTTTGAGTCCTCCATCTCTAGTTGGAGCTCGTCCAGGTCCAGGTCATCTGAAAAGGGGAGACGAGAAAGTGTCTCGGGGCCCTGGGTCTTGGTGTCAGTCAAGCCCTACCTCTCTCCAAACACCCACTCCTTTAAGATGTTGTCCTTGACTAACTCCACTCAGCACTGGTCATTCCAGCAGCCCTGCACATCAGTTTCTACCTTTGGCTGTAAACATTTAATCCGCTCCCTATTATCCACATATGGATTATCTGCACTGCTGGTTCTTTACAGCAAATGTCTCATCTGACACTTGCTCTTCCTATTACTCAGCATGCTCGGTGCCCTCTCCAGTCGGCCTCAGTCTGCAATTGCTGCTTAGACTTAGGTGGGAGGCTGCCTTAATAACGGGAGCTAGTCGTAACATGGTTCTTCATACTGGCCAGGCCATCACTGTGATCCCATGTCCAGTTGTGAACACTACACATTAAGAAGGACATTGGTGGGCTACAGTGTGTTCAGAGGAGGTGAAACAGGGATGGTGAGGGATCAGAAGTCATTTGTGTGAGAAACAGTGAAAGTAACTGAGGGGTGTTTAACTTGGAGAAGGCAAGAGTAAGTGGGGATACAATGGCTATCCTCAAAGAGCTAAAGGCCCATTAGGCGTAAAGGAGTTAGACTCTTACTTGCTGTATGGTCTCAAAGGGTAGAATTAGGACCAGTGGATGGTCTGTAGACGGAAGTAGATTACGATTCAAATGGAGAAGTTGTAGTTCTTACTGACAAGAATGTTATTATTTTTCTTAGCTCCACTGAGTCGATCCTCAACTCATGGCGACCTCATGTATAATGGAATGAAATGCTGCCTAGTCTTGTGCCATCCTCATGATCGGTTGTGAGTTGGACTATTGTGATACATAGGATTTTCACTGGCTGATGGTGTAGTGGTTAATTGCTCGGCTGCTTACCAAAAGGTCAGTAGTTCAAACCCACCAGCCGCTCCGCAGGAAAGAGATGTGGCAGTCTGCTTCCATAAAGATTACAGCTTTGGAATCTCTACAGGGCGGTTCTACTCTGTCCTACAGGTCACTATGACTCAGAATTGACTCGACTGCAGTGGGTTTGGTTTTTAGAAGTAGATTGCCAGGCCTTTCTTCCTAGTCTATCTTAGTCTGGAAGCTCCACTGAAACCTGTTCGGCATCATAGAAACATCCAAGCCTCCACTGGCACAGATGGTGGCTGTGCATGAGATACGTTGCCAGGAATTGAACCCAAGTCTCCTACGTGGAAGATGAGAATTCCACCACTGAACCACCGATGCTTACAAGAATAAGTTCTTACAAATAGAGTCGTCCAACAAAGGAACACATGGTCTTCAACAGGTGGACAGGAGGTCTACATGTGCTGAATGCAAAGCCTACTTACTATATGCTGGGCACGGGGAAAGTGCAAAGGAATTCAGGGGTGAATAAGACACGTCCTACCCTTACGGAGACAAACGAGGAAACAAATCGTGATAGAGTGTGCTGCATCAAACAATAAATTTCCTTAACAATAAGGGTTAACATTCTTTGAGCTCTTACTCTGCTCCAGGCACTGTGCCACATAAGACTTTTTCTTCACCATCTCATTAGCCTTCACAGCAGCTGTATGAGGCAGGTGCCACTGTTTCTTTGTTTGACAGATGAAGAAACTGAGGCTTGCCAGGTCTCATGGCTAGCGAGCGGCAGAGCAGAATTCAAACCCAGGTCTGTCTGATTACGGAACCCAGAAGTCTAACCATTACACTTTCCCAGGTGATGGACTGAATATTTTGTTTTTGTGCGGGGCGGGGGGGATTGGTGGGGGTGGAGGTAATGAATAGGGAAAGCTTTACAGATGCATGAGCTGGGCATAGTTTGTCACTGGACATATTGAAGCAGAAAGTGTCTAATGTGAGAGACAGTGCACTTCTACCCTGAATCAGAGGTTGCAGCAGCCCATCTTTAACATTCCTTCCAATTCTGAGTCTAGGCTCCATGATGCTGTTAGTCTGAGAACACATAATTAGAAAAGGTAAATCCATTGTTAAAGAAATACTGTAACATGTTTCAATCAAATCGGATTTCTGTTGTCATTGTTTGCTATTGCAGTGTTTCTTAAACTAGGGCCTGCAAACTCCAGGGGGGTGATAGACATCCTCTCAGGGGCCCACAAATTCTACAAGAATTTTGAAATGATAATCTAAAACATTTTATAAAGACAAAAATTTCCTGTGCAGTGATAATTCATAATTGAAAGACTTCTTTAAGAATAAGACTTTAGCTTCTCAAGTCAGTATTTCCTGAGCCTCTAGGCTAGGAAAGGTGTCTGAGGACCTCAGTGGTCGAAGAGAACTGTTTCTCTTTAAAAGGTGCCTGTACATCATTCAAGGAATTCCTGGGTGCTCAAATGATTAAGCACTCGGCTACAAACCAAAAGGTTGGCAGTTCAAATCCACCCAGGGGTGCCTCAGAAGAAAGGCCTGGTGATCTGCTTCCAAAAGGTCACTGTCATTGAAAACTCTTTGGAGTGCAGTTCTACTCTGAGACACATGGGGTTGCCATGAGTCAGAATCAACAGCAACTGGTTTGGTTTGGTTTGGAACACGATTCAAGTTTGAGAGCCAGAGCCCAGTAGCCTCTTCTTCCATCGTGCAGGTAGTGGATAAGTGACTCTGTTTGTTGCACCTGCATCTTTGGCTCACATGTTCTGTTTCCCAGGGGGATCCTTCCTCCCCACCTTCAGTTAGGAGTTTTCTCAGGAGGCAGGAAGACTCTTTGGAGCTAGCCCTGGCCCAGACACCATCAGAACGGGTAGGCCAAGGCGTGGCCACAGAGCCCAGGCATTTTCTTCCCTGTCTGCCTTTCATTCCCTGCTGGCTCCTGTTCTCCAGAATGGAGCTCAGCAGTTCTTTGAAATGAAAATGCATGAATGAAATACAAGGGGTGAGACCTGTGGACTCTGTCTGAGGCTGGGAAAGTCACAGCCAAGATGTTAAGTAACCACTCTTCAAACAAGGATGAAATCAAATCTGGCTGGAGCAGCAGCTCCTGGCTTTCCTTCTAGAGGCTCATTAGCTCCCACAGGAAGTGGGGGGCCCTGACCTAGTTCCCATTACAGGTGGCAGGCGGCCCACGATCTCAATGTACTTCTCCAAGACCTAAGCTTGGTGGAAAGTTTCACCTTGAGGAAGGAAAGTTTCCACTGCTCCTTCCAGCCCCCTGAGGGAGTGTGCAGCAGACATCCGGGAACGTCCCCTGGGGACAGCCGTCTGCTGGCCCAGAGCCAGCCTGGCTGCTGGGCTCCTCCTCACACACTCCCTGGGGATGTACACCCAGAGGGAGGCTCCCAGAGACCCCAGATTGCCTGGCCAACATTTGGCCTCCATAAGCCGTGTCCTGGACTATACAACTACACTCTTCCTATGCATGTCCACCAGAAGGCACCCAGTTCTCCGTAATAGTAGTAGTAGAAGTGGTAGCAGTGCAAGTCGTAAACATACCCTGCCATTTATGGAATCTTCGAATGCTCCCAACACCCTGTGACATACGTGATATTTTCCCTGTTTTACAGATAAGGAAACTGAGACTCAGCAAGGTTAAATAACTTGCCCAAGTCAACCCAATTAGTAAATGGTTTAGAGCCCAGGTCTGTCTATATACCATCAGGAGATGTTTTTCTTACCTGTTTAGATTTGATTTTTCTGTTTAGCGTCTCCATTAAGATATTATGGAGAGGAAGTTGGGGATTGAAAAAACAAAACAAAAAACGAACAGCAGGGGCCCTTCTTTTCTCCCTCCTAATTCTGCTCGTGTTCTGTAACATGGGGCAGGGGGATAGAAGTGCTTGTCTCTGCCCTTTATTTCAGACACCAGTTACTAGACAATCCCTCAGAACCCCCTTCGCTGCCCGCCCCCAACCTTTGCCTTTTACTCCAACTCTTCCAGAAACAGACAGACTGTGCTGTGACGGCCCTCCTCTGCGAGGCTCTCTTGCACCAAGTGGCTTCTGAAGTCTCACTTTTAGACTCACTGGGGCAGAATGGTGGTGGTGGGGGGGCAGGATAGACCAGGACAGCAAGCATCCCTGTGCTCTTCCTTTTGGTTCTAGGACATTATTGTGAGGGGATTTTTTTTTTTTTCCTGCAAGTAGATCTAATTCAAGCTATTTAATTAAATCCTGCTTGACTCGGGTTGATTAAAAAATGGGTCTGTCTTCTCTGAGAATGCCCTAAAGTTGAGGGATTGAGACCCAGGTGATGTGGAGGCAGCCGTGGGGAAGAAACATATGAGCTATGAGGTCAGGGATATTAAGTGAGATGGTGCAAATGAGGTACTTTGTGAACTACAAACGGCTTGACAAATACTGACATTACTGTTGTCATTGTCACTGGTATGGGTTGAATTGTGTCCTCCAAAACTACGTGTTGAAATCTTTACACCTGTACCTGTAATTACGACCCTGCTTGGAAATAGGGGCTTCCTTTTGTTATGTTAATGAGGCCATAGCAGAGTAGGGTGGGTCCTAAACCTAATCATTTCTGCGCCATAAAAGAGCAGAACGGACACAAAGACAACACAGGGGAAGACAGACACCATGTGAGGATCGTCTACAAGCTAAGGAAACCCAAAGAATCCAGGAACCGCTGAGGCCACTGACGAGAAAGGAATTGACTCGGCCAACGCCCTGATTTGGACTTTTAGCCTCCAGAACTAAAAATAGTGAGAAAATAAATTTCTGTTCTTTAAAGCCACCCACTTGTGGTATTTCTATTATAGCAGCACTAGGTAACTAAGTCAGTCACCATCATTATGTTTTTCCAAGCACTTCTGGGGTCTGGGGAGGAGGCGTTACAACTGTTTCTCCCCCTTGGAGAGACAAGGTGCAAACTGAGGTAGAGTTTCCTCCCAGGTCACAGAACAGTTCCTCCCCAGGACTCCCCTCAGTAGCTCCTGCTAGCTCCCCTCTCAGGGTCCCCCAAGCCTCCTCTCTAACTTCCTCTCCACAGCCCCCCGCCCTGCCCTGCCCTGCCCAGCACAGGGCCCCTGGTCACTCACAGTGGATCTCTGCTTGTCCAGCAAGCAGGCCCAGTGGCCTCTTTGGAGCTTCCTCCTCATCAAGGTGAAAGTCCTCAGCCTCCCACTGCCCAGAGGCCTTGAAGAAGCTGGCACAGACCCCATAGGCACAGCACTGGTAGGCATAGGGCACCTCCAGGACCCTGGGGGTGAGGAGGAGGAGAGATAAGCTGCCTTAAGAGTGTTTGGGCTCTAGGAACTCAGTCTGAGCGAAGTGCCCAGGGACCGAGCACTCGGCACCTGCCCTATGACCCCAAAGTGCATTGATGACTGTGCAGGCCACCTCCAGGGCCTTCTTTGTAAGGATCTGGAAGTCGGGTTCCTGCCTCTGAAGGGCTCTGAGCAGATTCCAGTCTTTTCCTCATTCATCTTGAAAGCTGAGATGGGGAGGTAGACTTCCTGCCCATTGTTTAAGGAATCCCCTCAGCAGGCTCAGAGTGGGAAGTGGCTTACCCGAGGTCACACAGCACTCAGGGCTCTGCTCCCCAGCCAGCCAGCAGCTCTCCCTTTTATACTGAAGGAGGCAGGGATTCTCCCCATGATGCTTTACCTTGGCCCTGAGTGAGACCCACACCCCGCCTCCCTCTCTGAGGGTGAGGGCAGTTGGCCCCGGACCTCTTATTAGCCTGCAGCAGACAAGGCTTAGGCCGCACAGGCTGTGCTGCTGCTGCATGTAGGAGGCCTGGATGTCATTAGCACCAGGGACTGGCTTTGCACCATGTTTTCCACTCATCAGTGCCGTGGGCTCTGCCCTGCTTTCAGGGCCCAGATGCTGCCTGAGAAAGGACGGACAGTCTAGGTGCACAGAACTGGACAAGGAGCAAGGAGGTCCGGGGGCCTTCACATCTGTCTGCATAGGAGGTCTCAGTAGCCCCCAGCGTTGGTCCTCCAGGACCGGGACACGCACGACAAAGGCAATGAGGAGGAAGGACAGACGTGTCCCAGACCCCAGCTGGGCTGGTAAGAGGCTAGATGAGGCCTTCTCACTCAGACTTGGCCAAACCCTAAGCCACTGGGCCACCAAGCTTTCCTCAGGGTGAGGCCCTGTGTCATTCTCCCTGTCGCTCATGGTCTCTCCACTGCCCTGGGGCAAACCTACCCAGGTGTGGGGAAAGCCAGGCCCTCACCTCAGTTTTGGGAAACTGTCCTTGGAGAAGGCCTGAGATAGAGCCGGGTTCCCTTTGAGCTTCAGATGCATCAGGCCCCCAAGTCCGGCCAGGGGCAGTGTGGTCAGCTGGTTGTCTGTCAGGTCCCTAGGACAGTGGATGGTCAGGGTTATTGGCAGTCAGTGGGGTTGCTGAGGGGGCAGGGCTGTGCTGAGGGTGTGGCCAGTGTGCCTGGGATAGAAGCAAGAGGAGAGGCACAAAGGACAGAAGATGAGCATACAGGGAAGAGGGCATTAAATGCTGGGGAAGAGGGTGGTCAAGGGTTGCTAGAGGCACCATCTAGAACTCATTCATTCACTCATCAAATAACGTGTACTGACTATATTCCAGGGACTGCTCTAACTGAATGCCAAGCCATTCCAATTCTTAGGTAATGGAGCCCCCAATCACACTTCCTGTGTCCAGGTCTGAGTCTCATCCAGGTCCCCTGCCCACCTCACTAGGGAACCTGCCTGTTGTTCTTGTCCCCATCCCCCTGTCTTTCCTCCCGCTTTTCTGATGATACAAGAGGCCAGAGTCAGGGACTGGACAGAGCTGGGCATCTGGCTCCGAGCAGGGTTCGGTCTTCCCTGCCCTTTTGCAGTGCCCTGCTTTGTAACCAGAGGTGAGGACATACACGGCGCTCTACCCAAGACACATTAGAAGAAACCAGGCCTGCAAACCAAACACCACGACCACAGATGGTGCGCCGTGGAAACAGCCCTGGGCTGGAAGACAGGAAACCTGGTGCTGTCACCAACTCACTGTGTAATCACGCCGAGTCACAAATCTGCCTGAGTTTCAATGTCCTCATCTTTTAAAGGGATAAAAATATCTACCCTACCTATCTGGCAGGAATAGAGCAAACAGAAGAGGGAAAGAAGTGAGAGCTTTACAAGCTACACAGCCCAGAGCCCAGAGTGCCACAGCCTGGGGAGGCCCCAAGTGCTGCCTGGGAGGCCTGGGTTCTAGCTGCTGGCTGTGGACAAGCTTCTCCTCCCTGGGACCCTCTGGGTACACGGGCCCTGAGGATGCACAGCTTGGTAAGCAGGCAGGCAGGGTGTCAGCTCCCCCTTGGGCGGAGCCCTTGTGCAGTGAATAACCTGCATCACAGTGTGGGGCAGCCCTGTCACAGGCCCCTTCCAGCTCTGACATAATGACCATGTTAGCCAGCACTGTATGCTCCCTGGTTACAGCCTATGTAATTTAGAGGGCCTGCGCACTCCTGCTGCCCCGCAGAATGGCAGCTCCCTAGAGTCACGCTCCAAGCAGGAGAGCCCTGCTCCCTGAGCCCCTAGCTCCACGTGTTGTGAAGAGGTTCCAAGCCCATACGTCCTCTTTATTGGTACAAGTAGAGGTCGGGAGAGCAGCTGGGACAGGGGGCACAGGGGTGGGCTGAGGCTGCCAAAACGTTGCAGACCATTAGCAGATGACGTTCCAGAGCTTGCAGGAGGCAGGCTGGCTGTTTATCAGACCCCACGGTCTGTCAAACGGACCGTCAGAATGATTGATGAGGCTGCAGCCCATCTTCCTGGGGTGTGGGGCTCCAATATTTATGTACGTTCCTGCTGTGGGGTGGGCCCTCCTGCCCCACTGTCCAGCCCACAGCCCCCGGCAGGTTCCCAGCATTCCAGAGAAAAATGCAGTGGGCACTTACAGCTTGACCAGGGAGTGCAGAGTGGCGAAGGCCTCAGCATGGATGGACCGGATGGCATTCCAGCTCAGGTCCCTGTGGGCAGAGAGGGTGTGACAGGAGGGGACAGTGACACGTGGAGGAGAGGCTTGTGACTCATGTTCCCATCCTAGGAGCTCCCTCATACCCTCTCCCATCTGACCTGCCCCTGGTAACAGTAACCTCAGCCCTGGTGGCACAATGGTTAAGAGCTCGGCTGCTAACTGAAAGGTCTGCTGACCAGTGGCTCTGTGGGAGAAAAGACCGGGCAATCTGCTCCTGTAAAGATTACAGCCTAAGAAACCCTATAGGGCACTTCTACTCTGTCCTATAGGGTCATTAGGAATGGAAATTGATTTGACAGCATCCAACAACAACAATACCTACTGCCTGGGCCCCAACCTGACTATGGTGCCAAGAACAGGGACACTGGCAACTTGGTTCTAGAATCTCATGGCTCCCTATATGCCAGCTGGAGAAGTGGCTGGAGAAGCCATCTGCATGGAGAAGTACCTCTCCTACGTGTGTGTGCTGGAGCGGGTAAGGGGCAGGGAGTGTGTGTGCTTACAGCGTACATGTGAGGAAGGGTGTGAGCATGCCTGGTGCTGCGGGATACTCACAGGGCTCGCAGGGAGCTCAGCTGGCTGAAGGTGTCAGCTCCAATTTCCCAGATGCGGTTGTGCTGGAGGCCGCTAGGGCAGCAAGAGAGGCTGAGATGAGCGGGCATGCTCAGATCCTGGCTCCACTCCATGCCCTCCACGCACTGGGAGGAAGAAAGGAGAACCCCCCACTTCTCCTGGCACAGGAAGAAAGGGCTTAGCCCGCGGAAGTCACCAGAATTAAAGGGAGTACAAAGGGATCCAGTTGCCTTGGGCAAGTGGGTCAGGAGTCAAAGCCACAAAACCATCCCTGTGGCCCAAAAGGGAGTCAGCTTCCAGTGTTCCCACCGGCCTGGCTCTCAGCCCAGCCATCCCTCCCACCCCCATGGGTCCTTCAGACCCTACCTAGCCCAGCAGCCCAGCACTTCCCAGCCTTGGACTTAAGTGGCTGGCTCCAAGCTGGGAAGTAGAGCTCAGTAGACTGGTTGTCTGAATGGGAGATGGACTGTGGGCCTCAGCAACGTTGAAGACCTCCTGCCTTGGGCATCTAGGCAAGTAGTGCAGACCCTCACACCTCTACCTTGTCCCAGCCTCAAAAGGCACTGCCCTGCTTAGAACAGGGGACAGAACAGGGAGGCAAAGGAGGTCTTGCTAGTATGCAAAAACAGGAGCTGTGTGAATGATCCTAGAGAATTTTTAAGTGATTTTTTTCCTTGTGAAATTTAAATCCCAGGCTTGTACTTCCATGTCTGAGTGTGCGTGTTTGTGCACGCATGCACACACATATGCACGTGTGTGCTGTTGAGGATGATGTGGAAAATGAGAGTGCATGCTCCAAAATGCTGGACCCATCCAGCCCCTCCAGAGCCTCCTCCTATCCCGCCCACCTGTAAGCAGTTCAGCAGCAGAGCCCCGGTGTGGCCCTGTCATTACTGCATTTCTGCGTTGCTATGGACACCCAAGGAGCCACCTCGAGACTCCTTCTAGGCACCAGCTCCTGAGTCCATCATCTGCTGTGAGTCCTAGGGGCCTTGCTCAGACTTCTGCCAAGCCCCAAAGCCCAACGCCTGGACTCGACAACCTCAGTGAAGAAAGGAAGGTCAGAGAGCGCTTTGGTCCTTGCTGACCTCCCCTCAGACCCACCCAGAGTCTGGCTTGCAGACCTTTGCCTCTCCTCGGCCCCCAGACTCACATTTCCTCCAGCTTCTGACACTGGTGCAGGCTGGGCAGCTCCTCGATTTGATTATGAGACAGCTCCCTGGGGAGAGAGAAAGCCAGGGCTGGGGTGAGGCCGTGACAATGGAAGGGCTGGGGGAGGACTGCAGGAAGCAGCTCTGGCTTCTCCAGGGCCTGTGGTGCGATCTTTCCTTTCAAGCAGCTGAGGGTCCTAAGGGTCCTGCAGGGACATGGCTGTCGACACACCTCACACGAGTCCCCACTTCCTCGGTTAGGCTTCTCTTCATTCTCCCTGCCAAACCCCACCCCTCTCCTCCCTGCGGGGCCTGGATGGAGCCCAACCTGGCATGTTCTCAGTAGGACTGCCTCATCCCTATGAAGGCCCGAGGGACCCTGGGAGGGTCCTGGGGGAAAGGGGAGAAGATGGGCATGGGATGAGGAAGGAGGCAGCAAGTGGCGGTGCAGGAGCACTGAGAGACAGCCACAGTGAACACAGTCAGTGATTACTGAGCAAGCTGATCAATGCCACCCAATGCGAATATCCTTTATGGAGTTGGCAGGAAGATCAGAGCTGGGTGCCCAATTCTTTCATTTAACAGATGAGGAACCCAAAGCCCAGAGAAGAGCCAGGACTGCCCAAGGACCCACAGATTGTCAGGGGCAAGGCTCAGGTCGGAGACAACCAGCCTAGCACTCTTTCCATGTGCTGTGTGTCTGTCCACCCACCTTAGGCTGTGGAGCTATGGTCACTGGTAAGGGGCCTCAGATACAACTTGGAGTCAAGGGAGAAAGGAAGGCTCCCCTTGACTTCACAAACCACTTAAGTACCTCCATAGTCCCAGGAGGCATTAATTCTCTTGCATAAGCTAGAGCAACAGCGCCATTGTTGAGCATCTGCTATGTGCTAGCACGAAGCAAGTGCTAGGTGCTTTACATAGATTACTGACAACCCTCACAGATGTATACACATTTTACAGATGAAGAAACTGAAGCTCAGAGACATTAAAGAGTAAGTCCAAATTCACACAGCCAGGAAGAGGCAGAGCTGAGCCTCAGCCCCAGGTCCCATCCCAAAGACCACTGTCTGTTTTCAGGAGGGGACAGCCCTGTCCCTCTCAGGTATGTGCTCAACAGGAGCCTACACTGTCCTGCTCTCCAGGCAGAGATGTGAACAGTGGCACAGAAGCAGGAGAGGTCTTTGTGGGGCCATGGGGGTGGGGGCAGGCACAATGCCAGGACTGGAGAAGGCTTGGGGGCCACTCACAGGACTCGGAGCCTGGGCAGCTGTTGGCACATCCCTGGTGGGAGCAGCCGGATGCCTGCGCGGGTCAGGGTCCTGCAGGGAGAACAGAGGCAGAGTTGGCACCAGGCCTAGGGCCCCGCCATCCCCAGCCACCCCTCTCCAGCTCTGGGCCTGATACTGATGTGCGAGGACAGAGCTGACAAAGGAGAGAAGGGGTGGGAGACATAGGGCAGGGGGTGGGGCTGCGGGCAGAGAAATGAGCAGACCCTGGCATATGAGCATCAGGCTCCCCTGGGACCCAAGGAGGCTGGGGGTGGGAATGGAGAGACAGAAACACAGCCCAGGGCTCTCCTTGGCACACAGTCTGCAGGCCCTACTCCCATTCCGCCCCCACCCTGATACTGGTCTCCAGCAACACTGCGTCTGTAGGACAGGGACTAGAAACTTCTATGCTCCAGGGGGCTTTGGGGAGGAGAGATAGCCATGGGCAGGGGGTAGAGAGAAAAAACCCACTGCCGAGCTATGGGAACCAAGCACAGAGTTTGCTCCCTGTGCCTCAGGGGAAGGAGAAGAGATGGGAAAGAGAGGAAGGACCAGGGGCTGGGGTGGAGAGGGCTGCGGGGGCAGGTTGCAGAGCAGGCTTGGCTTAGGGACAGCGTCCCAGGAAAGACCCAAGGCCAAGGTCACCCTGGGGGAACTATTACTTTCTTCATGGAAAATTTTCCAGATGCCAGTGAATACAGGGGAAAGACAATAGAGGCACAGAGGAGCATTCCAGTCCCAGCCATGCCATGAATGAGCTGAGTGATGTGGGCAGGACAGTTGACTTCCAAACACTCACTCTGGGTGTTTGTCTGATTATTTCATTCATTCCCTGAAGATGTATTGAGTGCCTATTATGCCCTGCCACCCTTTCCCCACCCCTCATGCCACTCTACAGGATATAATAATAGAAAATATGAGAAAGTCTTTGTTGGAACCAAGCTTCAGAAAGGCAAAGGAGATGAATTTTCACAGCCCTCCTTTGCTGTCATGGGTCCGCAACTCACCAGGGGCTTGGGGTTAGTCATGTCAGAAAAATCCGAGCATAGCAAGGAGAGGAGGACCAGCCTCCCCACTCCCATCCCACCTGCTGCCCTCTAGACTGTAGGCAGTGCCACCTAAGCAGAAGGCCATGGACCCTAGGGGCCAAGCCAGGTGGCCTCTGGGCCAGGCTGGAGCCAGCAGCAGAGGCAGGCCAGACAAGAGGAAGTAAAGAAACTGGACAGCCTTGGGGGCAGCAGGGGAGGCAGGAGAGCTCCTTGGGGGAAAGCTAGGGTGCTAGGTCAGGCGGAAGGAGAGAGTATCCACTCACAGGATCTCCAGGCTGGTGGTGCCTTTGAGATCTGGGAACTCCTGGATGTCCATGGCACCATTCAGGGATCTGGAAACAGATGGCGATGAGCTCTGAGGGGTGGGGTCAGAGCAGCTTCACATTCAGGCTCTCAACTCCCCCCTCCTCCCCCACTCCCTTTCTCCCTCCCAGGGACTTACCTTGTAGGAAATGTTATCTTTCTCCACAACCTCCCTCAAACCACCCCCAGCCACTTAGGCCCTGGTGGAGGTTGGGCTTTGCTTAGCAGGGTCCAATCAGCCACTTTCTGAAGTTGACTCAGCCCACCCTAGTCCAGACAGAGCCCAAGTAACCTTGGCATTTAGGCCCCAGCATGTAAAAAACACCAGCATGGAACATGGGAGTCGGATGAGTCCTTGGCTGCAAGGGGTTTGCTTATTAGAGCCTGAGACAGGATCTCCCCAAAGTTGTCATCTGTGAGGGCTTTATCAGAACCTCTCCACTGGTTCTTTTAAACTGCTTTGAAATGATGGTTTTCCCCTCCCCATCTTCTAACCCACGAAGCTCATGGACCCAACACCAGATCTTCAAACAACAGAAGCACAACAAAATGGGTATTGTTAAAGACCCCAAGGAGGTAGCATGGGGCACAGAAATAAGCCTAGAATCTGAAGTCAAGGGTCCTGGGTTCATGCCCCAGTGTGACCTGAGAGCCTCAGGCTCCATCTGTAAAATGGGCTAATAACACCTATCTCACAGGGTTAGAATGAAGAAGAAACGTGATAACAGATGTGAGAGTAAATTTAGTGCTCTAAAGATGTTAGTTATGTTACTGTGATGCCACAATATGCTGAGAATTATCCATGGAAGGTCTTTTGAAGAAGTAGGACTTGAGCTGGGAGTTAAAAGAATGGGAGAGGGGGAACAAAGGAGTGTCATCAGGCCAAGGGTGATAAAGATGACACAGAAGGGGCCAAGGGACCTGGGCTCCAAGGTCGCTGGAGGACCAGCCTTGAGAACACACAGCATTCAGAACCTTATCCCCGTCATTTGTTCTTTCAGAAGGTGTTTATGGAACAGCAACCGTGAACAAGACTCAGGAGATCAAATAAAACTCCTTGACTAAGGAAAGGGGCTGTCTTCACCCACTTGAGATCTGGGAAGCCGTTACAGCTCAGGGAGGTGGAGGGAGCCCATTAAGTCCAGGCAGGTCTGGCAATAGGCCTGAGCTAAGAGGAAGCCTGCAGCCCTGAGGATCACACCTTCAGCAGAGGTTTTGCCCTGCAGGTGAGAGTCTGCAGGTGGGAGGCACAAGGAGGAGTGAGGAAAGGGAAAGGTCCAGGCTGTGGCAGCCCTCAGTGCCAACTTACAGTGTGTGCAGCTTAGGCAGGTACTGGAACGCCGACCTTCCCACAAACTGGATTGGGTTGTCATAAAAGTGGCTGGAAGAAAAAGACCCATATACCTAACAGTTATCCAGTCCTTCCAGCTGGGACCAGGCAGCCCTCTACTTTCTCCTATTAATGGAAACCCAGGAGATGGCACACAGAGGAAGGCACCCGTCCCATACTCCTGCCTCCCGGAGCTTTCTAGGAAGGTCCCTCCTGCGGCCCCAACCTGTCCTCCTCCCCTAAACACTGTTCACTGCCAAGAGCAAGTACTCACATTGTCTGCAGCAAAGGGTTTCCCATGAAGGCCTTTTCTGGGATAGCCTTGATATTGTTGTTGTGGAAACCCCTGGAAGACAACGCCCAGGAGTCAGTGTGGACACGGAGAGAAGTGTCAAGAGGGAGAGAGACGGAATTCCATGGAACTTTTGGACATATAAAGTGTGCGCGTGCACACACACACGTGCACACACACACACATACACTTTGGCTACATATATATATATATGTCTTCCTACTCATGCTAACTTAGGTCTCTGCTCTCTCTCCCCTAATACTTTATTATTCCCTGTCCCTATGTCTTTGCATACCCTGTTCCCTCCATGCCCTGTCAATTTCTCAAATCTCACCCTTCTTTCATGTCCCAGCTCAAAGAAAAAATGAGACCCTGGTGACTGATTGACAATGGAGGACTCCCAATAGTTTCTCATTCAGGCCTCTCCCTCCAGCTGGTGCATCGATCCTTATCTGATACATACATCTTGCATTCACACCTTCAAACTTTGGGTCAGGGTAGAAGGGGGTGGCATGGGGTTGGTACTACAGGTCGTAGGCAGTAGTTTGAGCTGTAAAGATGCTGTGAGCCTGAAAAGTTTGGGGCCCTGTTGACAGACCTTCAGGCCCCCTTAATCTGGTCCCACTCTAGCTATACAGTAGATCTCCCACTGTTTCCCAAGAGCCTCCCCTCCAGTGAGGCTGGTCTCCCTCCTGTTGTCATCCTTCTGCCCACTCAACTCCCTATCTGCCTCTTTACCTACATTGTCCCTTCTGTCTGAAATGCACTCCTCCACCCCCGCCACAGCCATCTAAATCCCATCCATCCTTTAAGGCTAATCTCAGGATACGTTAGTCCACAATGATTCTTTCTATGTTGCTCTGAACTCCCATGATCATTTTAGCTAATACTACACAATTTAGGGTTGGAATTACGTATTGCTTTATCCTGTTCCCTGTTTTATGTATGTTACTTTGCCTCCTCAACAAGCCTGAAGGATCCTGGGGGAACGGACCGTGCCTATCTCTCTCTTCATCCATGTTTAGCACCAAGCAGTTCTGGGCACAGTGGGTGCTCTGCTCGGTGAATGCTTAAATACAATAAGTAGTGGTTGTGGAGTCCCTGGGTGGTGCAAACGGTTAACGTGCTTGGCTGTCAATCAAAAGTTTGGAGGTTCAAGTCCACCCAGAGGCACCTTGGAAGAAAGGCTTAGCAATCTACTTCCAAACAATCAGCCATCAAAAACTCAATGGAGTGCAGTTCTGCTCTGCACACGTGGGTTCACCGTAAGTCAGAATTGACTTGGCAGCAACTAGTTTACTGGTGGGGAACCAGAGCCAACTCCTCATTTACTCCACAGGACAAGGTGCGAGCAGCTGGGGGCTGCTTTATGGGGTCACTCCTTATTCTTCTGTAGACACACCCCAGCCAAGGCAGGGGGCAGTGCCAGGCCCAGACTAACAGGAGGTAGCTTGCGCCATACGTCTTTGGGGTAGTACCTTCCCGGGCTGGAGTGGCCCGGGACCATTTCTGCTAATGACACACCCTTGGGAAACACTCAAAGCCAAGTTAATGAGGCCTGTGACTACTTAGACCTGCACTGGGGATGGGAGAGGGCCTGCAGCAACAGCTTTTACAAGGATCATGAGAAGTGGGGGTGTGAGGGAGACCCTGGGCCGGCTTCAGTCCATGCCCCTTGGGAGAAGAAGACACCCACAGAAACCAACAGAGGAGCTTACAGTTCCTGCAGTCTGCCCAGGGTCCGGATGGCTACAGGGAACTCCTGCAGCTCATTATAGTTCAGGTCTCTGGAATGGAAAGCAGAGCAGTCATTAGTGGGGAGGCTTAACAGGGCATGTCAGGGTCCCCAAGAAATGGAAACTTGGCTCCGGGGTTGGCCAGAGAAATGGGTTTTCCAATCTGTTGGATCCAGCTGCCAATGTCTGGAAACACATTTTCTGAATGTTTGTGCTCTATTCCTACTCCACAAATCCTCAGGCTTGGAGTCTTCCAGACAGCAGAGCTATCTTGAGGGGACACTTCAAGGGTATGGGTGTCTGGAACTAATTTTCTCAGAATAGTCCCCACTAGCCGAGGAAAATATCTCAAGCCTTTAGCTGGGGAGGGACGGAGGGAAGGGTGAGGGGATCTTTAACATCTTGTCCCCAGCATAGCAATTCCAGAAGGTTCTTCTGGTGTCTACCTTGGCTGTCTGCAGTTTCTGCTATAGTCTTCTACAAAAAGGGACAGACATTGTTTCTTATCCTTTTAAAGTTGGCATGACAGCTGATCTTTATTTTCTCTTACCTTTTTCTGTAACCTCCAAATTTTTTTTACAATGAACATACATCTCATACACAATCAGAAAACAATGAAGGTAATTTAAAAAAGTGGTAGCAGTCCAAATTGGCAAGGGTGTGGGGAAACAAGCATTCTAATCAACTATTAATGGGAGTTTAAATATGTACAACCTTCTAGAAGCACTTTGACAAACTCTTTTTAAATTAAAAGGTTCATATCCAGCCACTCCAAATCCAGGAATTTATCCTACAGAAAATTCTACATTCATGTGTAGAGATATCTGTACAAGGATGTTCGTCACAGCATTTAGGCCACAGGGGCAAAAGGCTGACCCGTAAGTGATCATGGTTCTGCTCCATTGACACTCTTAGGGGGCCTTCTGTGTTCATGCCCTTTGTGGCGATGACCAGGGTAAAAGAGAGGAGGAGGAATGGAAGAGGCCAGAGTGTGATTTTGATTTCCATTAGAGAAGATTCAGAACTGCCTGTGGGAAAATAGAACAGATCCCCCAAAGAAGGGAGGCCCACTGAAAGAGGAGGACCTTGAGATTTGAGGGAGATAGTAAAGCATGACTGGGAAGTAGAGAGTAAGAGCTACACAGGACTTTGAGAAGGTGCTGCTCTATGTTCTGTGATGGGACTCCCTCTCCTCTCCGCCACCTCCATGAGAGACTTCAGAAGAGAAGAGACAGCAGCTTTCAAAATGTTTACAGTTGACTTTGTGTTGCAGAGCAGTCGATAAGTTAGCCCCTTGTGGAAATGTTCTTGATGGGGTGAGGAGGGGTCTCAGCACACCCAGAAGGTTGTTGCTGGGGTGTACAGTCCTAGGCTTTGGCAATGCGGAGGGGGAAGACTCAGATACAACGCCCTCTTGAGCCTCCCAGGATGACCCCAGCCCATCTTCTTAGCCTCTTAAAGCCAGCCCCAACCTGACAACTTTCAGAGAGGACGCTGTCCAATGCCAGGGCCCGGGGACCACGTGGAGGCCCTTTAATTGCAGATTGACTTGGCAGGTTTTGCAGGTAAATACCATGTTAACACGGAGAAAATGACAGGCTCCTCTACATGACAGGGTCATTACACTTAATAGTCCACAGGTAGAGCCAGGAACCCGGCCCAAGGGCCATCAGAGCAGTGACAAGTGTCTGGCAGCCAGCGAGCTGGATAATTGTCCCTCCTCCCCCCTGCCCCCTGCACTAATTACCCGATTACCCTCAGACTCCCCTGGTGATCTTGGGTAATTCCAGCATAAACCCCTCTGCCCTGCTCTGCTCATTCTTCAGTGAGTCAGACACCTCTGCACCCCGTGCATCAGACCCAGATTTGCTCACGGAAAGGCTCCCACAGGCTGCAGGAGCGGAAGGATATAGTCGAGCTAAGGCCAGGATATGTGTAGAGCACTTTCATTGAAACCTGAGGCACTGGATTTGGAAGCAGGGAGGATTTTTCAAACTGTGAGTTTCCTAGAGTTCTACCACAGACTACAGAAGATGCCTAGAAAACCAGGTTGGGAGAGTTGAGGATGAAGGCAGTGGGATGAAATGGATGGACTCTCTTTGGACTTAAATTGCGTGAATGATTCACCCTCACATCACAATGTCTCAAAATCAGGTGTCCCCTTTTAACTCAGCTCAATTTATTCAGGAATTCTCCACTGTCGCCCAAGGAGAACTAGGTTTCCCATAAGTAACATGGGAGTATTTTCACTCAGAAGTCTTAATATTGCATTATCTCACATGCAAAGATTGCATTGGTCTGATGCAAAGTATTAGAGTCCTTGCTCAATATTCATCTGCCTGGAACGCTCCTCCTCAAACATCCGTGTGGCTTACTGCCCCACTTCATTCAGGTCTCTGCCCAAATAACACCCCATCGAGAGGCCTTCTCTGACCACTCTACTGAAAATGGCACACTCTGTCCTTCACTATTCCCTTACCTGTGTGGTACATTAAAAGTGGTCACAAATCCTTTACAACTTTTCTTATTAAGAGGTGGTATCTACCTCCCCACCCCTTGGGACTTGGCTCGCTTTGACCAATAGAATGAGGTGGAAGTGATACGTTGAAACCTGGGACCCAAGTCACAAGAGGCCTTGAAACCTCCACCTTTGCTCTTTTGGAATGCTCCCACCACCACGTAAGGAAACACGGGCTGGATTACTGTCATGGATTGAATTGTGTCCCCCAAAAATATCTGTCAACTTGGCTAGGTCATGATTCCCAGCGTTGTATGATTGTCTACCATTTTGTAATCTGATGTGATTTCCTTACGTATTGTAAACTATATCACTATGATGTAATAAGATGGATTAGCCGCAGTTATACTGATGAGGTCTACAAGATTAGATAGTGTCTTAAGCCAATCTCTTTTGAGATATAAAAGAGAGAAGCGAGCAGAGACACAGGGCAACCTCATACCACCAAGAAAGCAGTGCTGGGAGCAGAGTGTGTCCTTTGGACCTGAGGTTCCTGCACAGAGAAGCTCCCAGATCGAGGGAAGATTGATGACATAGACCTTCCTCCAGAGCCAACAGAGAAAGCGTTCCCCTGGAGCTGAAGCCCTGAATTTGGACTTGTAGCCTACTGCACTATGAGAGAATAAACTTCTCTTGGTTAAAGCCATCCACTGGTGGTATTTCTGTTATAGCAGCACTAGATGACTAAGACAATTACCAAAGGATGAGAGCCATGTGGACAGGCAGGACCAGCCAACCGCCAGCTCCAAGGCCCCTTAGACCCTTTAGCACCAGCTGAGCATCCAGATGACTGCAACTTCATGAGTGAGCCCAGGGGCGGGCTCCAGCAGAAAAACCACCCAGATGAGGTCAGCCAAACCACAGAATCATGAGATATAATAAATTGTTCTTTTAAGTCACTAAGTTTTGGGATGACTTGTTATGTAGGGATAGGTAACTGAGATATCTTGCTTTTTTTTCTTCATAGAATTTATTATCACCTGACATACATTTACTTATTGTCTTCCCACCCAATGAGAATGAAAGCTCCTTGAAACTAGGAATTTTGTTTTGTATTCTAAACATCAGAACAGTATCTAGCACAGAGCAGGCAAATACTTGTTGAATAAATAAATGAAAAGGTGTTGATAAACTCATCAATGAAAGACTTTGATGGATCCTTAGGGGACTTTATGGTTTTGGGGAAACATTGCTAAGATTTTGGGGTTGATGTCAAAAAAGGCACAAGTTATTCCTGAGCAGCACCATTAGGCATCTCCAGGACCACGGGGATTATGGCATGGATCCCAGGTGATTTGGCTATCATTGATCCCGTATACAGTTCATTGGCCCCATGTCAAGGCAGCCAGATTGAGTGATTCAATCTCTCCTTGGCAGTTTCTGGTCATAAATTTTGCTAGCAGTGGTCTAACAGACATTGGGAAAACACGTGGTAAAAGGCATGTGAACTAGGAGGCTATTTTTGTAGAGAAATGTGGGAGAATAAAAATTGTGCAAATGTCAAAAAGAATTATGCAAACTATATGCCAATGAGGTGGCCTGAATTTTCCCATTTGGATGTCTTCATAGATTCAATGACCTGGGTAATAGAAGTAGAGCCAAAGCTCTACTTCATTTGGTGTTGCGTAGATGTTATCTCTGGCTTTAACTGTCCAGGGAACGCGTCTTTGCAAATCTCTCTGTCCCGATTAATTCAATTCAGTGCCACGAACCTTTCTTGTCTGCCCAAAATACACAAAGAATTCTGCCTGGTAAAGTAGAAGATAGAGAGATGGGCAAGAAATCACTCCTGTCTTGACAAATGCATAAGACAACTAGACGAGTACCCTCACTCGGCAAGATGTGGTAAGTCCTGGAGAACACACAATGCATCAGGACCTTCAGAGACAGCAGAGACCACAGCCAGCTGGGAAGACCAGTGGGGTGGGGGTGGGGGGGGGGCAGAGGGGGGCTGCATAGAGATGTGACGTTTGAACCAGGTCTTCATGGTGGGACAGGATTTCAATAGGCAGAGAAGGAAGGGATGAGTGGGTTAAGCAGAGTGGGCATGATTTGGAGGAAGTGTGTGCTGTGGAGTTGTGCTTAGAAAAGAGCAAGTGATACAGTTTGATTGGAGCTGAAAGCTATAGCTGAGGGCAATGCTGGAGGGGTCCCCTCCCCTGGACTGTTGCATACCCTCCTAGCTGGTCTCCTTGCCTCCAGGCCATCCATGTGATAACAATGGCTGAGCATTGATGATGTGCCAGGCACTAAGTGCTTGCCAGAATGATCTCTTTTAATCCTCACATCAGCCTTAAGAGGTAGATACCCATTTCAGTTATACCCAGTTTACAGATGCCCATTATACAGTTACCTATTATACTCATCTTACAGCTGAAGAAAGTGAGACACAGAGAGATTAACTAAGTTGCCCAACACACACAGTTAATAGAAGGCTGTGGCAGAGACCACTATTTTCCCACCAAAATCCATTCTTTCTTTTGTCTGTAGCTGCACTGTCCAATATGGTAGCCACCAGCCACACGTGGTTATTTAAATTAAATACAAGTAAAGAAAAATAAAAATTCAGCACTCAGTTTCACTAGCCACATTTCAAGTGCCCAATAGCAACATGTGGCTAGTGGCTACCGTATTGGAAGGACAGACACAGAACATTTCCATCACTGCAGAAAGTTCTATTGGACAGCATTAGCCTATGGGAATAGGAGGAACAGCCGAAATGTAGCTCGAGTATATTTCTCAGCCTCCCTTGTAGTAGGTGTGGCCACGGACTAGATTGTCTCCCATGGACTGTGACAAAAGTGATGCATGTCACTTCTAGTCTAGGATTTATAAAACAGTCAGTCTGTCTCCTCCATGGTCTCACTCTCCTTCCACCAGCTAGATGCAAAAAACAATGAGGCCCTGAGGATGGCAAGATCCCAAAAAGCCAAGTTCCTGAGTCACCACATGGAGGAAGGCCACCCGTTAAGAACAAACACCCTCCTTGGTCTGTGTTACATGATCCAGAAATAAACTTCTATCGTGTTTGAACCATTATACGTGTTGGTGTATTTGTTACGGTAATTTAGCCTACCTTAACTAATTCAGTGTCACAGCCAGGATTTGAACCCTGGTAGTTTGAGACTGGAGCCCATACTCTTAGCAGCTACACTTCTGCTGAAAGATTTTTTTAAATGCAAAGCTGACCCTGTCACTCTCCTATGAAAAAATTTGAAAAGGTTTCCTCATTACTTACAGGACAAAGTTCAAATCCCTCAATGGACTCTGATGCCTTAACTAATCTTTCAGCTTCTTCTACCATTTCAACCCTCCATGTATTTTCACACCCTCGTGTATTTACTTGTGTCACTCCTGCCCTCAGCCTGGAATGCCCTTTCCCTACATTCTCAGCTGTTGAAATCCTAGTCATCCTTTGAAGTCCAGCTCAAATATACCTTTCTCCATGCATCCAACCCCATCCCTGCAGTAAGAATGAATCACTCTCTTGGGACTATTCTGGTGTTTTCTCCCTCAGTCTGTACAACGTTTAGCTGGTAATAATGATCATGTTAGTGGTAATAATAGTAATTATCATATAAGGAGCCCTGATGGCACGATGGTGAAGCACTCGGCTGCTAACTGAAAGGTTGGCGGTTCAAACCCACCCAGAGGCTCCCCGAGAGAAAGACCCAGCAATCTGCTCCCGTAAAGACTGCAGCCTAGAAAACCCTATGGGGCACTTCTACTCTGTCACATGGCGTCGCTATAAGTCGGAATTGACTTGATGACACCTAACAACAACAATTACCACGCAACAGTCACAGTTCTAAGTGCTTTACATATATTAACTCATTTCATTCCCATGCCGACCCTTTGAGGTAGGTACTATTAATACCTCCATTTTGCAGATGAGAAACTGAGGCACTGAGAGAGGTCACTTGACCAAGTCTCTGCAGCTAGGAATGGAAGAGCTTAGTTTGAAGCCCAGGCAGCTGGGCTCCAGAGTGGGGTTATCTGTATACATATTGTCCCTCCATGAACCAGGAAGCTTGCTGAGGTCAGGAAGGAATGGGTTCACTTTTGGATCCCCCCACAGCCCAGGCACAGGCCACTAGGTGAACATTCATTGTCAAGGATGATCATTTGAGCCCATTGTGCAAAGCCTGGAAACGGGCGCCTCCTTTGGCCTTTGCAGTTGGTCACTTTGGGGCAGTGACTTGACCCCTTGGACTTAAACTCTAACATGCAGACTCTTGGTGGCTGTGGGGAAGGCACAAGGCTCAGTTTGATTCCTCTTTTGTAGGGTGGGTTATGATGCCCTGACTTGCAGCTGGAAAACTCATCCGTGGCTTTATAGTCTGTTATAATCTTTAATAGCCCAGAATCAGCCAGAAGCCTAGGAAGAGTTAATTGTTCTGTCTGCTGCTCCTTGGAGCTGGAAGCAGACAGGGAAGGGCTGAGGTTAAAGAGAAACCATTCCCAACTCCAGCCAGAGCTCAGTCTGGAAGCTGCAGCTGTCCATGGCTAACCCTCCCCTTCATCTCGTCTGCCGTTTCCAGCCAAATCCAATCAAAACTGATGTTAAACCCATGCAATTGGTAAAAGTAGCTGGGAAGGCAATCCAAGCCCCAGTGGGCTCAAGGACCCACATCCCCAGTTCCCTCCTTTCCATCTGGCTATGCAGGAATGGCCAACTCCTGCGATCCCTAGGGAGCCTCCCTGTGGGTTCAGAGGGCAGAGCTAGCAGGATTTTGCAATCATCTTGTCCAGTGCCCCCTTTTAATTGATGAGGAAACTGGGACTCAGAGAGAGAGGTAAATCATTGCAAGTCCTGGAGCCAGGACTCGAACTCCAGCCTCCTAGCTCCTAGTTTAACACACTTTCCACATACTATACAGAGCTGGATCCTGGCTAGGCTCCAAATAGCGGGCTAAGAAAAAAGTTTTAGGGAGAGTGGGAAAGAAGACAAATGGAAGGGGAGGATTAGGATTTTGGGGGAGTTTCTCTGGGTGCTTATAAGCATGTCAAGGCCAAATGATTATGATCTGTAGTTTAGATGTCTTTTTGTACATTATCTGTGTTAGAGTCTGTGTTATAAAGAGCTCGTGTCCTCTGTGTACTGATAGCGTCACCTCGAACAAGTCACTTAACTTTTCTCAGCTTCTGGTCCCTCATCTGTAAATCAGGGATACCCACTTCATAAGGCTGCTCTGCTCATTTGATCCAGAGTCTAGCACAGAGTAGATGTTCAAATGTCAATTCCTTTTCCCTTTTCTAATTACTAGACATTAAGCACTTCTGGCTGGTGCAAACAGTTAATGCACTGGGCAACAAACCAAAAGTTTGGCGGTTCGAATCCACCCAGAGGAGCCTCAGAAGAAAGTCCTAGAAATCTGTTTCCAAAAGGTCACAGCCATCGATGACCCCTATGGAGAGGAGTTCTACTCTAACACACATGGGGTTGCCATGAGTCCCTGGGTGGTGCAGTTTACGCTCAACTACTAAGCTTAAGGTTGGTTGTTTGAACCCATCCAGCTTTGCCATGAAAGAAAGCCTTGGTGATCTGCTTCCATAAAGATTACAGCTAAGAAAACCCTATGGAGCAGTTCTACTCTGTAACACATGGGATCACCATGAGTTGGAATCAACTTAACAGCAATGGGTTTGGTTTTTGGTTTGTCTGTTTTTTTGGTTTAGACACTAGAACAGACATTTCTATTCATTA
>NW_004443971.1:13959374-13990873 GCF_000243295.1 Trichechus manatus latirostris
CAACCTGCCCCCCAGCAGGCATCATCTCTGAAATTCTGGCTGGATGGGGATCCAGTTTCTTCTCGAACTATCTTAATAGTAGGACACTCACTGACTACACTGGGTGTCCAATGCCTCTATTGGGCTACTCTATGGATTAAGCCATCCTTCCTTATCCTGAGCTGAAGTACCACCATTACTTCTTCCAAAAAAATATGTCTAATCTGTCTTCTAAAGACAATCATCATATTCCACCTAAGGCTTCTCCCCCAAATGTTTGAATTAAGTTTTGCAGACACTTCATATTCTCACCACTCTCCCCAAGAAAGCACTTGTCACTCTTAAGATATGACACCCAGAACAGGACCAGTCCTCTGGACTGCTCAGATCCCTGTGGATGGCACCTCTCTTACCTGGATACCACAGGCCCATTAATGCATCCCAAGGTTTTGGGGTGCTCCTGACCAGAGCAGAATTCAGTCTGACGATCTGTCCTAGTGATCTCAACTTGCTGGTCTAAAGTCAGGACCCCAAGGTTCTGAACCACTGGGCTTGTGGGAGGGTGACCTCACTCTGAGGCAAGGCTGAGGGACCATCCCAGTGGGTTCAGCCCATGTCTGGGGCATTTCTCCAGAAAGAACATGGGGCATCTGTGCTATCTCCTGGGCTGTGAGAAGAACTCACTCGTGGACATTTAAATCTGGGGTTCAGGGGAGAAGTCTTGGCGGGAGACTTTGCATAGCACTGAGTATGGATGACTGCTAGAGCTGGGAAGAACCTCAGAGATTATACAGTCCAATGCTCTCATAGCACAGATGGGGAAACCGAAGCCCAGTGAGGGAGAGAGGTTTGCCAGGGCCATATATTCATTCTACCAATATTTATTGAGTACCTCCTCTGTGCCTGGCACTCTGCCAGGTGCTACAAATACAACAGTGAACAAAACTCATGGAGCTTACATTTGAGAGGTGGGAAACAGATAACAAGCAAAATTAATAAGTAATCATATAGTGGTAAGTGCTATGGAAAAAATGAAGTAGGAAAGGAAGATAGTGCTGGAAAGAGGTTGCCAAAGCATGATCAGGAGGACCTCACTAAAAAAGTGACTTTTGAGCAAAGTCTTAAAGGAGGTAAGGAAGTAAACCAGGTGGATAATTGTGTAACGAACATTCTAGATGAAGGAAGGCACCGGCGCAAAGGTCCTGAGGCAGGAACATACCTAGTGTATTCAACGACAGCAAGGAGGCCATTGTGCCTGGAGTGGATTGAGGAGGGGTGGGAGGTCAGAGAGGTTATAGAGGGTCATACCATCTGAGGCCTTGTAGGTCACTTTGGCTTCTTTCTGGAGTATGACGGGGAGCTACTGAAGGGTTTTGAACATAAGAGTTGCATGATCTGGGTTGTATTCTGAAAGAGTCACTCTGACTATTGTGTTGAAAATAGATTGTAGGGTGGCAAGGGTGAAGGCAGAATGACCAGATAGGGAGGCCATTGCAATACTCCAGGTGAGGGAATAACGGTGGGCTGGGCCAGCATGGAAGCAGTGGAGAGGATGAGAAGTGGTCTGATTCTTGATATTTGAAGATAGAGCCTATGGAGTTTGCTGACAACTTGGATGTGGGGTATACGAGTGGAGTTTGGACAACTACATGTTTTGGCCCTGAGCAACTGCCAGGGTAAAGCTGCCATCACTGAGCTGGGGAAGACTTCTGGTGGGGTGGGCTTGGGGTGCAAGCTCAGTTTGGATGTCTGTTAGATGTCCACGTAAGCATGTCAACCAGGCCTTTGGACATTTCAGTCTGGAGTTCAGGAGACAGGTCTGGGCTGGAGTCGTCAGTGAATGGAGAGTATTGAAGGTCATTAGACCAGACGAGAGCACAAAAGGAGAGAGTGTGAAGAGAGGTGAGCCTTGGCATGCACCAAGGTTAAGGGATTGGGTGATGCAGTCAGAGAGATGCTGGAGAACTTGCATCTTAATAAGTTAAAAAGAACTCAGGACTCCTAGTCAGACCCTTTAGTCTCTATGACAGCAAGGACGACATTTTCTTGTTCATAAATGTTTCCCTTGTGCCTAGAATGGTGCCTGGCCCATACTAGAAGCTCAATAAATATTTATGGAATGAGTGAATCTAAAGAAAAGGAGGGCGTGATAATCAATGATTCTCACCAGCTCCTCTTTCCCACAGATACATGAGGGCCAGACACGAGCTTTTTTGTCTCTCTCCACAGCATCTACTGAGGACGTGTTGCCAAGCTCGCTGGCCCCTTAACCTCCCTTCCCTCTCTATACTCCAGACCAGCTGGCTGGGGTGCCTGTTGTGGGATGGGGGGTGGGATTCAGAGAGGAAGTTTTGGCCCCAGTGCCAGCACGAGAGGAAGGGGCAGCAGTGACAGGAGCGGTGACCTTGGCTACCCCCAGCACCAGTGCAATGGGAAATGGAATGTTGTGCTGGGAAGAACTATTAATAGCTCATCATGGTCATAGAACGCGAGGCAAATTCACCGGGCGGCTCAATTTTCTCCCTGTTAGAAGTCATTAGTGGTTCTGCGGCGGAAGCCAGAAAGAAGAAAAAAAGAGTTTTATATGGAACAATAAATGCCACTATAAGCCACAAAACCCTACAAATTTGCAACTAATAAACCCACAAATGTAAGATGATTAAGAACTGGAGAGGAAAGAGTTCCTCAATTAGAACAAGGTCAGTCTCAAGAGACAGTGCGGTCTGACGGGCGGACACTGGGCCAAAGGCCTCAAGCAGAGTTCTGATCCTGGCTCTTAATTAGCTAGATGACCTTGAGTAAGCTACCCACTCTGCCTCAGTTTCCTTACCTGTAACACAAGAAGACACCATTCCTGCTTTATCTCACCTTCCTGAAGAAGTGGTTGGGGTGATAAATGAGATATGAGATGAGATAGCCTTTGAGAAAAAGATATTCTTAATTCTCTTAACTTCAGGGAATTATTATTTGCCCAGTGATCAGTGAAGTGATCAGCACTTGGCCTAGAGATAAGAAGGCAAACCAGCAAGATCCCTCTGGACGTGTGCCCCACCCATCAGGCTGACCCCAGAGGGCCCCACTAATCCCTGAGAGCCCTAGCTGTGGAGCCTGCCAGCAGGTAGCTGGAGTCAGTTGCACTGTGGCCCCCAAAAGGTATGTCCAAGTCCTAGCCCTCATACACGCGAATGTGAGCTTATTTGGAAAAGGGGTCTTTGCAGATGTAATTGAGTTAAGGATCTCAAGATGAGACCATCCTGGATTAACAGGGGGGCCCTAAGTTTGCTTACAAGTGTCTGTATAAGAAGAGGAGAAACACAGAGGACAGTCACAGAGAACGCCACGTGAAGACGGAGGCAGAGATCAGAGGGATGTGTCTACAAGCTAAGGAGCGTCCAGGTTTGCCAGCAACCTTTAGGAGAGAGGCACGGAATGGATTCTCCCTCAGAGACTCTAGAAAGAAGTGACTTTGCCAATGCCTTCATTTCAGACTTCTGGCCTCCAGAGCTGTGAGAGAGTAGATTTCTGCCACTAACTTTGCGGTAGTCTGTTACAGCAGCCATAGAAAACTAATCAGTAGCCATATGCTGACTACCTGGGGGTTCCTATCCATCCTGCAGAGGAGAAGATTCACATCGTGGACCCTGAGAAATGACACCTCTGGGGAACACCTTCCCTGCCACCTTAAGACACACCTTCCAGAAAAGATCCTGACATTTGGATAATTGCTCCTAAGACCCCCCTGTGTCAGAGCCCACCCTTCTTCTCACAGCTGAGGATACTGCAGATCCAACCAGGGAAGTCACTTGCTCAGGGTCCCACAATCTGTGTGGAGCTGGCACAAGGCCCAAAGGCTCTGCACTCCCAGGCACTATTTTCCCTGGTTCCAGCTGTAATACCCAAGTGTATGAGGAGACGTTTGCCTGGAGAGAGAGGAAATACAGAGTCTGTTTCCTTCAATCTTATTGTAGGGGTAGAGGAAGGAATAAGTATATAGGTTTTTGCATTCCAGCAGTCAAGAAATCAAACAATGTATTGCATTGGGCAAATCTGCTGCAAAAAGACCTCGTTAATGTGTTAAAAAGCAAAGATGTCACCTTGAGGACTAAGATGAGCCTGTCCCGAGCCATGATATTTTCAATTCCTCATATGCCTGTGAAAGCTGGACAATGAATAAGGAAGACCAAAGAAGAACTGATGCCTTTGAATTATGGTGTTGGCGAAGAATACTGAATATACCATGGACTGCCAGAAGAACAAACAAGTCTGTCCTGGAAGACGTACAGCCAGGATGCTCCTTAGAAGCAGAGATGGTAAGACTTCGTCTCACATACTTTGGACGTCTTATTAGGAAGGACCTGTCCCTGGAGAAGGACATCATGCTTGGTAAAGTAGAGGGTCAGCAAAAAAGAGAAAGACCCTCAATGAGATGAACTGACACAGTGGCTGCAACAATGGGCTCAAACATAGCAATGATTGTGAGGATGGTGCAGGACCAGGCAGTGTTTCATTCTGTTGTACACTGGGTTGCTATGAGTTGGAACCAACTCAACGGCACCTAACTACATGGAGGAAAAAGGGACAGAGGTTTTCATTCATCCCTCAGAATTTATATTAAATGGGAGGACAGGTAAGAGGAAGCCAACATAAATTAAGCACCTATAGTGTTCCAGGCACTGTGCAAAGTTACCTCATTTAATGTAAGCCTCACAACAATCCTAGCAACTGTAAAACATCATCCCCATTTTCTACTTGTGGACACCGAGGTTCCTGAGAGGCCAGGAGAACTTGCACTTGTCACCGGCTGGTGGCAGAGCCAGGATTTGAATCCGGGTCTGCTGATTCCAAGCCCAGTCCCTGTTCTACCTTAGGACTGTGAGCTCTGGAAGGGCCGCCAGTGGACAACCTCCTGGCTTTCTGGCTCAGGCTAAAGGCTGACCATCAGGCCCAGGACCGAGGGTGGCTGGACACTTCCAGGGCCTAGTCAGAAGCGGTGCGGAGTGAAGCCTGTGGGCATCAGCGATTTCAATGACATGGAGACAGAGGAACATATTCCAACCACAGCTGCTGCTGAAAGAAAATGTTCTGTGGAAACAGATCACTGGGGCATCTGTCACAGGGGAGATTTTACAAGAAACGCACAACTTTGTATTATGAGGCAAAATTCTGTAAATGCCTGCATTGCCCTCCTCCCTCCCAGACCCCTGTTGAATGCAGGTCCTCATTAAGAGAGGGAGCAGGGGCCAGGAGGTTTCTGTTCTCACAATGCCCCAGGCTCTCCTCCAAAGGGGAAAGGGCCAGGCAGCACTCCGATTGGGCCTGATTTGCTTAAGGAGGTTATAACAAGGCCCAGAGATCATCCACGACCCAGGGAGGTAAGGCGTGCTGTCCCTAGATCTACCCTAAGCTCTGCCTCCTCTGAGTTCTAGCTGAGATAGGGACATCAAGTTCCCAGATGAAGGGAACGGAGGCAGACCTTCTGGATGGAATAGTTAGGCCTCTTTTCCTTCTTATTTGTTTATCTTGCACAGATTTTACTGTTAGGTAGAGCTGCGGATTTGAGGATCCTTAGGTACAGCTGGAATACCAACAGTCAGGTTGGGCTAGCTCCCTGAGGTCTCCCAGCACACATTTCCAAGCTCTGAGCTAGAAGCATGAGGACCTGGTTTCAGTCCCTGAGACCTGGCAGGACCTTCCGAGAAGCATCCTTGGTCACACATTTTCTTATTTCTCTACCTAAATACTCAGGCAGTCCTGCGACTGATCTAACCTTGTGGGCGCCGGTGCTAAATGAAGCAATGTATTAGGGGACCAGCCGTGTGGGTTCTGTGGCTTATCACCACTTACAGTCTACAAAAGCCTGAGCACCTCACCACAAATCTCTGGGTTTGGTCTGACCTGGAAAGTGGAGGAAATAATACTTCACAGGCTGGGGGCTGGCCCATCTCTGGCTCTGAATTTCCTAACAAGGGGTCGGTCACCCTCCTTGTGGGAGTGGAAAAGTAGTGTGGATGCACGACAGTTTGTCCTGCCTGCCTGCCTCTGGCTGAGGCTTCTTAGCAGGTCTGGAAGGGGGACAACTACATCCAGAGGAATGCGCCACAAGGCCAGGCTGCTCCCGGAGCCCCCTCCCCGCACGACCAGGTTTCCTCAGTGTGCAGCCACGTCTGTGACTGTGGGGTCTGCATGGTTTGTTCTGCTCAGCAGGAGAGAGGGTCCAGCAATGTCTAGCCCCAACCCTGCCCAGATCACTTGGATTTGCCTGGCTCTTTCCGAGTAAAGGAGTCCCCAGGTGGCACAAATGTTAGTGCACCCAAGTGCTAACCAGAGGTTGGAGGTTGGAAGTTGGAGTCCACCCAGAGGTGCCTTGGAAGAAAGTCCTGGTGATTTACTCCTGAAAAACCAACCATTAAAAAACCTTATAGAGCACAGTTGTATTCTGGCACACACAGGATCACCATGAGTTGGAATGAACTCGACAGCAGCTGGTAGTACTGGTTTGGGGTAAAAGAGAGCCCGGTGCATGTTTATCTCACTTATGCCTCACTCTCTGAGGAAGCCCATTGTACAGATGAGGAAAACGAGGCTCACAGAGACAAGGTTGCCTGCTCTGGCGGACCCAGCTTGCAGAGCCTAGGTTGGAAGTCAGGTGATCTGGCCTCCAGACCAGCGGTGATATTGCTGCGGGTGCATTTGCAGTGGGTGTCCCCGAGTGGGTGTCCCTAAGCCGTGCTGGGCGTGAGGTGAGGATCGTGCGCTCTGGTTGGTGTGGGCTGCCTGCGCAGGCACGCGGTGTGTGCCCCGCCCCTCCTCCCAGGTGGAACGGCTGGGTGCCGGCTCGCTCCTGAGAGGAGTCTGCAGACGGAGCCAAACCACATCTCAGGCCGTGGGGGTTTGATCTTCCCTCTGCTGCCCGAGATGAGAGAGGTCTTAGTGGCAGAGATTTACGGGGCCTGAGGGAGAAATACCCTTCCAGTGAGAAGCTCACATGAAAAGCTCCAGAGTAATAACTGAGGCTGCAAAGCGTGCCAATTATACAACAATTAAAAGGCTTGACTCTTGTTCTCCTTTTATTCTCCCAGCCACTCCTCCCGCCCTCCCAGCTGGCTGCCCCTGCAGGCTCCCCAGCAAGTGCTCTGGGGGATACAGGATAAAGAACGCTCTTTTCCCCTTTTTAATTGGAGATCAAAAGTTAGAAGAAAAATTTACCCCTTAAGGGTGGGGAAGGAAGGGGTGTTGTTGGGGCTGAGGCCTCAGAGGAGGGGTGGGGAGACAGTGTAGCTTGCTGGGCTCTGTAAGAACTTTGCAAACCTCATGTCATTTAATCCACCCGCCAACCCTATAAGATCAGCATTACTAATGGTATTATGGTGCACATTAGGAAGCTGAAATAGAAAGGCAAACGACCTGGCCAAGGGCACCCAGCTGGTAGACCTGGCCTCACACCCCAGGCTGTCCGACACCAAAGGCTATCGGCTTTACCAGCAGGCTACTTTCTCTCCTCTCTTAGCCTTCCTTGGCTTCCTCACCTGTAAGGTGGGTGCAGGCCCTGGGATCTGCGTGGCGCAGCCAGGCACTCCCGTAGATGAAAGGTGCAGTGGGCACTGAGCGGCGGACTGCTCTGTCATTAAGCCAGCACCAGCTGAGCCAAATGCCCTGCGCTGCAATCCAGCAGCTAACTGAGAAAGAAATAGGCAGCGTGCCCCAAAAGTGAAGAAACAGCTGCTGGTTGGCTTTTTAGAGTTGCCAACCCACAACCAGTATGTGTGCCCCCTTCCCACGCGACTTCCCAGCAGAGCTAACAGCCCCCATGCTCCAGGCCGAAAGCATTGGGCTCCTTCCTACTGGGCTGATGTCTGGAGACTCCAAACGCTGCCCGGAATGCTCTTGTGCCTTGAGAGAGAGGGTGGCTGTGGACATGGGGTTTTGAGGGTATGACCATCCTTTACATCTAGAGTCCCCCAAACATCTAGAACAAAGTTGTTACTCTTGTTGTTAGGTAACATCAAGTTGATTCCAATCCATGGCGACCCCATGTGACAGAGTAGAACTGTTCCACAGAGTTTTCTAGGCTATAATCTTTATGGAAGCAGGTTGCTAAGCCTTTCTCCCACGGAGCTGCTGGGGGGGTTTGAACCTCCAGCTTTTCGGTTAGCAGCCGAGCGCTTAACCATTGTGTGCAGAGGCAGATTAACCAGTAAGCAAGGTACGCACAGGCTAACAGTAAGCAAGGTATGCGTGGGCTTAGCTGTGTTTACTTACTAGTCTGTAGTGCACAATTTCCCATGGGATTCACCACCTCCTTGAAAAACAGGTGAAATTATCACTACAGATTAGTAAGTAACCACAATTAAGCCCGTGCGTACCTTGCTTATTGGGTAATCCGTCCCTGATCGCACCACCGCAGAGTCAGCTAACACAACTCATGTTCCATCAGAAGGCTGAGGAAAGCAGGGCTTTACGCTAGACTGTCCGGTATATTTTCTCAGTTAATACGCCCTGGATCTGCTCTTTCCCAGGCCATGACACCTCCTTGGACATCAGTCTTCTTGTGTGTTGATTGAGAGGGCTGGACTGTCCAACTTTAACCTCAGAGTCTATGAGAGCAACAGAAAGGAGCACAGAGCCCAAGTCATGCAGAGCGGCAGGGAAAGGTTCTGCCTTTCCTGACTCCGGGCTCAGGTATTTCCAGCACTCGGTCAGGTAAGGGGCAAGGATGCCGGGAGGGCTAGGCTCGGCTCTGCCATTCCTCCTGCTTCAGGCTGAGCTCAGAGAGCAACCATGCTCCTGGGTATCCTGCCCACAGGAAAGAGGAATGAACTCTGGTCTTGCCCTCCCCATTCCCTTTTCCTCCACAACCACAAATGCAGACCACTGTGGTCTTCTGGGACAGACTTGCCAAATGGTGTCCCCAACACGTTGCTTCCTCGGGTCAGTTTGTCTCCCTGAATTTTCTCCCTCACCTCAGGAATGATGCTCTGGCGTTGAGGTGCAAAGGGTGGGAGTGTGTGGCATGAGTGTATGGGGTGTGCAGCAAGGGAGGGGAGCAAGAGGAACTGTGACCATCCCCTCAGCACCACGAGCCCATCCCCAACCTCAGTGTCTCAGACTTGGTGACTGGGGATCCTTTTCTCCCAGCACTCCCCTCCCAGCACCACACCAGGTGGCCATAGCAGCCAGCCCCATCGTGGGAGCTGAGGGACCCCAGCTGGCATGGCTGCACTTTGGAGAGCCCAGCCAGTTGTTTGCTCAAGTGGGGCCCACTCAGCCCACTCTGCGGGGGCTGGCGGGAGTCCAGAGGAAATGATGGGAGGGTTTGGGTGCATTCTGACCTTCGCTGGATTCCAGGATGATGATGTGTGAATAATATGGCTTTTTAAGAGTCAACAGCTTGGGTGCTTTTTATAGGCAGGCCGGGGTGCTGAATGCACCATCTCCCCATTAATCATTTAGCTAGTTAGATCGATTGGCAAGCAGTCTGCATTACTCCATGGTATTACTCTCCCTTCTGTCAGCAGCCAGCCTTAAACGGATGTCAAAACTGCTATCCAGTCAGCCCCAGCCCCCCCCCTCCCCCAGCCTTACGTTCTCCAGGCTTAATATCCTGATTCCTTTAGCTTCTCCTCGCAGTTCCCATTTCTGTCCAAACTTTTCATTATTTTGGTGGTCTCTGCTGGCAGGAACCCCAGGTCCCCACTCCCTGAACTCCCAGAGGGCACATTCCACCCATCTGAAGGAATTATTCTTGGTGACATTCCAACAAGGTGCCATTGAGGGCCATTTGGGGAGCAGGCCTGGGCCAGATCCCAGCCTCCTGGTCCTGATGGCCGTTTCCTCTGCCTATCGCCCAACCCCCGGCCTGCCACCCAGGGACTCTAGGCTTTCGTCACCAGACAGGACAGAGCTCAACCACAACCCCATACTCACAGCGTTTCCAGATTGTGCAGCCCGTCAAAGCTGTGGGTCCCCAGATGCTGGATGCGGTTGTTATGAAGATGCCTGTGTGGGAAGGAAAGATACGTCAGAAGGGTGCCCACAGCAGCGGGCCCGGGGGATGGGAACGCAGACCGGTAGCTGAAGCAGGAAGGTGAAGGCAGCGGCATAGACAGAATGACCCCAGTGGCCCAGCCCTTTTTCTCTGGGAGCAAACTGACAGGCCAAGTTTGACTTCTGGAAGTCACCACCTGCAAAGCTGGACTGGCTGCAGGCTACACCATTTGACTTCCTAGTGAAGGAAAAAGGGAGAGGAGCATCCCAGGCCCAGGCCAAAGCAAGCACCCACTAAGCTCCAGGAGAGAGGCCTGATGTCAGAGGGGCTCAAGTCCGAGGCTTCTACGACCCTGCTCGCTAAGGACCCAGCCTGCCTGACTCACTCGCCAGATGTGCTTATGGGAGCCAACGGCAAACCGCAAACCGCTACAGACAGCATATAATTAAAGCCTAAGCTTTATATTACAGCTGAAGGAGCTGTAGATGGGCTCAGAGGACAGAGAGAGGAGGCAGGGAAGGCTCTGTGGAGAAAGGAGTCCCAAGCAGGGACCTGACGGACAGGCCATCTGCACAGGCAGAGGGCAGGGCACCCCAGGCAGGGGTAACAGTGAGAACAAAGGTGAGGAGGTGGGAATAAGCATGGTGTGGCCGTACAGATGGTAGAGGGCTCAGCCAGAGCAGGTGGGAAGGTGGAAAAAAATCGGTTTGGGAGAGGTTTCCAAGATCAGAGCTAACCGAAACTGAGTGACAGAATTTTCTTCTTCCAATTCCTAACAAAATGAGCACAAACTAGACCCACCCCAGCTCAAATAGCAACAAAGTGAGGAAAGGGACATAGCCTAAGATAATAAGCTGCAAAAACTCGTGGCCAAGGAAAAATTCTAGAACCCCTAATCCTGTCTTTCTCTAGAAATTGAATTGGCAAGAAAACAAAATCCTAAGAATTCTCCGTAACACTCTCAAGTCTGAAAAGGAGCAACTCTGTGGGTACTATTGTTATTTATTATGATTATTGTTCTTACTTCTGGCGGCCAAAAAGAACAGGTGAAAGGGGAATGTAAAATGAAGGCTCCAGGTTACTCACTGAATTGGGGAAGGGTTTGAAGTCCAAGAGGTAACTCCCCAACTACAGGGAGTGAACTCGTATTTAACACAATCTCAGCAGAAGAGCTGAGCCCAGGTAGTCTAAGAAAGACTAGATACTGCCTCAGAGGTCTACTCCCCCTACCCTCACACTCCATCAGGTTTCAGAAAAGTAGATGGAACCTAATTTTCCCACAGTACTTAGCCCACAAATTGTAGCTTGGAGGGAAGAGCCGACTTGTACCAAAGGTGATGCATCTAGAAAACCTGTCAAACAGAGCCATCCAATCATAAGTTAGAAAAGAAGATAGCAACTCTGCAAACATACAACAGGTGAAACAGAGGGAGCAGGAAAGAGAGGATGCAAAAGACAGGCAAAGTTCCAGGCCTAGAAGAAAATATAACTAATGAATGAGGAATAGAAGGGAATTTATCACAACTGCCTTCTGCTATAAAACAACCCAATAAAACAATATTTCAAAGACAAAAGTTTGAAAATGAAGGGACTTAGAAAACAAATTAAGGTCTAAAACTATACCATTTTAAAAAAAAATTGTCAATAAATTTGAAATAAGGAACGGAGTAAACACTGCTGAAAACTGAATTGGCATCAAAGAGAAAGCTTGAGACAATCATGGTGAATACGGCTGAATAAGACAAAAAGTTTAAAAGAGACAAAGAAGACGTAAAGATTCAACACTCGGGTAATTGATGTCTCTGAAGGAGAGAATCCAAAAATGAGACAGAAGATGTATTCAAAGGCACAATACAAAAAAAAAAAATTCTGTAAAATGAAGGAAGAATGGAATCTGCAGCTCAAAAGCATACATTGTTCTGGGAAAATGCCGATTATTCTGTACTGAACATATTCTACTTAAGCTATTGATGTTTAAGGATTAAAAAATGTCTTCAGGCAGAAAAAGGAAATCACTTACAAGAGAAAAATAATCAGGCATGCCTCCAAATGAAAGGCAACAGGGAGACATTATCCACCATAGATGGGTAGAGATGGAAGTCTTGAGATTTAAAGCTCCTATCTGTCTTCCCCATCCTTGCCCACCTGCCCCATCAGGGTCCATCAGGGGAGACAGGCCCCTGCCCTCAGGGAGCTTCTGATCTGATAGAGAAAACACAGCCCCTGCCTTCCAGGACTAAACTAGCTCCCCCTGTTGTTGTTAACTGCTGTTGAGTCTGCCCCCAGTTCATGGCAACCCCATGCACAACGGAACAAAACGCTGCTCAGTCCTGTGCCATCCCACGATTGGTTGCAGATCAGACCCTTGTGAGCCATAGGGTTTTTATTGGCTAATTTGCAGAAGTAGATCACCAGCCCTTTCTAGTCCATCTTAGTCTGGAAGCTCCACCGAAACCTGTTCAGCATCGTAGCAACATGGAAGCCTCCACTCACAGACAGGTTGCTGCACATGAGGTTCACTGGCTGGGGATCAAACCAGGTCTCCTTGCACGGAAGGTGAGAATTCTACCACTGAACCGTCATTGCCCCCAGAGCTCCCCTTAACAAGGGGTTTTTATTTTTTCCCTTTCCTCCACACCTATATCCAAACTCTATTATTTCTTCCTGCTTCCTGCTAAACTCCTATCTCCATTTTCCACCCCTGCCCCTTCCCCAGCATCTCTGATCCAGACCATCTTCAGTTTTCTAAACATCTCCAGCTCCAGGCCTCCAACTCCCTCCTCCAAATTGCTCATTCAGCTCAGATGTCCTGGTCACCTAGTAGCCCAAACTGGGACAGAGTGTTGAGCTTACAGTCTAGATGAAGAGACAAGAGTTACATGAAACCACTGCTGTTCAACTAAGTGCTACCTTGTGGCCTGGTCGGAGCCATAGCAGTGGTGGGAAGGGGCTCCATGAAGTCAGAGCAGGCTGCTGAAAGCACAGGGTTTGGTTTGAAGAGAAACCCCCTCTCCTCTACCGCACTTATCTGCTCACACCTTTAGCCAGGCCTTTGTTCGTACCCTTCAGTTTAACCAAACTTCCTTCTTGCTTCCTTTCGTACCCGGTGTTCCTTATCTCTCTCCTGGGCCTGCCCA
Source organism: Trichechus manatus latirostris (assembly GCF_000243295.1). Taxonomy (NCBI): domain Eukaryota; kingdom Metazoa; phylum Chordata; class Mammalia; order Sirenia; family Trichechidae; genus Trichechus; species Trichechus manatus. The sequence goes on from NW_004443971.1 coordinate 13,972,476, forward strand.
CAGCTCATCCTCTAGTCCCTGGACAGCTTGCTCCAGAACCTTCTCCCCCTTCACAGGTCACTACCTGCTGGAAGCTTCTCTCTTCCTTCCTGGAGGCAGGTGAAGGACAAAGGGTAATGCTCCTGGCCCCACTCCACGCAAGGACACCAGTTTTCAGCTTTGCTCTTGCACCCAGTAGGTTTTCTTTCCTTAATCCCTTGCTCCTCCTGATGCGCAGTGGAGCCCCTCGCCTCTCACAGATCTGCAACAAGCCAGTTCTCTGCTCCCATCCAAACCTTGCAGTCATCCTTGACTCCCCTTCTCCTTTGTATTCCTCCCTCTGAAAACCTCTAAATCTGATCAAGTCTTCCTTCCAAATGTCCCTCACAGCCATGCCTCCCATCCCATCTCCTCTGCCACCTCCCCACGCTGGACCTTGATTGATACACAGCCTCCTAACTGTTCTTCCTGTCTCTGGCCTCTGCCTGTTCTCATCTATCTTACAAATGAGACTTTCTAAAACACTCCTTTGCTCCCCTGCTTTGAAACCTTCAAGCTCCCCTCCTCCTCCGGCAGATAAAAGCCAAACTCCTTGCCCTGACATTGTGAGCCCCCAAACTCACCTTTCCAGCCTTTTCTCCCACACTCTGCAAGAGGACTCTGCTCCAGCTGGGCTGGCCTGTTCAGTGGCAGCCAAACACCCCTGGTTTCCCTCTCAGGGTCATTATTGATGCCTGCTTGGAAAGTTCTCCCTCTCCTCTTCTCTTGTCTAACCCTCTGCCATCTTTCCTGGCCCAGCACCCACCCCATGCACCTTCCCTATCACCCTGCCCACAGTTGCTTCAACCTCCCCCAGCTCCTATGCTCCTATTAATCTGTTCCTGTCACCTGGCTGTCTTAGCATAAGTTACATCATTAGTTATCTTTTCCCGTATTAACTCTGCTGTCTCAACTAAACAGTCAGCCCCTTGAGGGCAGTGGCTATTTCTTTGGGTCCTCAGTACTCCCACATAGGGGCTCAGTCAGTGCTGCTGCTGCTCGTTTTTCTGGGGACCCATCATAAAGCTCTCAGTGTTTCCAATAGTCTGTCTCTCACAGAGACCTGGTCCCATTCTCTCGTGCTGTTCCAAGGGCATCATCAAAGCTCGAACCAACCACCTTGTTCTGTTTACCCTCTATAGTTGCTCTACTGACTCCCAGAGGGGGCTCAGGTGTGACTATCTTGATAGAAAAATGTAATCCATAAGGATATTCATCTTAGCTCTCCAGTCTCCCAGGACAGAGACTCAGATAAACTGATACCTGCCTTTTCATCTCTCAAATGGAACTAAGTATCATCATTCCCTGGCCTGGAAAATCACACCAGCTTTCCCAGAGCAGGGGAGTCAGTGTTGCCATTTAGCAGAGTCACTACCACGCATGTTCCTGACCAATTAGTGTGTAACCCCAAGCAATTACATGTGACCTTCCGAGTCCTTAATAATTACCCTATGAACTTACCAATCACTAGTAGCAATTAGCTGGGAGCTAATTTGCACTCTAAAGTTCCCACCAGAAAGGCAGCGTTCACCCCAGTCCTCAGTTCCTGCCAGGGATGCTATCTCCCAGGTAATTATCCTGACGGGGTTTTGCCATGTAATTACAAAAGATGGTTTTTCTCTGTTTCTTCAGGTCTGGGAAACGGGATTAATTTACCCTATCCCTATGCCAAAGCATAAGACTGTATTATATGATTCTCAAATATGATGAAAAAAAAAATTTTGGGGTAGGGGTAAGGATAAGAAATTCTTGACCTACTCCAATTAGCATTGTGTAGCTATGTTTTCCTAGTGAGCAATAATAGCTTAGTTTCTATTGTCTGATTATGACACTCTTGTCTTCTAGCGAATCTTAGCACACTTCCAATACTCTAATGTCACCTGGCCTCATGATAACCCTATGGGGTCAACAGGGGATGAGCATCCTCATTTTACAAAAGGGAAACTGAGACCAAAATGTTCAAGGAAGCACAGATAGAGCAAAACTAGCCAGGCTTCCAACCCAACTCAGGAGTAAACATGCAGCCCCCAGCAGGACCCGGCCAGGGATGGAGGGCAGAGCAGCACTCACAGCACCACAAGGCTGGTGAGGTTCTGGAAGGCGTAGTCGGGGATGTGGCTGATGCGGTTGAGGGCCAGGGTCATGGCCTGCAGGGCAGGGAGGTTGTTGAGGGCCCTGATGGGGATCTCGGTGAGTGCATTGTCGTCCAGCCACAGGTGGCGGAGGGAGGACAGCCCCTCAAAGCTCCTCTCCGGGACCAGGGAGATGAGGTTGGCATCTAGGCGCCTGGTGGAAGAGAGGATGGAGAGGGATCAATGCAGGGAAGATGCAGACCAAGCTTGGGGCTGGGTTGGGCCAGCCAGGACCCCAACTGCGCCTTTGAGATGCCCTGGGACTAAAGCTGCCACCACTTATCCTGTATCCTGTGTCTTCAGTTTCATATATTTGTCTTCCATTGCAACCCACAATTCTTGGTCCTTTATGCCATTCTTTCCTATTTATGACCCCAGCCCTTCCTCTTAGACTTGAGGTTGAGTCCATAGTCCATCTGTGGATAGCCAGTATTGCCCCATATCCCCAGGCTCCCAAATCTATGCCATAGTTTCTCTGCTCTTGGTATGACATCATCTTCCCAACCTGGCCTACTTCAAAGCCATATGTTATGGATTGAATTGTGTCCCCCAAAAATGGGCATCAACTTGGCTAGGCCATGATTCCCAGTATTGTGTGGTCGTTCACCATTTTGTGATCTGATGTGATTAGCCTGTGTGTTATAAATCCTAACCTCTATGATGTTAATGAGGCAGGATTAGAGGCAGTTATGTTAATGAGGCAGGACTCAATCTATAGGATTAGGTTGTATCTTGAGTCAATCTCTTTTGAGATATAAAAGAGACAATCACACAGAGAGGATGGGGATCTCCTACCCCCAAGAAAGCGGGGCCAGGAGTGGAGCGTGTCTTTTGGAGTCAGGGTCCCTGAGCTGAGAAGCTTCTAGAGCAGGGGAAGATTGATGACAAAGACCTTTCTCCAGAACCTACAGAGAGAGAAAGCCTTCCCCGAGAGCTGGTGCCCTCAATTTGGACTTCTGGCCTCCTAGACTGTGAGAGAATAAACTTCTGTTTGTTAAAGCCATCCACTTGTGGTATTTTTGTTATAGCAGCACTAGATAACTAAGATACCATATAATAATGGAAGGTTCTCACCACTGGCAGGGGGAAATCTCTCTCTGGACTTAACCAAAGAAAATGCCTCACCAGAGATGAGATGCAAGCCACTCCCTGCCAATCTTCAGGGAGGTACCCTGGCATCACCTACTCCCCTTAAGGATCCAGCAGTTTGATGGGGCTTCTTCCAAAGTCCAGGGGCTTCTTGTTTAGTTGACAACCTATGGGAGGTGTCTGTATGCCACAGTTGAGGTCCCTGATATGTTACTTAACAGGACAGGTAAAGAGATGGTGAATGTTCTTGTCTGTGCATAATCAGAGACTCTACGTGACTAAGAATTCCTGTCATGAGCCCTAGCAGCTCTTGACAGTCTAACCAAACATGGAGACGGCTCGTCACAGCTTTTCACAGGTGTGCCCAAGCCATGATGTCCTTTCAGTATGCGACTATCTTCTGCCTCCTGGTCTGGGACTTGAGCTGAAGCCTCATCACCCTGTGCTGCTGGTCCAAGGGACCCAGACAAATTGGCCAGTGGCCATGAGTCTACACCTGGGCTTTACTACCAGGAGCTATGGTTCTCCTACAGACACATGTCATCACCTATGCTATAGAAATTCCAGTCCTCATCCACAAAGGCCATAGGCTCCATAATCCTAAACCCAAAAGAGAATTGCTATGACCAGGGTTGGTGGTAAAAGGAAGGAGGTGACTTTCTTTCATCCCAATAGCACAGGCCCACTTGTAGACAGTCCAACAATGCTTCTATTTCTTCCTTAAGCCATTTCACCAGTGCCTCACTGCCCAAAGTCTCAAGCACCACTGGGAAAAACTCCCCAGCTCACTGGTAAGGGAGCTGGGTGAATAGGCCAACACTGCATCTTTGGGTGTGAAAACAAACTGAAAAGGACATCCCTTGGAATCTGCAATTAGAAAAGACATTCCACCCACATCAAACCTGACCTGGTGGGCCAACAACCCTTCAGTCAGTGCCCTCTGCAGGCAAGGCCTGTCACCTAATGGTGGTCATATAGTCTTGATGGTCTGAGTGTGGCTAGATCACCTGGGGAGCTTTGTAAAAATACAGACTCCAAAGACCCTCCCCAGGACTGTATGGTTCAGAAGGTCGGGAGTGGGGCCTGGTAAGTTGTTTCTAAAAAGGGTCCCAGGTATTTCTATGCATAGACAGGTTTGAGAACCACCTCCCCAAGAGATGCCACCTCTGGAGGTTGGAGGAGGAAATCTGAACAGAAGATTTCAAAGGGAGGCTTTCTCCCATAGAAAGCCCTTACAACAGTTCTGCCTCAGAGGCAGCACTTGAAAACATCAGCTACTATGAAGACAGTGTCCCTGCCCTTCCTACGGAGCTTACAATCGAGTGGGAAAGCAGTCTGATATTCACAGTGCAGTGTGAGGACAGGGGAAGTACAAGTGCTGTGGGCACCTAGACCAGGGCATCAGGGAAGGCCTCCAGGAGAAAGTGATGTTTACATGGAGAGCTGGCGGCCGAGACAGAATTGGCCAGGGAAGCAGAGTTCTGAACAGAGGGAATACAAATCTGCTGCCATCAAGTCGATTCTAACTCATAGCAACCTTACAGGACAGAGTAGAACTGCCCCATAGAGTTTCCAAGGTTGTAATCTTTACAGGAGCAGATTGCCAGGTCTTTCTCCTGTGGAGCAGCAACTGATGGGTTTGAACTGCCAACCTTCAGTTAGCAGCTGAGCACTTAACCACTGCACCACCAGGGTTCCTAGAGAGCAGAGGGAATAGCATGTGGGAAACAGAGAGTGTAGCATTGTAGGGAAACTGAAAGCAGTCCAGTAGGGCTTCAGGAAGTGAGAGGGAAGAGAAGCATGGAAGAGAAGGGCAAGGTGAAGCCAGAGAGGCAGGTGGAGCTGAAGCTTGCCAGGCCTTGTGAGCAGTACTATGTTAAGGGGAATGAGGAGCCACTGAAGGGTGTTAAGCAGAGGAAGGACATAGCCAGCTTTCAGTTTTAGAAACATCCCTCTGGAGACCACGTAGGTATTGGAGAGGGGCAAAACTGGAGGCAGGATGATCAGCAAAGAGACAGTTGTTTCACACAGCTGTCCTGTCCAGATGGGGACAGCCATAGCCATTCCATTTGTCTTAGACACTTGAGAAGAAAGGGAATCTGAACATACTAGTGTCCAGTTCAAAGATGTGTCCTCTCCTAATGGTGATCCCTGTTGCTCCTGATCTGGAATAGCACTAACCAGTGCTATCCAGAAATTCTGGGGGGTCTCTTTAGCATGCCATAATGAATGCCCCTTCCCTGCTTCCTGCCTGTACATGAAGTGCCCCTTCACCTCAGCCCCACTCCCAGTGTTCCTGGGCTTCCACCAACCAGGAACCATGGACAGCATAGCAGTGTCGTCTTGCTCCTGTCTCATGTCTGCCTGGAAAACAGAATCTAGAAGACGACAACCACCCACACAGAAAACCACGACACTGCCTGGCCTGATGTGGCCTTTGTGACTGCTGCACCACCAAGCATCTCAGCTGGTCACAGGCATGGTGTTCTCACACCAGAACTCCACTCCCTTTAACCTTCTTATCACCTGACCCACAGTAGGCAGAACTGCCCTGCCTGGGCCCTGGCTTTAGAAGTCATATGCCTGAGCTTGCTGAAGCAGAGCCCATGCATGAGTGAACTTCCAACCTGCAGCCCTGTTTGAATCTCACCTCTTTATATAGCTAGAGCCCCCATCTAATGAGAGCGAGATTACTGTGCTGTAGGAGTGTTAAATGAATCAGCTCCTTTAATTTTCACAACAACCTGTGAGGATGATATTTTGCAAAGGTGAAAAATGAGGTACAGAGAGGTTAAGTAACTTGCCTGATGTCACATATTTAGTAGCTGGTAGACCTAGGATCTTTATTGCAAATACCATTTTTCAACAACATAAACAGTGACTATACACATAGACCTAACCAGATGGAATATGTACAAATCCAGCTGACTACATCTGTGGAAACAGAGGATGGAGAAGCTCAATATTTCCAGTCAGAACAAGGCGAGGGACTGACTGTGGAACAGACCATCAATTGCTCAGATGCAAGTTCCAGTTGAAACTCAAGAAAATCAGAGCAAGTCCACAAGAGCCAAAATATGACCTTGAGTATATCCCACCTGAATTTAGAGACCATCTCAAGAACAGATTTGACACACTGAACACTAACAACTGAAGACCAGACAAGCTGTGGAATGACATCAAAGACATCATACATGTAGAAAGCAAAAGGTCATTAAAAAGAGAGGAAAGAAAAGACCAAAATGAGTGTCAGAAGAGACTCTGAAACTTACTCTTGAATGTAGAATAGCTAAAGCAAAAGGAAGAAATGATGAAGTAAAAGAGCTGAACAGAAGATTTCAAAAGGCAGCTTGAGAAGACAAAGTGAAGTATTATAATGAAATGTCCAAAGACCCAGAGTTAGAAAACCAAAAGGGAAAAACACACTTGACATTTCTGAAGCTGAAAGAACTGAAGAAAAAATTCAAGCCTCAAGTTGCAATATTGAAGGATTCTATAGGGGAAATGTTGAATGACTCAGGAAGCATCAAAAGAAGATGGAAGGAATACACAGACTTACTGTACCAAAAAGAATTGGTCTACATTCAGCCATTTCAAGAGGTAGCATATGATCAAGAACCAATGGTATTGAAGGAAGAAGTCCAGCAAAGGCATGGGCGAAAAACAAGGCTCCAGGAATTGTCGGAATACCAACTGAGGAGTTTCAACAAATAGATGCAGCGCTGGAGGTGCTCACTCATCTATGCCAAGAAATTTGGAAGACAGGTACCTAGCCAATCGACTAGAAGAGATCCATGTTTGTGCCCATTCCGAAGAAAGGTGATCCAACAGAATGCGGAAATTATCAAACAATATCAGCAATATCACACGTAAGTAAAATTTTTTTTTAAATGTTTTCTTTTTTTTATTGTGCTTTACGTGAAGTTTACAGAGCAAATTAGTTTCTCATTAAACAATTCATACACATATTTATTTTGTGACATTCCTTGTCAACCCCATGATGTGTCAACACTTTCCCCTTCTCAACCTTGGGCTCCTCATTTCCATTGGTCCAGCTTTCCTGTCCCTTCCTGCCTTCTTGTTGCTGCCCCTGGGCTGGTGTGCCCGTTTAGTGTTGTATACACGGTTGAACTAGGTGTATTGTTTGTTTTATAGACCTGTCTAATCTTTGGCTGAAGGGTGAACCTCAGGAGTGACTTCAGTACTGAGTTAAAAGGGTACCCAGGGGCCACACTCTCGAGGTTTCTCTGGTCTCCATCAGACCAGTAAGTCTGGTCTTTTTTAGTGAGTTTGAATTTTTCTCCAGCTCTGTCCGGAATCCTCTATTGTGATCCCTGTCAGATGGTAGCCGGACACCATCTAGTTGTGCTGTGGTAGTTGTGTTCCATTAGTCCTTTGGACTAATCTTTCCCTTGTGTCTTTGGTTTCCTTCATTTTCCCTTGTTCCAGATGGGGTGGGACTAGTAGACGTATCTTAGATGGCTGCTCACAGGCTTTTAAGACCCAGAAACTACTCACCGAAATAGGATGTAGAACTTTTTCCTTATAAACTATGTCATGCCAATTGAGCTAGATGTCCCCGAGACCATGGTCTCCAGCCCTCAGCCCAGTAACTCGATCCCTGTGGGAGTCTGGATGTGTCTAAGAAACTTCTATGACTTTGTCTTGATCAAGTTGTACTGGCTTCCCCAGTATAATACACAAGTAAAATTTTGCTGAAGATAATTCAAAAGAGGTTGCAGCAGTACACTGACAGGGAACTGCCAGAAATTCAAGCTGGTTTCAGAAGAGGATGTGGAATGAGGGATATCATTGCTGATGTGAGATGGATCTTGGCTGAAAGCAAAGAATATCAGAAAGATGTTTACCTGTGTGTATTGACCATGCAAAGGCATTTGACCATGTGGATCATGACAAATTATGGATAACATTGCAAAGAATGGGAATTCCAGAACACTTAAATGTGCTCATGAGGAACATGTACATAGATCAAGAGGCAGTCATTTGAACAGAACAAGGGGATGCTGTATGGTTTAAAGTCAGGAAAGGTTTAAAGTCAGGGTTGTATCCTTTCACCATACTTATTCAATCTGTATGCTGAGCAAATACTCTGAGAAGATGGACTATAGGAAGAAGAACACAGCATCAGGATTGGTGGAAGACCCATTAACAACCTGGGATATGCAGATGACACAACCTTACTTGCTGAAAGTGAAGAAGACTTGAAACACTGATGAAGATCAAAGACTACAGCCTTCAGTATGGATTGCACCTCAACGTAAAAAAAAAAAAAACAAAAATCCTCACAACTGGACCAATAAGCAGCATCATGATAAACAGAGAAAAGATTGAAGTTGTCCAAGGATTTCATTTTACTTGGATCCACAATCAACACCCATGGAAGCAGCAGTCAAGAAATTAAATGATGTATTATATTGGGCAAATTTGCTGCAAAAGACCTTTTTCAAATGTTAAAAGCAAAGATGTCGCTTTGAGGACTAAGGTGCGCCTGACCCATGCCATGGTGTTTTCAATTGCCTCATATGCATGCAAAAGCTGGACAATGAATAAAGAAACCCAAAGAAGAATCAATACCTTTGGATTACGGTGTTGGCGAAGAATATTGAATATACCATGGACTGTCAGAAGAACAAACATCTATCTTGGAAGAAGTACAGACAGAATGCCCCTTAGAAACAAGGATGGCAAGACTTTGTCTCACATACTTTGAACATATTATCAGAAGGGACCAGTTCCTGGAGAAGGACATCGTGCTTGGTAGAGGGTCAGCAAAAAAGAGGAAGACCTTCAACAAGATGGATTGACACAGTGGCTGCAATAGTGGGCTCAAGCATAACAATCGTGAAGACGGTGCGGGACTGGGCAGTGTTTCGTTCTGTTGTACATAGTATTTCTATGAGTTAGAAGCAACTCAGTGGCACCAAACAACAACAACAGAGCTAGGATTCAAACTCAGGTAGTCCAACTCCAAAGTACATGTCCCTAACCATTATCCTATATCACTGGCTCACCCCACAGTCATGACGTTGATGTGCCTCACTGATTTGTACACCAATCTGGAATGCTCCCAGAATATCCTACTCTACCCCATCAACAGCCTCTAGTTCTCACACACTTGCCTGGACACACCAGTGAGGAGGTGTGGGGCTACATCCTCCAGCTTGGTCACCCTGGCCTTCTCATCCCACCTCCACTGGGGCATCAGAGGATATATCAGATCTTCCTCTAGGTTTGTGTTCCTCACTATGTGGCCCACAGACCACCAGCCTCAGAATCACCTGGGAGCTTGTTAGAAATGCAGAATCTCAGGCCCCACCCCAACCTGCTGAATAAGAATCTGAGTTTTAACCTGACCCCCAGGTGATTCATGGATTCATAGGCAGATTAATGTTTTTGAAGCCCTGAGCCAGGTCTGGTCTTTTATAACCTCGAATGTCCTGGCCTAATGACCTGGGAAAACCAGACGAGAGAGGAGGCCTGAATGAGGAACTAGAGGGCCACCTCCTCCTGTGGTTAGGGCACAGCTGGCACTGGGAAATCTTGTTCTTAGGTTTGGTCGTCATTTCCCCCAGGATTAGGACTCTACTTCATCCATCTGGATGTGCTATGACACAATGGGTGAATAAATGCCCTCCAAATCCCTGCCTGTAAGCCCCAAACTAATGGCCTGACCAAGCATACAAGTGAGCTGGAGGAGGCCTTCCAGGACGGCCCCTCTGCCCAGTGGATGAGCTGGCGTCCTGGCTTTCCTACTCAGACACCTCATCCTATCGTGGTGAAGGCTCTCACGCTCACCTCTTCCCCGCATCCATAGATGCCCACCCACCAGATGCATAGACCCTTCCTGACCATGAGAAGGCCCTCTCAGAGGGGCAGCACCTCAGTCCCAACCTTCCCAGAGACCACAGACAGATACCTAAGCCCTGAGTGCCACTTAGGACCACACAAAGGAGGTAGCCTTTGAGATGGTCTTCAGGGAAGGTAGGATTTGGACAAGGAGAGGCGGGAGGTGAGGTATCATGAGTATCATCTCCTGCTTAGAAGCAGAAGAATGCAGGGCTCTTGTGGACAGGGGAGCCTGGGAAGGGCCACGTCTACCAGGCTGTTCCACGCATGACCCTGTCTTCTGACAAAACCCATTGCCGTCAAGTTGATTCTGACTCATAGTGACCCTACAGGACACAGCAGAACTTCCCCCATAGGGTTTCCAAGGAGCGGCTGGTGGATTTGAACTGCCAGCCTTTTGGTCAGCAGCCTGAGCTCTTAACCACTGTGCCACCAGGGCTCCGCAGAGCTTCCCTTTCTCTGCCTCGCAGAGCACGACTGAACTGGATGAGCCTTCAGGTCTAACTTCTGCTCTGTCAGACATGGCTCACAGATGCGTGGCACGGCATGGTGGAGCAGGCCTAGGGCTGGAGGGGGGAAAAGGAGTGAGCAGAAGGCATTTGCAGCCCTGTTCCTGATACTTGGGGACAGGGACATGCCAAAGGGGGAAATCCAGCAAATGACAAATGAAGAAAGTGGGATCAGCACATGAAAGAAATCAACCAGGTCTGCATCTGTGTTTGTGGTGGGCAGGGGCCAGAGCAGACAGAGGGCTGAGCAGGGCATCCAGGAGTGTTACTTAGGCCTGGTAGGCTCAGGGTGGGACACACACCCATGGGAGTGTGGATGGATTTAGCAAGAAAAATACAGGCTGTACAGATAAAGATGGATTTCAGACACACAGTGAATAATTTCTTAGTATATCCATACAATACTTGCATTTTATCTGGCAACCCTAACCCAGGGGGCTCCTGTGAGCATGGAAGGAGTTTTTGTTAGGTGCCATTGAGTCAATTTTGACTCATAGCTACCCCATGTGACAGGACAGAACTGCCCCACGGGGTTTTCAAGGCTATAATCTTTACAGAGGAGCCCTGGTGGCACAGTGGTTAAGCACTCAGCTGCTAACCAAAGGTCGACTGTTCGAACCCACCAGGCACTCTGTAGGAGAAAGATGTGGCAGTCTGCCTTCTGTAAAGATTGTAGCCTTGGAAACCCTATCGGGCAGTTCTACTCTGTCCTATAGGGTTGCTATGAGTCAGAATTGACTCGATAGCAATGGGCTTGGGGGTTTTTTTGGTAATCATTAGGGGAGAACATCATCAAGTCTGTCTCCTGAGGAACAGCTTGGTGGATTCAAACCACCAACCTTTAGGTTGGAAGCCAATCATTTACCCATTGCACCACCAGGGGTTTTTAGGGAAGGAGTACGGGCTTAGGAATCAGACAGACCTAGCCACAGATCCCTCATTTAGCCTCTGGATTGGCTGGCTCAGCTGTATAGCAGGTTCGAGTCCATCAAGAGGCTCCTCAGAAGAAAAGCCTAGTGATCTACTTTTGAAAAATTAGCCATTGAAAACCCTATGGAGCACAATTCTACTCTGACCCAAAAAGGGTTGTCATGAATCAGAGTCAACTCCACAATAACTGGTTTGGTTTTTTATAGTTTGACTACCTGCCCACCTCAGAGACTGTTTTGAGGTTAAACATGGAAAAAATGCACAGCCCAGACCCTGCCTCCCAGCATGCCCTCTCCTTCTCCCCTTGTAACAACAAGGCTGTCGGGAAGGCCCTGAGGGCCGAGGGGAGAAGCTGGGCACCTGGCAATTATAGGTCCTTCTGGTGGGTTTGGCTGTGAGGACCAAAGACCTCCATAGAGCTGGGCTCCCCAAGGAGCCCAGGGAGGGGTGGTGAAAAGGAGTGGCACGAGCTTCTACTCTCTCTCTGGTCCCCTCCCCCTCTCATGGGACACCTCCCCCAGGAACCCCTGAGCCTGAGGCCCAGCCTGAGGGTTGCAGAAAAGTCCTTGCTCTCTCTCTGCTCAGCCCCTGTCAGGATGGGGGCACTCTCTGAAGAAGCCTCCCAACCCCTTGGGACAGGGTTTGGGCTCCCCTGGGGTCCCTATTCCTCTTAGGTAGGTGAGCCCTTGGGCTCCCCTGCAGCAGCCAGCAGTATCCACCATTTGGGACTAAAAGACCTTTTGAGCAGCTCTTCCCCCCGCACCCCCCACCGCCATCCACAGGTGGGAGAGCCAGTCCATCTGAGCTTGGGTTTGGCAGGAAGAAGAGAGTAATTATACCAATTAAGTTCTGGAATTAAATCAACAACCCCCAACAGCCCTTCTCTTTCTCCCACGTAGGCCTAGGCTCCTTGAGTGATTTCTGATTATAATTCTTACCAGCAGTAATAGGGCAGATGAGCAGGGACCTCACAGGCCAGTTGGGGCTTGCTTGGGCCCTAGGGAAACAGTTTAACCTCTCTAGGGCCAAACTGCTCCTCATACTCCCCCAGCCCAGGGCTGATGCTGAGACAGGGAGAGAGGCAGGCAGGGAGGGAGGGTTGGGGCCCTTCCCTCCAGGTCCCAAGGGGTAGCTGGTCTGAAAGTCGCCTGGCCACAGGGAGATGGGGAGTGGGGGCCAGTCCCACTTGACTAAACCGAGATGAGGATCTAACAGGGAGCAAGCTGCAGCAGAGGAGATTTAGGTTACAGAGCAAGAAGCTGCTCACTGAAGGTAACCTAGAAGTAACCTGGACGAACAATAGTGTAAAGTCTAATCGCATTAGATCATATCTTGGAGAAATCTGCCAGCCTCACTCATTTTATATGAGGAAGCCGGAAGTCCAGAGACATAAAGAGAATGCCCAAAGAGAGTGACAGGGCTGGGCCTCAAATCTGGGGCTTCTTCCCACTCTACCAGGTTGGGATGGCAGAGAGAAACACACATCTCCGAGCTGCCGGAAGCATATTTCTGCTTGGAAACCAGGGACCCTTCTAGCCCACCAAGGACTAGATTGCTGTAATGGTCCCTTTCTGGGATTCCTTTCTCTAATCCATCCTATATCCTACCAGAGTGGTTAGAGCTTGGCTGCTAACCAAAAGGTCAGCAGTTCAAATCCACCAGCCGCTCCTTGGAAACCCTATGGGGCAGTTCTACTCTGTCTTATAGGGCCACTATGAGTCGGAATTGACTTGACACCAACGGGTTTGGTCTTAGCTTAGTCAATACAAGACAAGGGGAACAGAGTTGGCACTCCTAGTGGACCACCAGCAGACTCATGGATGCCATCAGGTATTCCTTTAAAAGGGATCTTGCTTGTGAAGCGCAAAGATTCCTGCTCCCTAAACACAGGTTGAATTTGAATCTAAACGCCAGTGTGTCCCAGGGCAGTGGGGTGGGGGTGGGGGGTAGGGGAGGCAGAGATGGGGCTGGTAGCCAGGAGGACAGCAAGGAGAAGAGGCCGGGCCTCCCTCGGGTCCTTTCTCCAGCTCTGAGCCACATGATGTGAGAGCACATTCTGCTTGTAGGGCAAAGGTCTTTAGTAGCAGAGAGAGGCTGAAACCAGAACCCACAAGGAAAGAGGGGCCTGAAGTAGGCCCCACGGGGCTGGGGCACATCCAGGGAAGTCTACCACTTCTCATCCACCAGGAGAGGGTGGGTGCCTCCAGGGCCCTGCCCATGACATGGCCCCCCATCCTAAGACAGTATCTCCGGCTGATCCCAGGATCCGGGGTATCCCTTTCCCTCGTCAGCCCATCAGGTGTTTGCAGAATGGGAAAGGAGTGCCAAGCTGCCATTCCAGACACTGAGAGCTCAGAGAGGGGAGCCCCTGGCCAGCTGGCATCCAGTGAGCCAGGTCACTGGGCTTAGTGGGGCTTCTCCACCTGACTGCCACCCCAGCCTGGCTGCCCCCCTCTCTCCTTGAAGCTGCCCGCAGCTCAGACCCTCCCAAGCAGGACCAGCTATATAATGTGTGGGGCCCAGAGCAAAATGAAAATGCAGACCCCCTGTTCAAAAGTTATTAGGCATTTCAAGCTGGCAACAGCAAAGCATTAAACCGAGCGCAGGGCTGTGCAGCTGTACAAGGTGCATCTCTGCCAAGCTGGTCCTGCTCCCGAGCTCCACAATTCTCAAAACTTGCAGGCCAGACCTTCTCTGGTCTCACCTGAGTGTGCAAGTAGAGAAGAGGTTGGGGACTGAGATACCTTGAGGACAAGACTGTTCATTTGACACACAGTTATTGACTGTCTCCCAGATCCAAGCCCCCAGCCCCTGCACAGCCAAGGCACCTAGTTGACTTTCAGTAGATCCTGGGGAAGGAAGGAAGTAAAGGAGAGGAGAGGGGAGAGAGACTCAGAGTGAACACATAGCATCCTAAAGGTGACATCTCAGGCCCTGGTGGGGGTGGAGGACAGGCAGGGTGGAAAGGGCAGGGTATTGAAAGTGGGAAAAAAAGAAAAGCCACCACTATGGAAATGGTTATTCTGTGGGGAAAATATTCCATGTGGGAGCTGTTGATTGCCTGGAGGGACCAACAGCCCCGACCAAGAGCCTGCCAGGGAAGGCGAGGGTTCCAGCAGGGAGCAGGCCAGCTCCTGCAGAGACAAGGAGGGCCCCGGGGCCTTACAGGGCAGCGGGGCCCAGCTTCCCACACCAGCACAAGCCACCAATGCCAGTTGCCAGCCTCCACATGGAGGGCCACGGGGCACACTGTTCACATTGTGCCCTAGCCCTGCTTGGCAGGAGGGTTCGTCCAACTGCAGACCAAGCCGACTCTGCACCCACAGACTCAACCAGTGCAGGCCTGGGTATCCCCATGCCTTTGCCTTGGTCCACACTGCCACCCTCCCAAGCTCCGCTTGGAGAAACCACGGCCCACCTCCTGTGAAGGCCCTTTGTGGTCTCATGAAGGCAGTCCCCGGATATCTCCCCCACTGCCCATCAGGCTGCCTAAAGTGCCCTTCCATTATGCCGGTATCATTCCTTTAGTCTCAACCCCCTGGATTGGAGCCAGTCCAATAAACATTCATTGGGCGCCTGCTCTTATGTCAGCATTGTGCTCAGTTCTAGGGTTCAAACATAAATAACACACAATGCCTCTCGGGAGGAGCTCTTAGACTATTTACTTCATTATTTAATAAAATAATATAAAAACCGTAGCTAACATTTATTGAGAGCTAGCTAATTGCCAGGTGTGCTAAGCATTTTACATATATTATCATATTTACTCTCCATCACAGCCCTATGGGGTAGGACCCTTATTATTCCTATCTTGCATACCAGGGAGGTGAAGCCATTGGTCTGACTCCAAATTCTATGGCTCTAAATCCATGGCTAGAAGTACTTTAGTCAAGGCAGAGTCCCTGGGTGGTGCAAACAGTTAATATGCTCAGCTACTAACTAACCAAAAGGTTGGAGATTTGAGTTTACTCAGAGGCACCTCAGAAGAAAGGCCTGGTGATCTACTCCCAAAAAATCAGCTATTGAACCGCATGGAGCACAGTTCTACTCTGACACACATGGGGTCACCATAAGTCAAAATTTTGACTCAATGGCAACTGGTAACTGGTTAGTTGGAAAACACCCTAGGAGCCAGGATTCATTCTTTCTGCCTGTGAGAAATCGGGGAAGGTCTCACAGAGGAAGTGACATTTGAGGTGGTACCCAAACAATGAGTAGAGGTTTTCTGAAGGTCTGTATTAGAGAAAGGGACACAAGGCAGAAGGAACAACATGAGCAAAACCCCAGAGGCAGGAAAGAGTATTTAGTGCATAGTCAGTGTTTAGAAGTGACTGAGAAGAAGCTACAGATGAGATAATCAGAATTGGAAAATGGCAGATTATGGTGGATCACATGTTAAATTGGCACTTTAGAAAGATTACCAAGGTGTTGAGATTGGGTTGGGAGGGATGAGTGGAGGCAGGAGGCAGGGAGACAGTTAGCAGACTGTTTAAAGTGCATAAGCCAGTATGTCCCCATTATTGACACCTTGCAAAAGTAAGGCTCTTGGGGAGCAGGGCCCAGGAGAGTGGAAACGGTATAGACAGGGGAGGTGGAAGGCACCAGGAATAAACATTTCTTCCCAGTGTTCAACCCTGACATATATACCTCATACCCCTCAGCTGCATAGGGACAGATGGGGTTCAGGGCCTGCTGCATAACCCATCAATGCCGCTCACTACGGGGAACCTGGGGCTGCCCCTCTTCGGGGCATGTTTGTGTCCTGCTGGGCTGCGGGAGGTGAGGAGTAGGGAAGTCCACCTTTCCCTCAGCCAACACCTCTTATGCCTATCTTAGGATGGTTTAGGGTGGGGAGAAGGAGGAGGGAGAAGATAGACAACCCTTGAATCAGGGCTCTCATCTTCAAACGGCCACCTCTCAATCCAGGCTTACTGATAAGGCTTCCTGGCCCAAGGACTTGAACAGCTATTCCCCCTTAGCACTTGTCCTGAAAGGCCCCTTTCATCCTGGGAATTAAGTTATGAGAAGAAGCCTCCTGAGCTGGGGAAATTAGCCCCAGGGGACGCCCTTAGGGGCTGAGAATGGAGCTGTGGCCAGAGAAGGGGCCAGGCAGTGTGTCTGGACTAGAGGTAGCAATCAAGTCTAGAACCTAAGTGACTGGACTCCAGACCCACTTCCAGGAAGCTTCCCCTTCAAGCACCTGCTCTGTGCCAGGCACTGACGTATACGTAGTCTGGGCAGCAGCTAAGGACTCCCCAGAACCATCGTTCCTCTATTTTGGGTGCTGTATGATTCTCGTCTCCTCTAAGAGAGTGCCATGAGGCACTATCTGTGATGAGGCAATGTTGCAAGTCTGCACTGTCCCATACAGTAGCCACTAGGCACATGTGGTTATTTAGCACTTGGAATGTGGCTAGTATGACTGAAGAACTGAATTTTTAATTTTATTTAATTTTAATAGCCACACGCAACTAGTGGTTGCCATATTGGACAACGCATCTCTGAAAGATTAGCCAGGTTCCACGCAAGATATTAGGGATGCAGAGATGAATGAGATTTGGTTCCTGCCCTTGAGGAGCTCTTAGTCTAGCAATGAACAAGAACAAATGAACAACAAATTGTGATGCAGTGTGTGTGTGCGCGCGTGCGTGTGTGTGCGTGTGTGTGACAGTGTTTGTGCCTGTGTGTGGTGTCCACCAAGAGTTGAGAAGCAAACAGAAGGGTTTGGGTCGTTCTGCCGGGGAAAGCAGAACAGGCTTCCCAAAACAGGTGACATTTGTATTGAGCCTTGAGAAATAACTGAATTTTCACCAAGTGGACAAGAGGGACAAGCATCTCTGGCAGAGAGAAGAGTGTGCACCGAGGTGTTGACCAGAGCACAACATGTCAGAGGGAAAACAGTGAGCATAGGGTGAACCCCGTGTGTCAGAGTGGAACTGTGGGACATTCCAGCCTCTACAATCGTGTGAGCTGTTTCCTTGATATAATCTCTCTATATATATATATTTATACACTTTACTGGTTTTGCTTCTCTAGAGAACCCAGCCTAAGACATTTGGTACCAGGAGTGGTTCTAGAGAAACAAAATTGTAAGGATGAGTTTTCTAAATTGGTTTGCAAGTCTGGTTAGTCATAAAGACGTTGACGACTCTGCTTCCAGCAGTAAAGAGGCCACTGCCAGTCCATGGAGCGAGGTGGCAATACAAATATGCAAAATATCACCACTGGTAGATCAGGTATTGGTGAAAGGTGAGGCTCAGAGTGAACACATGTGTGATAGCTTTCTACAGCTTTGTCAGAATGAAAAGTATAAGGAAGCTGGCTGGTTTGTCCTACTTTCACTAGAAAAACTGATGAAGGAAAGAGATGCGCTCAGGGCTTCAGAGTCAAGGCTCAGGTGCCACATACATGACCTCAAGGCTTCCACTTGTGCTTTGAAAGAAACCCTTACTTCTTGTAGTAACAGAGCCAAAATTGCTGAAAACCAAACCCAGAGTCTTATTGTAAGAGTGGCTGAATTACAGTGCCAGCTCAATTGCAAACATCAAGAGGTGTCTGAGGTTAAAATAAGGGCATTGACTGGGAAGAGATGGGATCCTGAGACTTGGGATGGGGACATATGGGCAGATAATCAGGAAGCTGGGGACACTGATCCTGTAAATTCAGTTGAATCACCCCTGCCAGCAGAACCAATCCCAACTGAAGAGATTACCTCATGTTTGTCTGCTAAACCACCTTGCCCAGAAAAACCATCAGCCCCTCCACTCCCATCTGAGGAGACTGGCTGTAGCCCAGCTGCCTCTAAAGAGCACTTGCCTGAGTCATTGCCTGGAGCATCGCCTGAGGCAGATGC